>NC_086318.1:61406795-61727372 GCF_036172605.1 Pelobates fuscus
GCCTGGAGTTGTGGGAGGGGTTTTTGTCGGACTATATATACCACCTCCTGGATGTTCTTGACGTTTGGAACCCCATCCACTTCTCCCTAATATACTCTTAACATATTTTTCAGGCTTACCCATTGATCAGTTTCGGCACACCATAACCGAATTGCTCTTACTAAAATAGCTGAAATCTTATTGTATGCTGTGGTGAAACCGACCTCGCCACGTGTCCTTGGAGGGGGCTGATTGCCCGCCTCTTGCCTTTGGACTATGGACCAGACTTTATGGGAATGTGATACCCCAGATAGCCATACCATGGAGCCTATTCATATAATGAAAGACTATGGGAAATACTTTAGCTCCATGGCAATTGTACTGTGTGAGTAGGATCTGCGCGCTATTCAGTAGTTTTGTGCGCGCAGATCCCAGCTATCTGGGGATAGGTGAAATGTCTGTGTGTTATGTGTAAATGTGACTTTATGTATTTTAAAGTGTTTTATGTCGTTTTGCAACCATGTGGTTAATGGAGTCTGCCTCTAGTCCTGGATAATTGGATTACTTCTCCAATTAACTCCAGGGCAGAAGGGAGGAAACCAGGGTGCATTATGGGGATGTTTTTCTGCCAGCCAGGAGGGACAAAAGATACTTTTAGTAACTTTTGAACCCCTGGTCGGATTCATGCCATTTTTTAATATGTTGTTCCCCTGAATGGATTGATTGTGGATATGTATTTTTATGTGAATGTGATGTATGGTTTTAAAGTTATGAAAGTTGTGTAAAAGTATATTTTACACTGTATGCATAATGGGATTATGTGTCACACTAAGGGGAGGGGAGGTGTGGGAGGTAACATCTATGTCATTGGTTCTTTTATGCCTCCCCCTGGGTGTGGCCTGTATGTGTGAGTTGGAAATAAAAGCCAGGCTGGATGAGCCAGTCCAGAGTTCCTGCTTAACCCTGAAGCTGAAGTGTTGTCTCTTTCTTGGGGGAAGGGAACTGTATGCCAATTGCCAGGAGTGTAAGCTGTTCGTATTGCTTTTCCTGTTCGGCTGCTTCCAGGGTTCGTGTGTCTGCTGTTCGAGAGTTGGTGAATCCGTGCAGTTTGGGAGTTCGGGAAATTGGTGCTTATAGTAGCTGCTGGTCTATGGAAAAGGGGATTATCGCCTAAACGGATTTTATTCCCTTTTATGCTGAAACGGTCCGCAACAATTGGTGGCAAGCGGCGGGATCGTTCCTACAACCAGAGGGACAGCTACAGACAACACCATTCCTGGATTACAAATTGAGGGCAACGCTAGTACCCATACAGCGACCCTATCTACGAAGGATTTTGGGAAAATGGGCAACACGCACACCTGGGCAACACGCACACCTGAGGAAGAGAGTGAATTAGAATGGAGAGATAATGCCCGGATAGAATTATGGTATGATGCCCTGGAAGAAGTCCAGTATCAACGGCAGCAGCGCTTTCCTGGTGCTGCATACCAGTTGGAGGAACAAATGGCCTGGCGGATGCCGCTTCTGGGGGACCAACCCGGAGGGGAGCGGGTAAGACAACTTGAGTACCTCGTGGAAAGGGAACTGAGCCTGGACGTCTCATACCGGGCACTGTGGTGGTGCACTGTCCAGCCAGAGACGTGGAGGGCAGAGGGCATCCAGCCGGAGGGGGATCACTACACTAGCCCTGGCCTGTTGTGGAAGGCCCTAACAGAAGACGTCGACTTCGGCAGTCCAGCAGAGTCACGGTACTGGGCTATCGTGCATTACCGGAGTGAGATGTTACAGGGCCCGAGATCTATTGGACTGGGACAAGACCTCCGCCGTTTCGCTGCCATGGAACAAGGGCTGGAGATGGACTATGTAGAACTATTAAATTCCGGCCAGCCGCAGAGCAGGGACGCAGACCGGGAAAACTGGGTGGCAGACCCAGACCTGCTAGCCTACAGCTGGGAAAACGGGGCTGAGGTACCTCCTGCTTCACTACCAGCTGCAGAAGTGGGGGACCTCATGGACTGGCCCTGGAGAGACCCACAGATGGCCGGGGGAGATGGGACCGAGATCTCTCTATTGGCCCTACAGGGATGCTGGGCAGTCGGCCCAGATCCCCAGCGGCAGTGTGTGTCCCAGGGAGCAGAAGGTGCAGTCCTTCCTCCCCAGCGGCAGTTTGTACCCCAGGGAGCTGATGGTGTCATCCATCCTACCCAGCGGCAGTGTGTGCCCCAGGGAGCAGAAGGTGCAGTCCTTCCTCCCCAGCGGCAGTGTGTACCCCAGGGAGCTGATGGTGTCGTCCATCCTCCCCAGCGGCAGTGTGTGTCCCAGGGAGCAGAAGGTGCCGTCCTTCCTCCCCAGCGGCAGTGTGTACCCCAGGGAGCTGATGGTGTCGTCCATCCTCCCCAGCGGCAGTGTGTGCCCCAGGGAGCAGAAGGTGCAGTCCTTCCTCCCCAGCGGCAGTGTGTACCCCAGGGAGCTGATGGTGTCGTCCATCCTCCCCAGCGGCAGTGTGTAACCCAGGGAGCGGATGGTGTCATCCTCCCTCCCCAGCGGCAGGCTGAGTTACAGGGGGCAGAGGTTGTTGTTCCTGCCCCCCAGCAGCAAAGTGATATGCCAGGAAGGCAGTGTGAAGTGAAGGGAGAGGAGAGCAGCGTCCTCCCTCCCCAGCGGCAGTGGGTGTCCCAGGGAGCAGAAGGTGCCGTCCTTCCTCCCCAGTAGCCGTGTGTACCCCAGGGAGCTGATGGTGTCGTCCATCCTCCCCAGCGGCAGTGTGTCCTGCAGGGAGCAGAGACAGTCAGTCTCGCACCCCAGCAGCAGGACAAGAGAAGGAAAGGGGAGACAGCTGGTCTCCCTTTCCACCAGCAGAGAGAATGGCAGGGAGAGGAGCCTGCTAGCCTCTCTCCCCAGCGGCAGTTTACCGTCCAGAGAGAGGAGCTTGTTACACCCTCTCTCCAGCGGCAGCCTAACCTACCAAGGGGAGATGTTAAGCCCCACATCCGTGCAGATGGGACCGTAGTCTCTGCACTTACAGCACCAGGGGTAGGGACGGTCGGTCCTGTCCCCCAGCCACAGAGCGATATATCCAAAGTGGAGACAGTCAATCTCCAGCAACCAGGCTCCAACCAGGCTACTCCCGGGGTAGTGCTGGCACCAGGACAGAGTACCGCTGGTCTCTGCACCCTCAGCAACCCACCAAGGCAGCCTACCAGTCCCCCACACAGCCGTGGTAAGGCACCTGGACATGGACAAGATTCTCCCTTACCCAGGTGTAGTAATGGTTTATTGTGGGTGGGCTGTACTGCTGTTTCTGTCTTGTGGGTGGGCTGCTGGACTAACAAGGGCACTGACCGGCAGGAGGTCAAGTACCCTGTTAGTCTGGGGGGTAAAGGGGAGAAGTGTGGCGAAACCGACCTCGCCACGTGTCCTTGGAGGGGGCTGATTGCCCGCCTCTTGCCTTTGGACTATGGACCAGACTTTATGGGAATGTGATACCCCAGATAGCCATACCATGGAGCCTATTCATATAATGAAAGACTATGGGAAATACTTTAGCTCCATGGCAATTGTACTGTGTGAGTAGGATCT
Organism: Pelobates fuscus; assembly: GCF_036172605.1. NCBI lineage: Eukaryota > Metazoa > Chordata > Amphibia > Anura > Pelobatidae > Pelobates > Pelobates fuscus. The sequence continues at coordinate 61,410,357 of NC_086318.1, forward strand.
GCGCGCTATTCGGTAGTTTTGTGCGCGCAGATCCCAGCTATCTGGGGATAGGTGAAATGTCTGTGTGTTATGTGTAAATGTGACTTTATGTATTTTAAAGTGTTTTTTGTCGTTTTGCAACCATGTGGTTAATGGAGTCTGCCTCTAGTCCTGGATAATTGGATTACTTATCCAATTAACTCCAGGGCAGAAGGGAGGAAACCAGGGTGCATTGTGGGGATGTATATGTTTAAAGTTATGAAAGTTGTGTAAAAGTATATTTTACACTGTATGCATAATGGGATTATGTGTCACACTAAGGGGAGGGGAGGTGTGGGAGGTAACATCTATGTCATTGGTTCTTTTATGCCTCCCCCTGGGTGTGGCCTGTATGTGTGAGTTGGAAATAAAAGCCAGGCTGGATGAGCCAGTCCAGAGTTCCTGCTTAACCCTGAAGCTGAAGTGTTGTCTCTTTCTTGGGGGAAGGGGACTGTATGCCGATTGCCAGGAGTGTAAGCTGTTCGTATTGCTTTTCCTGTTCGGCTGCTTCCAGGGTTCGTGTGTCTGCTGTTCGAGAGTTGGTGAATCTGTGCAGTTTGGGAGTTCGGGAAATTGGTGCTTATAGTAGCTGCTGGTCTATGTAAAAGGGGATTATCGCCTAAATGGATTTTATTCCCTTTTATGCTGAAACGGTCCGCAACATATGCCCTTGGCCTTTGTCCCTGACCGCAAATATATATACCTGTAACACATAGAGATGTAAGATGTCTACATACAACACATCCAATATTTATACAGAAATTGGACTGTTTTTTTGTTTTGGGTTTTTCATGGGGGTTGTCTGCCAGATAGGTATAATTCTGTAAGTTTGGTCATTGAATACTTTTTTTTAACAATTATAGAACCTATATGTAGCTGAAGCCCTGTGATAATTAGTGTGGATTCTGTAGACACACTAAACACAAAGGCTGTGATTTATCTTACTGAGCATTAGCAATTTAGCCTAGATAATTTCCTTCATTGTCTCCAGAGAGGTATTCATGCTGCCTTGATATATTTTTTAATCCAAGGATGCCTTCAGGAAACAATCATTGGATTCTTCAAATGAGAAGTGGTTTATTGCATATAATAAAGTGTATTTTACTTACTAAGCTTATTAGACTACCAATCTGAATAGAGTTATATGTTTACTCACACAATCATAGCTAGTCTTTAATTTAGCCTAAACAATATATGGGAGAGGTACATTGATCCATTAATCCCCATATCCCATGGCTTTTCTTAATGATCCAACATACAGTTTTGCTTTGTAGCAGTCACAATAAAGTAACACTGTGCAAAAGGAAAACATTTTAATTGGATTTCTTTTAAACTTTTATTAGTGGTTGTCATGTATGATTTTTATTATTTTCTCTTAAAATTCTTTTACAATTCCTGTAAGAATCCTGATGGTATAAATGTTGGGTGCAGGAGCTCTGGGAAACCTGGTCAAATGTTTTGTGACTGTTGATCCATTCTTCATTTTCTACTTTCTTATCTATTCTGTAACATTCTTTTTTCTTCCTTGTTCCCCATTCTTAACTCTCATTTAATTTCTCCTTAATTTCCTTTTTCCTTTTTTCATCAGATATATTTCATTTATTTTTATCATTTTAATACATTTCAAGCCTTAAAATCACAAAGAATATGTACCTTTTTCTTGTTTCCAACATTTTTTCTTTTCAAATAGTTTTTATTGAGTTTTTAAAAAACAACAACAACTTATTTTCCACATTTTGATGTCTTCTCATTAGTTCTCATTCATCCATTATTAATAAGATAAAACAGTGTTCTGTAGACCAGTGGTCCCCAACACAGTCCTCATGGACTCCATTTGAATAAAAAAGGGAAATACAAAAATCCTAAACTGTTGGTGGTCCATGGGGTCTGGTTTGGGCACTACTGCCTTAAATTAATGCTTGCTGAGAAAATTCAGATAGGCTGAACCAAAAAGAGAAAATTGTTTGAAATGCGCAAATTTTGGTCTAATGTCAGTTTGACTCGGCACAATTTCAGTACCGAGATTCTGATTCACAAACCAAATCAGAAAAACAAAAAAGGGCAAGAAAATAGGCCAACCAGTGTGCTTCAAAATATATATATAATTACTCTGTGTATTTACAGTCATTTGGTTCACCGATCAAGTGAGAAAACGTTACCTAAAAAGGGGAAAAGCAGGAGGAGCAGAGAATAAAAAAAGAGAATCTTATTTCTATATTATATATTTCTTAAATACATAATTTAGAACTATAGATTTTGTTTAGTGCTTATCCTTTTTCCCCTCCATGTCCTTCTTTCTGTGAATAAAATCAGCATTTAGTGACTGTCTTGTGAATCATCTCTTTCTTTGGGGAATTCTGAATCACAAACCGGACACAAACATGTTCTCATTGCATGGTTCGGATGGACCGTGATTCAAAATACAATTTCATGGGATACGTCTGATCACTATATTAGCCCAAGCTCGCCCAAAGTGCAGTTTGGCCCAAAACAAATCTTCAAGTCTAGTGTACCTACTAGTGCTTCTAACTTAATTCTGATTCTCACCACTCCTCTTGACTCGTGTCTCTAAATGCCTCTCTGCTATTTCAAACTGGATGGCTGCTCATTTCCTTAAACTGAAACTGTCCAAAACAGAACTTCTGGTCTTCTGTCACGTCTACTAGTGTGGTCCAGCACGCAGAACAATGTAACATCTACATAGAAAATAGAAAGTAACAGAAAGGATAGAACGTAAACCAGCCCTTAGAATGGCCGGACTAATACGTTAGAGACAGAGAATGGTCAAGGGATAGCCGAGGTCAAGGAAGACAGAAATACACAAATACCTTTTAACAAGCCAAGTCAGGGTAACCAGAAATAAATAATAGCAAGGATAAATGCACTCTCGGGAACCAGTACAGGAAACCACGACAGGGCAAGGTACTGGAGTGCTTCAGGGATTTATATATCGCTCTCTAAGATGTAATTGGTCAGAGGGTGTGCGTTGGCGTTGTGATGTCACACGCACGTTCGTATAATCCTGGGGAGCTGGGGGGCGGAGCCATTAATAACCGTGACCGTATGGTCGGCGCCATCTTTGTTTTGGGCAAACTGCCCCGAGGATCCGGAGGAGCGGTTCTCGGCTCACCGCCGAGCAGGTAAGCTCAGCATGTCGGCGGGGTCGTGCCGGTTGGTGAGCCGGAGCCGTGACATCTTCCCTCCCACAAGTGTTGCTACTCCCTTGTCTGCATCCCTCCAAGTCAATGGCGCTACCATCTGCTATACCACTAAGGCTCGCTGCCTAGGTGTTCTCTTTGACTCCAACCTCTACTTCACCCCTCATGTCACCCCTCAATCAATAGCCAAAGCCTGCCGCTTTCATCTCAAAAATATTGTGAGCATACAACCCTATTTAACGCCTTACACGGCAATGGTGCTTGTACATGCCACTGTCCTCTCTCGCCTTGTCTACTGTAATCTGATTCACAGTGGTCTTACGTGTTTCCAACTTGCCCCGTTACAGTCTATAATGAATGCGGCGGCGAGGCTCATCCTCCTGCCCGCACCTCCCATGCCTCCCCCTTTTGTCAGTCCCTACGTTGGCTTCCCGTAACATATAGGACTTAATTTAAGATCCTGATACTTGCGTACAAATCTCTACACAATGCTGCTTCAACCTACTTATCCTCACTAATACACAAATATGTCCCGTCTAGAAACATAGAATGTGACGGCAGATAAGAACCATTTTGCCCATCTAGTCTGCCCAATTTTCTAAATACTTTCATTAGTCCCTGGCCTTAACTTATAGTTAGGATAACATTATGCGTATCCCACGCATGCTTAAACTCCTTTACTGTGTTAACCTCTACCACTTCAGCTGGAAGGCTATTCCATGCATCCACTACCCTCTCAGTAAAGTAATACTTCCTGATAGGCCCCATTACTCTGCCGGATACTTGCGTCTCTGTTCGTACTCCTACCTCTGATGGGCTGTACCGTTCCTATGGAATGCCCTTCCCCTCTCTGTTAGACTTCCATCCAATCTCCACTCCTTCAAAAAAATCTTTGAAAACTTACTTCTTTAGGAAAGCATATCAATTTCTAATTAGTGGGGTAACAGCTGCTTGATCCAAAGAGACATCTGACTGCTATTTTGGGGTCAAGAAGGAATTTTGTCCTAGTTTGTTGCAAAATTTAAAGCGCTTCAGACTAGGCTTTTTGCCTTCTTTTGGATCAACAGCAAAAACATATGTGAGGAAGGCTGAACTTGATGGATGCAATTATCTTTTCAGCTCTGTAACTATGTAACTATATAAATAAACTGTTAACAGCTTTCCCTCCACGCACCCTGATTCCTCTACTGAAACTGTCATCAAATCAAAACACTAACCCTTCAATGAACACTATCCTAGCAACCTATTTGTCTACCGTACCCTTACCTTTTGTGTCACTTTACCCCACTAGCATATAAGCTCATTGAGCAGGGCCCTCAATCCTGTGTGTCCAACTGGTCTGGTTATAAATACTTATTGTGTATTTATAAAGATAGACAACTTAAACCACAGTGATGCACAATACACTAGATAGTTGAGAATGGTTCTCTTTGTAAGCGTGAATTTTTCCAAGGGCGGGCATAATTATTATGACATCCATGCTTGGCCCCTTTTTCACAGTGTCATGAAGGGGAGAGGCATAGTCATTAGTCATTATCACATAAAGCCAGTGTGAATAGCGTTTTCACAACTATGGTGTCAGGAATACATTGATTTATTCCTAACACTATAGCGTTCCTTTAATCAAGTTAAAGGAACATTCCGGTCACCATAACAACTTCATCTAAATGAAAATGCTATGATGCCAGGAGGCCCCTGGTTGCTCTCTCAAAAGGTTTAACTCAAAAGACTTTCTCCAGCTCCAGATCTCCAGGTCGCTCAGTGGTATTTGATTTCTGAAACGGAGTGTCAGGAAGTGCAGATTTATGACAGGCATGGGTGCCACTGACCGGTTCATATAAAATTAACTTTTTTTGAATAGGGAGCTACTGATTTGCTTAGAGTGCCAGCTGACCGCTCTAGTCAATCAGCGACACCCCTTCCCACTGCATTCTGTGCTTCCTGACACTCTGTAAATAAAAGACACATTAACACTGAGTTTTATTTTAAGTGGGGAGATGAGGAGGTCCAAAGTTTCCCTGCCAGGCCCAGGTACCAAAGCATTATGATGTGGTGTCCAAAATTAAATGGAGGAATCACTTCACTTGTCCTTCTTGATCCAATCTCCTTTTTTTTCTTCATTTGACACAGTCTTCTATACTTCTGACACTGTCTTCTCCTGCTTGGCTACTTCTGCTCCATTACCTTTCTGCTACTTTCTGCTTCTTTTGCACCTTTCTCTTTCCTGACCCTTTCTGCTCCTTCTCCTACTTTACCTTTGTGCTCCTTCTGCCCCTTCAAGCTCATTGCTGCCCTTCCCAGCTCCTTGCCGACCCTTTCTGCTCCATCTTCTACTTTACCTTTATGCTCCTTCTGTCCATTCCTGCCCCTTCCTGCTCCTTGCAGACCCTTCCTTCTCCTTGCAGACCCTTCCTGCTTCTTGCCACCCCTTCCTGCTCTTTGCTGCCCCTTCCTGCTCTTTGCTGCCCCTTCTTGCTCATTTCTATTGCTTTTGATTGCTCCTTCTTCTACTTTTCCTTTGTGTTCCTTCTAATTCTTTCTGCTCCATTACCTTTTGTCACTTCCTGCTTCTTGCAGACCCTTATGGCTCCTTGCTGACCCTCCCTGCTCTTTGCTGCCCCTTCCTGCTTCTTGCTGCCTTTTTCTGCTCATTTCTATTCCTTTCTGCTCCTTCTCCTACTTTACCTTTGAACTCCTTCTGCCCTTTCCAGCTCCTTCTTCTACTGATTTGTTCTGCTCCTTTACCTTCTGTCCCTAACTGTCCCTTGGAGACCCTTTCCGCTCCTTCCTGGTCCTTGTGCCCCTTCCTGCTTCTTGCAGCCCCTTCCTGCTGCTTGCTGACTCTTTCTGCTCCTTGCAGACCCTTCATTTTCTTTGCTACCCCTTCCTGCTCATTTCTGTCTCTTCCTGATCCTTGCAGACCCTCCCTGCCCCTTCCTGCTCCTTGCTGCCCCTTCCTGCTCATTTCTGTTCCTTTCTGCTCCTTCTCCTACTTTGCCTTTCTGCTCATTCTGTCCCTTCTAGCTCATTGCTGACCATTTCTGCTCCTTGATGTCCCTTCCTACTCATTTCTGTTCCTTCTCCTTTCTGCTCCTTATCCTACTTTACCTTCCTACTCCACTCTGACCCTTCCTGTTACTTCCTGCCCCTTTCTGACCCTTCCTGCTCATTTCTGTTCCTTTCTGCTCCTTCTCCTACCCCTTTGTGCTCCTTGCTGCCTTTGTGCTCCTTGCTGCCCTTTCCTGCTCCTTGCTGCCCTTTCCTGCTCCTTGCTGGCCCTTTCTGCTCCTTCTCCTACTTTACCTTTATGCTCCTTCTGATCTTTCTGCTCGTTTACCTTTGTGCTCCTTCTGTCCCTTCCTTCTAGTTGCAGACCCTTCCAGCTTCTTGCTGTCCCTTTCTGCTCCTTGTTGTCCCTTCCTGCTCATTCCTGTTCCTTCTCCTTCCTGCTCCTTCTCCTACTTTACCTTCCTGCTCCTTGCTGTTATTTTGTGCTCCTTCTCCTACTTTACCTTTGTGCACCTTTTGATTCTTTCTACTCCTTTACCTTCCTGCTCCTTGCAGCTGCTTCCTGCTTCTTGCATACCCTTTTGGCTCCTTGCTGACCCTTCCTGCTCTTTGCTGCCCCTTCCTGCTCATTTCTATTCCTTTCTGCTCCTTCTCCTACTTTACCTTTGAACTCCTTCTGCCCCTTCCAGCTCCTTTCTGACCCTTCTCCTACTTTACCTTTGTGCTCCTTTTGATTGGTTCTGCTCCTTTACCATTACCTTCTGTCCCTTCCTGCTCCTTCTGCTCCTTGCAGCCCTTTCCTGCTCCTTGCTGACTCTTTCAGCTCCTTGCAGACCCTTCCTGCTCCTTGCAGACCCCTTCTGCTCATTGCTGACCCTTCCTGCTCCTTGCTGACCCTTCCTGCTCATTTCTGTTCCTTTCTGCTCCTTCTCCTACTTTACCTTTGTGCTCCTTCTGTCCCTTCCAGCTCCTTGCTGCCTCTTCCAGCTCCTTGCTGCCCCTTTATGCACCTTGCTGGACCTTTCTGCTCCTTCTCCTACATTACCTTTGTGCTCCTTATGATTTTTTCACCTCCTTTACTTTTGTGCACTTTCTGTCCCTTCCTGCCCCTTGCTGACTCTTTCTGCTCCTTGCAGGCCCTTCCTTCTCCTTGCTACCCCTTCCTGCTCAGTTATGTCCCTCCCTGCTCATTGCAGACCCTTCCTGCCCATTCCTGCTCATTGCTGCCCTTTCCTGCTGCTTGCAGCCCCTTTCTGCTCCTTGCAGACCCTCCCTGCCCCTTCCTGCTCCTTGCTGCCCCTTTCGGCTCATTTCTGTTTCTTTCTGCTCTTTCTCCTACTTTGCCTTTCTGCTCATTCTGTCCCTTCCAGCTCATTGCTGACCATTTCTGCTCGTTGATGTCCCTTCCTGCTCATTTCTGTTCCTTCTCCTTTCTGCTCCTTCTCCTACTTTACCTTCCTGCTCCATGCTGACCCTTCCTGTATGCTGCCCCATCCCTCACTTACCTGATCTGTAGGCTGCCCCATGCATCACTTACCTGATCTGTATGCTGTCCCCACCCCTCACTTACCTGATCTGTAGTGTGCCTCCATGCCTCACTTACCTGATCTGTAGGCTGCCCCCCAATGCCTCACTTCATTGATCTGTAGGCTGCCCCCCAATGCCTCACTTCATTGATCTGTAGGCTGCCCCCCAATGCCTCACTTCATTGATCTGTAGGCTGCCCCCCAATGCCTCACTTCATTGATCTGTAGGCTGTCTCCCCATCCCTCAATTACCTGATCTGTAGGCTGCCCCCCATCCTTCACTTGCCTGATCTGTAGTCTGCCCCCCCACATCACTTACTTACATGATCTGTAGGCTGTCTTCCCCCATGCCTCACTTACCTGATCTCTAGGCTATCCCTCATCCCTCACTTACTTAATCTGAAGGCTGCCCCCATGCCTCACTTACCTGGTCTGTAGGCTGCCCCTCATCCCTCACTTACTTAATCTGTAGGCTGCCCCCCATGCCTCACTTACCTAATCTGTAGGCTGCCCCCCTATGATCCCTCACTTACCTGATCTGTAGGCTACCCCCCATCCCTCACTTACCTTATCTTTAGGCTGCCTCCCCCCATGCCTCACTTACCTAATCTGTAGGCTGCCCCCCCTCCATCCCTCACTTACCTGATCTGTAGGCTGTCTCTGCAGTCTGGGAGTTGCTGGATGCATGTGCTGCTCCCCGGTGGATTTAGTCAGGAGAGAGAAGCAGGGATAAGATGTAGCTTCCTATCCCTGCCTCTCTCCACACTCCAGGCCACCTACTGGCCTGCGCTGGTAATGCAGTGTATTAGCAATCTCAACAGAAAAATACCGGCACAAGCTGGAAAATTCAGGGGGTGCAAGTGCCCTCCCTTGCGCCCCCCTCCCTGCAGATGCCCATGCTTGTAAGTTTAACCAAAGTAAAAGAAGCATTGTCTCATCTATTTAAAACCAGGTCTTGCACCGATTGAGGTTGTTTTGTTTGTGTATTCTAACTTGTTTACTTATTAGCATCATTATCTACAGTCCTCTACAAATATACAGCTATACATATTCTGAGATAGCAGCAATACTACTAATAGCTAAAAATCTAATATTCAGGAATAGCAAAAGATATTCATTAAATGAGTTGTTGCTTTTTTGTTTTTTGTTATCAAAAATTAGCTATTTGATAAAATGTGTTTTATTAAAAAAAAAAAATACAAAAAGGGTGACAGGGTTATTCACATTTTGCACTGCAAAAGTGAGGATAATATAACCAAGCTGTTACTATAGCTAATTTGTACAAGTCAACTATGTTAGCCTCAATTTTGACATTTGAGTTTAATTCACTAAAACTCAGAATTTAGTGAATAAACCTGAAGATATTTTCCAAATAGTTTACTCTTTTCTCCTTTTCCATTCACTAGAACCCCAAAAATGTTTCCTTTCCATACTATTTTTCCATTTTGTTATCAATTATTTTAATTATCCAAAGTATTCACTTGATCCTATAGTGACCCCAGTTATATATATATGAACACTACTTTTTATATAAAATTGCAGCAACTAGAGCCGTTATTTATAGAATAAGTTCGCTTTCTGTGTCACTTCTTTTTTGTAAGAATGCCTTAATTCCCCACCGTGTATTATACACTATGTTACTGCTTTAAAGATAATTGTCAATAATCATTATAATTAAAATATACTGCATGTTGCAATGTATAATTATGTTATTATTGTGTACACAAAATATGTGTTACAAGCACTGGCATCAATCGGATACAAATTAAATCTACTCATGAAATTTAAGAAGATAGAAGCCCCACTATGATATATTTCACATAAAAACAAAATCTACTCTCAGGTTTAAATTTCCTTAGGGAGCTATTTGTCAACTGGGAAAGAAAATGAAGTTGGTGCAGCGTTCTGAAATCTAGACAGATAGCTATAAAGTATACTACATACGGATTACTGAACACACCATTCCTTATGATCACTTTAAGGCATTACAAATAATCAGTGGGTTTTCAAGATCCGAGGCTGAGGTATAATAACAAAAATAACTAATGGAAGTCATCAGAACATTTTTATTTGCTCTGTTAGTTGACGGACTTCAACTTTTGGGTGTTCTGTTGCAATTTAGATTTGTTTGCTATTTTAACTTTGTATTTTTTTAAAAAATAAGTAATGGCATAAAATTCTGACTGTACTCATAACATTTTAATTTTGAGAGCATGTGACTAGATGCACTAACATGGCTCTTGATAGCTCATAGTCACATCTGTTTGATGCCTCTTTTATTTTTACCTATGACCCCTTCTAGAGCGTTCTGCTGTTTTAATTAACCTTCTAGTAGTAAATGAGTAAAAGTATTTATTTGGTTGTTTTTTTTAGATCAGTGATTTACAGAGTACAGCACAAAAACACCACAAGCAGAGAGGCATCTCGATACTTTGTATCTTCGTTTATCACAATTAGGTAAACATTGATTTTGATATATGGTTTCCTATTGGCTCTTGTAGCATTATCAAATGAGTGTCTGCCTACTACTGAGATCAGTTATAGGATTCAGTGGGATACAAAGCTGAATGCTTCTGTAATGAGACATCTAACGGTGGGACACTGTTTGTTTCTACGCAGCAGGAAGAGATGAATGATGTATCATATATAAAAAATCAGTAACATTCCTGATTACAGGGGTTACCCCCCAATCTCACGAGCAACCTGACACGCTCTGCCTGCGTAACTCTCTATCTTTCAATTTACTTTGAATTATTACTTTAATTAATAACCCGGACAGCCCTTGAGCCAGTAAAGAATCCCAGATTTTTCTTTATAAGGGTTCATGTTCCCATCAGCAGTTCTTCACAGAACACTGTCATATCTACTGTGAACAAGGTTTATTATGATGCCTCCCGAACCCCTCAATATTATTGTTTCCCTATAAAACAAGCACAGCGAACATAATCCCTAACAGCTTAGCAGATATCCCTAAAAGTTATAAACTTGAGGTTTTTTTTGGCACTTAAGAATATGATATATAAAGAAAATTACAGGTTTGATCCCCAAAGTCCTGGCTTTTAACATTTTCTTTAGCAGTTATAGCTTTAGACCTTATTATCACCGAATAAATCATAAAGAGTATTGCCTCACCAGCAAAACAACAATATAAAGCAGAAGCAATGCCAGGGCGCGAGAGAATGTGCACCATCCTTTATTACAAAGTTTTAAGATCACATAATCAATCCAAAATGCCCAATAACGGAAAAATGATAGATAATTTCATTTTCATGCCTTTGCACTGTCTAGGTAGAAAAGGAAAAATATGCTCTTCAAAAGGCATACAGGAGCACAGCAATCAAAGGAAAGCAGCAAAAATGTACTTTTATATTAAAATGTCAAGAGACGAAATAAAAAAAAATGGAATTTAATAGATATTGTTTCAGTGATCCTTCATCCGAACATTTGATGTCATATCCACTTAGCTGAGCTACTGAACACTTCAACTTTCTGCAAGAAATGTATCTTCTCACCAGCGCTACAAGACACACTTCATCTTCAGAAGTGTTTTTAAGTGTTTGAGAAAAAAGGACTAGGCATGCTTAAACCTTGCATGCTATTAAAATGAAGAGATTATAAGGTATTTTAAAATAATGCCAAGGGTTGCTTACAACAATTCTCTTCTTTCCAACCTCAGCAGGAGAGCACATCATTAATAACCAAAAGCAAAATTACAAACAGAAAAGTGCACAACATTGTTACACAATTTATACACAAAAATATTATCTCTAATCTCACTCTGTCTATTGTGAGTCATGTTTTAAAGTAGTTTTAATAAATAAAGATCACTTTTTAGTGGATTTTATGAATGTATTGATGAGACAATAATTTTTCCTGAAATTTTATAATTTTTATATACAGTATGTTCACAAATTAGACAACGCATACATTGTGTTTTTTTGGGGGGGGGGGTTTCGTTTGAGCCTACAGGTTGTCCACACACACATTGCCTCCCCAGCTCAAACACTGTATCACCATAAAAAAAACACACTACATCCCATACACAAATACACAGCATCCACTACACACACTACATCCCTGCACTGACTGTTTATGCCTGTGACTTTCTATGCCTGTATGTATCTGTCTGTGTATCTGTCTGTGCCCGAGTGTGCACATGTGTAGGTGTATCCATGTGTCTGTAGGTAACTGTGAGTGTGCCAAGTGGCATGCTAAGTGAAGGAATTGGGCAGAGGCCACAGTTGGGGCTTTAGGAAGAGATTACCAAATTATTAATTATATTTAGGCTTAAGCCCCAGGAACGCACCAGAGAAAAGGCAGTGTTTACATTGCAGAGAGGAACAAAGGTATGTGTGTGGCACTCTATCTGTAAATGAGCAGCAATCCACCTACAAGGAATCCCCACAACCTTGTGAAAAACAAACAGAGAAAAACAGTGGTGGACGGCGCTGCAGTTATACAAAAGGTAATGAAGAAAGTATATAATTACATACAGTTAATGGAAGAAAATTCAGTACAATATGTCTTAATAAAAAGAACAAAAAAACATAAAAGTGCAATACATTTAGATAATATATGAAGGTAATGGTAGCAATGTCAAAGGAACACTCACACTTTCTAGAGCCAATACAGTTCTAATTATGTAGGTGTAGATGGTATAATCTCCGTCTAGGGTTACAATGGTAAGATCCAGGAGTTTTGGTCCAGGTAGGAGTATATATATATATATATATATATATATATATATATATATATATATATATATATATATATATATATATATATATATATATATATATATATATATATATATATATAGGGAGATATATATATATATATATATATATATATAGGGAGATATAAACAGAGAGAACTCCAATGGTACAATATAATATAGCAGGTAAAATTGGAAATATTAAAGGAAATATCCTGCTTACAATACCCAGAGCATGGACTTGCTCTGGTATAATCAGGCTTGGGTGGAATAATCCCCACCTATGGATATACTGATGTCCAGAGAGCCAATATAAAAATGAAATAAAATTCCAATAAAGGGCAGAGCCAGCAGCAGCAGATTGGAATAAAGGTAAGATTTTACTATATTTAGGGGCTAATGGGAGGCTGGGGGGGGGGGCTTGATGGTTTATTTAATACTATAGGGTCAGGAATACATGTTTGTGTTACTGACCCTACAGTGTTCCTTTAAGACTTATGATTGAGTTTGGAAAAAATGGATTTCACTATATATGAGATCTAGCCCATATGACCTCTTTCTTATCATACTAGCCACAGTCAGCTTATAAAAGAGGTTTTTTTTAATTATTAGATTTTGCTGTTAGCCACTACAAGTACTAAGAGATGTAAAAAGCAAGTCCTGTTAGTTTTTTTTTTTTTTTAAATGAAGTAGCAAGCGTTAAGCAATAAAGATACATTATAGCAATATTCTAATTGGCATGAGACAAAGAAAGTCTTCATTAGACATTGATACTTGTGTTATTTCTAAGCTGATTTCAGGTTTCTCACCCACAACATTTAGTTACTTTGTCTCCTACTTTATAAAATGAATACACTCTGATAGGGAACATTTGTTTATTACCATTAAGGGGTTTGTCTCGGACGAATATCCTTTATTGTTTTGTGACCCTGCTTGTAGCTGCATTGATTTTGTAGGTATCAATTATGGACAAGCTATTTGTGACATGCCAACATACATAATATGGAGTGATCTTATTCTTCCCCAGAGTCAATATGTGGTTGTTAGATCTTTCAATCAATGTACACAGACTGGTTTGAACAACCATGAGCAGTGATGTGTACAAACTAATGGTAGCTACAATACGAGTGGATCTTCTCACACACAAAGTGTCTATCTCATACATGCCTCCTAGATAGGGGTTTATAGAATGAGATTAGACAACATAGACCATAGAGAATGACTCCTGTTTTGTGGAGCCTCTGGCTGGTAAAGATCTTTGGGAAGCTACAGTCAGTCTATCTAAAATGCGTACCTTTGGAATCGTAAAAGGTAATTTTTTTTAAAAATTAGTAATATAATGCATATATAATATAAGGCAGTCATTTCAGTCATTTCAGATTGCTATAAAAAAATGGCATTTTAAATATTGAAATTTTTGAAGAGTCATCTAATTATATTTGCCATAAATACTTAGGATTCTGTATTCTGTAGGATAACCAAGAGCTCATTGACAGCATAGATTTCAGAACATCTTCATAGCTTTACAACCGCTTCAAGAAAAACTTTCAGAGGAGGGGACATTGCAAAATGATCTTTAAAAAAAAAAAATTAAATTAAAAAAGACCCCTAAGATTAAAAAATGGAATAGAAATACTATTTTTAGAAAATAAAAAAGCTATCCTATACAATTAAATTGATCTAAATGTAATAGCAATTTTTTCAAGGTCTATTCAAGTTATACTTTATGAAGTTATTAATTTAATCTACACTCACCCTGTGGGGCGTGAATGATACACATGGAGGGGCTGGGGGCATGAATGTCACACATAAAAGTCAAATGAAAAATATAAGTGTCTGTTAGGCTTTACATTAGACATTAGCGGAATACATTGCAGAGTTGATACAATGTAACTATATTAACTATATTTCCTTTGCCTTCTGCCAAGTTTCTTGGGAGCAAATTTCTCTCTTTTCAAAAAAAAACATTAAAATCATGTTTATAATTGTAGTTTATTATAAATGTGATATATTATATAATTAAAAAATATATGCTTAATTTACTAGAAATCCCATATTAATAAATATAAAAGATTTGCCATAAAGAATCCTTTAGCAAAACACTCAGGACTGTATCTTCTGTAGTAATCCCCCATTCTCTTCCTTGGCCATGCAGTATGAGCAATAAACATAAAATAAAATCAAGGTAATATTTTTAGTTGTTTGTGAGCACAATTAATGGTGTTCAGAAGGCCTTCCAAATGAGGAGGTGGAATGTTACCTTGAAGTTAAGGCCATTAGTGAAAGTCTCACAGCCAAATAGGTGTTACAGATAGCAGTTAAAGTAATGGGCTTAACAGCAAAATAGGAACCTCCTACAAAACAGAAACTTAATAGCAAATGGCTTTGTAACTAATCTTAATAAGAAAAATAGATAAAGTCAGGGAACCAGAAATCAAAATCCTAGTTATTTGGGATAAAGAACCTGTGTGGACAGCAGACTAGTAATAATCAGAACAAACGTGGGTCAGGAAAACCAAAGATGAGGTAAATGGAGATTAAGCCAAGTCACAAGAGGAAAGGAAATTAAAGCAAACTCTGTAATAAAGGTAACATCATGGAAAGGACCAGATGTGTGTTAGTGGTTTATAAAGGTCTGGCTTCTCCCGGGTGAAGCCAATGATTTCAAAATGTACGTATGAATACATCTGAGGATGCCATGTGGCAATAGCAAGAGCCACGTCATTAGCAATATGAGACATGCACCTTATGTATGCAACATTAGACCCAATACATACAATAACAACCAAAGAAAAAGTTATTTCCTGGGGATTTTTAGTATCACTCTAATGACCATTCAAATTCAAGCTCACCTGCCATGTCAAGGCAAAACCTCTAAGGTGAGTCCTACACTAGCAGTTCACCTTGCTGTATTCAGTCAAAAGGTAAAATCTCTAATGAGACAGATAGGGGTATGTTTCAACACCTCTACAGACGTATTAACCCTTATCAGGGAACACATGGGGTGGGCAGCAGCACTGTAACATGGTTGTGTAATGCAAAAGTAAATGCAAACATCAAAAGATAAAGCCCTACGCTCAAACTCCCACTACTCCGGGTGGCAGCATTGACTATAGTACACATCAGCCCCAATACATACAATAGAAAACAAAGAAAAATTACTTGCACACTATCTCAAATCATTTAAATAACTATAAGTGTTTTAGTATCATTCCAATGGCCTTTTAAATGTAAGCTCACTTGCCATGTCATGGCAAAACCTCGTCACCTCGTCACCCTATGTCACCCACCCCATGTGTGCATCTTCCCTGAGTGGGTAATGTACCCAGGGATGTGTTTACCACAAGACAAACAACCATTTGCCTAGGGCGGCACTTTCAGGGGGGGCGTCAAAAAATGCCACCCCCAACTCCCAGACAAATGCCTTGTGTTCTGGGGCTGTCCACCTTACTGTGAGTGAGTGAGCTTAAACCATCCAATCAGAGTTCTCTGAGCCTAATTGTAGGGTGGGGCAAGGTTTTATAAGCCTTCCTCCGCCCTGCAGCGCTCAGCCTGCGCGGAGCCCTCCAGGGGTGAAGATGGATTTTTTTTTTTTGCGCTCAGCTTTTTGGTTTTTTAAAGTGCGTCGGTTATTATGGATTTTTATTTGGCCTTTTTTGGGGCTGAAAAAAGAAGATGTTAGAAAAAAGAAGATATCAAATGGTAAGTTTTTTTTCAGGTACCTATTTATTGGTTCCCCCTCACTATTTTTAGGGTGAGGGGGGTAGGTAGGGGCTAAATATTTTTTTGGGGAGGGGGTGACTAGGGGTTTGGGGACACCTAGTCAGCAAGGGGGTATATTTTTATTTAGGGCCCCCACCCACCGCTCAGGGGTGGGGGCCAGGGAGGAGGACAATAGGTCCCCCCTATTCTAATTTTGGGCCCCCACCCCTTGACTCATAACACTCTGATTGGTGGATTAAGTAACCAATGAGTGTTATGAGTCAAATTACACAGCGTGGGAAAATTCCAAAGAACTTTCCCATGCTGTGTAAAATGACACAGAGCACTCTGATTGGCTGGATTTCACGCTAACCAATCAGAGTGCTCTGTGTCATTTTACACAGAGTGGGAAAGTTCTTTGGAATTTTCCCACGCTGTGTAATTTGACACAGAGCACTCTGATTGGTGGATTTCAAGCCAACAGTCTCAGTCTGTTCATTTACCTGTCAGAGCACTCCGATTGGATGGCTTAAACCCACCAATCAGAGTGCACTGAGCCTAATTGCAGGGCGGGGCAAGGCTTTATAAGCCTTGCCCCGCCCTGCAGAGCTCAGTCTGCATGGAGTCCTCCATGGGTAAAGATGGATTTTTTTTAGCGCTTTTTTTTTTGTGTGCGTCGGTTATTATGGATTTTTATTTGGCCTTTTTTGGGGCTGAAAAAATAAGAGTTTAGAAGAAAGAAGACATCAAATGGTAAGTTTGTTGGGTTTTTTTTTTACAGGTATTTAGATAAGGTTCCCCCCTCATTATTTTTAGGATGAGGGGGGTAGGTAGGGGTTATATTCTTTGGGGAGGGGGGTGACTAGGGGTTTGGGGACCCCTAGTCACTTGGGGGGGTAAAAATGTTATTTAGGGCCCCCACCCACTGCTCAGGGGGGAGGGCCATGGGGCAGGACAATAGGTCCCCCCTTTTTTTTTAATTTAGGGCCCCCACCCACCACTCAGGGTTGGGGGCTGGGGGGAGGACAATAGGTCCCCCCATTATTTTACTTTAGGGCCCCCACCCGCCGCTCAGGGGTGGGGGCCTGGAGGGGGAGGACAATGTGTTCCCCCATTTATTCTAATTTAAGGCACCCACCCACTGCTCTGGGGGTGGGGGCCAGGGTGGAGGACAATAGGTCCCCCCCTTGAAGTGATTTAGGGCCCCCACCCACCACTCAGGGGTGGGGGCTGGGGGGGAGGATAATAGGTCCCCCCTTTTTTACTTTAGGGCCCCCACCCGCCGCTCAGGGGCTGGGGCCAGGGGGGAGGACAATAGGCCCTCCCCCCGTTTTTCTGATATAGGGCCCCCACCCGCCGCTCAGGGGTGGCGGCCGGGGGGGCAATAGGTCCCCCCTGTTTAAAAGCCACCACTTGTGCAGCACTGGTGGGGGCTCAGGAGGGGGGCCCTTTTTTTTTTTTTTTAGCAATGAGCAGCCCTTTAATAAATTTGCCTGAAAGACCAATTTAGGTCTTTCAGCCTTTTGGTAGATAACTCCCTAATACCGTGGGAATTAGGGAGTTACATAGAAACATAGAAACATAGAATGTGACGGCAGATAAGAACCATTCGGCCCATCTAGTCTGCCCAATTTTCTAAATACTTTCATTAGTCCCTGGCCTTATCTTATAGTTAGGATAGCCTTATGCCTACCCCACACATGCTTAAACTCCTTTACTGTGTTAACCTCTACCACTTCAGCTGGAAGGCTATTCCATGCATCCACTACCCTCTCAGTAAAGTAATATTTCCTGATATTATTTTTAAACCTTTGTCCCTCTAATTTAAGACTATGTTATCTTGTTGTGGTAGTTTTTCTTCTTGTAAATATAGTCTCCTCCTTTACTGTGTAGATTCCCTTTACGTATTTAAATGTTTCTATCATATCCCCCCGTCTCGTCTTTCCTCCAAGCTATATCTACTAAGCGGCTGCAAGAGAAGTCCCGAAGTGCTGAGGTCCCGATATTCCGAAATGCCAAAGTTCCGAAATTCCAAAGTGCCAAAGTTCTGAAGTTGCCAAAGTTGCCAAAGTTGCCGAAGTTCCGAAGTGTCGAAATGCCGAAGTGCTGAAGTTCCAAAGTGTCAAAGTGCCGAAGTTCCGAACCGAAGTACCGAAGTTCCAAAGTTCCGAATTGCCGAAGCCCCGAATTTCGGAATGCCGAACCAAACCGAAAATTTTCCCCATGCACATCCCTAGTGCGTAATGTAATTGTAAAATTAAAGTTGGGTATGTTAGTTCCTTTTGGAGCTGTGTGTCCTGCTTGATTTATTCAGGCATCCCAGTAACAGAGTATTTAGGGCTGTTGGCTGGCTGTTTGCTCCTTGTAGCCTGGGACAAGCCACACGTGCCTTTGTAAAGGCAGTAGCTAATTACAATCTAGGCACAGATAAGGATGTCTGCCTGGGAGAGGAACAAAAAAAAAGGCAGAGAAAGAGGGGATAGCTGTCTGGAAGAAGAGAGATGCAGCCTGGTCCATGGTGAAATAAGTTCTCAGCGACCCCATTTAAGCTTTGGTGTTCCAGTGTCCCTGATTGCGGCTAGGAAGCAGACCTTGCAGAGGTACTCAGTTGAAGTACGGAAGCTCCGTCACACTCTGTAACTGGATGAAAAGCTTTCCATTTCCTTAGTGTAGCAGAGGAAAGATCTGCAAAACGTTTAATGTTTGTATTCGTTGGACAGTGTGGTGGATGATCTGCTCAATCGTAGACTCTTCTTCTTTACATGGTAGTAGTGCAAACATAACAAGATGTCTCTGGATATGCTGTCAGCCAAGTGTCTCTGTTTAGGCACTCTCTGTATCCTGCCTAATAAAAACATGCCTGGGGGTACATCTGATGCCATGACTATAAACATGCTTCTCATGTACTCTTGTAGTGAAGCTTGTTGGATGCTTTCTAGGACTCTCTTAATGTGTAGGTTACTTCTGCAGACTCTGTCCTCCAGATCCATTAGTTTTGATTAATAGTGTTCTATCATCCCTTCCATTTGTTGCACCTTCTCAGCTAGACTATTATTATCCTCTGCAAAATCATCCATTTTTGCCTCTACATGTGATGTTCTGGATGCTTTCTTTAAATCTCTAAGGACTCTATCAAAGCACCCTATTAACTTTTTAGAAATAAAGTCCAGTATTGTCTGGAGATCCTCTCTGGTTATGTGGGTATCTGTGGCGAAACCAACCTCGCCACTGGGCCCTGGAGAAGCCTGTTTGCTAGCCTCCTACCTGCTGACTATGGCCCCTGGGTTATTTGGGGCATATTGTACTGTATATTGCTGCTACTGGCCCTTTTAACAGCATCTATGGACATATTGGGACTTTTGGGACTACTGTCCCTTTAAGACTGTGATACATACTCTAGTGTACTGCTTGTAATATTATATGTGTATTAAGTTTAACCTGGGATATGTATGCAGCATTCAACTGATTGTTCGGTAGAATCACTCCATTTATTATATTGAGTGAAACTACCGAACAACCAGACCACCCAGGAATAAGTGTGCCTCCAATTACAGTTTGCAACAATGTTGCAAACGGGTAATTGGCAATCAGTGTAATGTATTCTTTGTCCTCTGGGTGGCCGCCATTCGGGAAACAAACACGTGGCGGCGGCCATCTTAAACTACCGAACAGCGGTGTTTTGCCGTCGAGTGTCTGGAACTAAAATCGGACACTTGACTAGGCAAACACCGCTGAGACCTCCATACTTCCAGAAATTCGTATGGAAACTACCGAATGACCCGCCGTTCGGTAGAAAGAACCCCATAAACAAGGGAATTCATTCAAACCCTCAAAGTGATGTGTCGTCTCATTATTGGGGGGGAAGGATCTATTGAGTGCTGTTCCAGTTGACTGCTAGGAGTACAAGCCTATTCGTATGGTTCCTATTCAATGGTCTACAGCATTCATATGCTTGGGAGAATTTAAAAGGTTTCTCGGATTCGGTGATTGTGGTGTCTGCCAGAGTGCTTGGAGTCCTCATGAAGCACTAGGAGCATCCATTAACGGAGGTACCAAGTCGGGGTGCCAGGTGATCCGTTACAGTATCCATGTCTGGTCGTGATTCCCTCATTGAGTCTCTATCAACCTCAATATTGCTGCCAACTTTTGTGTGTGGTCTCGCTCCCCATCGCGGTTTTCTTTTGCACTGCTTTATGAGGTGTAAAAAAGGTAGACTTCTCTGAATTGCCTCTGTGTTCTTACTAACATTCTGACTGCTATTATGCCACTTTGCTTTTTTGTGACGCTAATTTCGGGCTTCACTCAACAGAGTTCTCACTTCAGCCAACGGTTCGATTTCCAGCCACAACCCCCTAAATGTAATTTTAAAGGGGGTTAGATTCATAAATCAGTCAAATTTAAGTAGCTATAATGTTATTCAGAATGTATTGAAACTGTCAATTAGAGTAGACATATAATTTAAGTTTCCTACTAAACTCAAGTTGAAAAAAAACAAACTTGTGTCTGTTGAACAAACCCCAGGATTTGTGCTAATAGGCTCTTACTTGGGTAAGATGATAGCAATATTATTTTTAACTCAACACTTGATATATAAATGCCACAGCTCTTTGAATATACAGAAAGCCATCTCCACAGGGAGTGACTGAGAAAATAATATAAGTAGATGGGTGAGAATGTTCATTCTTTGTGATGTGATTCTTCCTACATATTATAGGTGGTACGAATTCCATTTCAGCAAATCTGATTTGATTTAGTGGAGTCAATGAAGAAAACTGGTTGGCTTAGGTTACAGGCTAGGTTAGAGAAAAATATATAACCGAGCACACATCAGACGCAGACAATCATTGGGAAGTAAATCAGTTTAATGAAACTCTTTGAAATGTGGAGCAATGTATAGGAAGGCATTCGGCTGTATTCACTTGGGCTTTGATTTTTTTTTTTTCTAGTACAAATTTTTATTGTAAAACATATGCCACAAAAAAAAACGTGTTCATGATATCAAACAAGGTATTATATTATGCTGAGATTATTTTGTCAATAAAATTGAATTAATAGACGAAAGAACAAGGGAAAGGGGAAATTAAATGTATTTTATTTATAAAGTGTTTTATCTGGAAGGATACGGTGAGATATTTCTTGATGAAAGTATGTCATGAAAGAACAAACAATAGAAAGTTATCATAAAGTTAACATAAAGCATCTGTAAGACAAAGGGCAATTTACAGCGGGTGCACATGTTACCTTGTCAGATTTGGGAAGCTGAAAACATAACTATCAACACTGAAAAAGTTTAGTACTTAATGAACAGGCAATTTCTGGCATAAGTGCATGGCATAAGTATACATAGGGGTGCAAATGGTATAACGGGCTATCTAGGCACGGGCGTGCTAGGTGGCAAGAAGTCCAGGGACTTCAGCCCAAGGGTAAATGTTAACACCCCCTCACATCATCTTGTTCTATAAATCACTTTATGACACCACGTCTTTGACTGATTTCAGAGTGTTATAGAAATCTATTTATAAGAGTAATACTTCACACCAAGCTGTATAATTAAAGGAACACTCCGTTATTTGTTAACAATTTAGAAGCTACACCCCCAAAGAAAACATGCATGTATTTATTTGTGTATATATGAAAAAAAGGCTTGCAAAAGCTGCAGACCTGCTGTCTACACGCTTTGTAAGCTTGTACCTCTTTCCCTAGAGCTGACTTTCATTGAGAAGCTTCTGTGCTGGAGCAAGGAGCGTGTGCATGTAAAAGTGGCTTCCTAACGTATTTGTAATTAACTGTAATATAACTCATTGAGAAGGGGGAGGTAGGTTCTAGATCAGCACCATTTCTGTTAACGCCAATATCCTACTTCTTTTACTGTGTAGCATGGCTGAGCTAGCCATTGAGTTAGAATTTGTTTCCAAGAAACGAAGAACAGTGCACACACTAAAAAGGGAATAGTCCACCAGGGTGCACACCTGATGGTTTCCTCTAAAGGCAGTCTTTATTTGGAACAAGGAAGTGAGAACAATGTTTCGGCTCCTACATGGTCCTTTGTCAAGTCTGATTTAACAAGTGCAATATCCCATATATACCCACCTTAATAACAATCAAGTATCAATGATTAGTTAATAGTAATTAAATTACTGAGATCAGGATACATACTATCTCCACACCCATTTAGGAAATTTTTACTAAAGACAACGTTCTCAATGACCTGGCAGATGCTCTGCCCAGCCTCAAAGTTCATAACCACGCTGTGTGTGAAGGAGGGAGCAGGGATATGATGTGTGTCAT
Organism: Pelobates fuscus; assembly: GCF_036172605.1. Classification (NCBI taxonomy): domain Eukaryota; kingdom Metazoa; phylum Chordata; class Amphibia; order Anura; family Pelobatidae; genus Pelobates; species Pelobates fuscus. The sequence goes on from NC_086318.1 coordinate 61,432,772, forward strand.
GTCTTGTCTCCTCACAAAGCCTCCTGAATTAACACTGGACCTGAGGCTGGGCTGAGGGAAAGTGCTGCTGCTCAATCACGCTACAGTAAGGGGGCGCATGCAAAGTTTATTGTTAGTCCCTATTGCCCTGCTCTGGCCAGTCACAGAACAAGGGACCTAGGGCTAATAATCATGAATGAAACATTTGGGGGCCCACTCTGGCCTCTAGCCTGGGTCAGCCCCACTGCCGATGCCCCTTTATCTAGGGCAGTGACACGGTACATTTGCTAGTTATTCTGAAGATCTAGCATTGCTGGAGCAAATTAATTTTCCTAGTATGCAAGGCAAGAGGGTTAGTGTTGGTAATTAATGAAAATTTAGTTAAATATTTTTTTGGTTCGATTTTCGATTTTTTCTCCTAAAATACTTTGTCTTATGTGTTTTTCCTCCGCTTGTCAAAAATTGAAACTATTGACTCGCTAGTGCCGGCTGGTAGAATAAATCTTTGTTTTGTTCACCATGAGACAATATTTCTGCAGACTCCCATGGTCTATCGGAATCCTCTTAAGACATTAGTGATGTACAGCTGAGAATTTGCAGCACCAACAGAAGATAGCATCTTGCAGCATTCACAGATTACAGATGCAGGTAAGTACATTCACCTTCCGGTGTCCCCCCAGGCCACCACACACCTAGCAGCAATACCACCATCAGATGTCTTTGCAAAATATACAAAGACCCTAGAAGGTGACCGAGCCACTTGACATTTGAAATTGACTTTGCTGAATATCCCAAATTGACTCTACTGAATAACCCAAATATACTAAAATATATATATACAAACAAACTTCCCAAGGAGGCACATTGGAGAGAATAAATACATTACACTACTACACCAACTGTATGTTTTACATTTTGTTGGGAATATTTGGGAATAACTGCGAAACAAGGAATGCTGTATACTCAATCTCATTTACATTTCAAAACTACTCCTCCCTAATATTTCATTAACAACTGAACAAATAAATTAAATTTATTTTTTAAACAATATACCATTTCCTTTTCTAGTTATTTTTTAGTTTTTTAGTTTTTATCCTTATGTTAGAATCTAAATCCAGATCGCAAATAAATATTAGCTATTACCTTACACTTAACCATTGCAACTTGAGATGGGTATTTTTTTTTTTTGCATATTTTTTTTTTTAGATATTTATCTTTGATCTTTGGCTACTGCTTAAAGTGAGACTTTTCTGTCACTTGTGCAAGAATACAAAAAAATACAAAGGATGCTAAACTAAGTTTAATTTGCAAAATTGCTGCAAATACAGCAAAGCAAATTTGATGGAGAACCAATAAACATCTTGGTGGTTTATAAATATAATATCAAATCAATGACAGAATTCAATTTGCAAAGATTTTATTACCCAAACAAAAACATATTTTACATTTATTTACCAAATTAGCACATTTGATGCACTATTTTCTTTGCCTTCAGCATCGTACTGGAAACAGACAAACAAAAACCACAGTGTTTTATGTGCAAGAAAATAGAAGTTTCTCAAAATTCAATTACATTCTCTATTTCTATCTGAAAATGTCCTTGCGAGTCCCAGAGGAAATAATGTGAAATCTTTTAAAGGCTAATAGATTCAATTGATTTCTGACTACCACCCGAATAACAGAGAAGCTTCTTACTCAAGTGTAACTCATATGACAGAGATGTGTTTTTAAATCGCAAATTCGAGGTACCCACTGGATACCAAGACATCAGAATTCAAAACATTAAACACTATGATACTCAAAACGTGTTTAGTAAGGAATTGGAGACTGCTGTCAACATTTGAACACTTTCATGACTTGTGTTTAAAATATGGATTGGACTTTTAGCAGCAAATCGTTACACAGCTAAATATTGGCAGTTCACCCCTATAACCAGAAGTAAAAATAGACCCAGATAATCTTTAAATAAAGATTATTTCCTTATGACAAGTGAACCTATAATTATGTTTACTCAGTACTGTATTAAAGTAAATGTTTGTATCAGTATGTGTTATATCTCACCTTGGCAAAATTAGCCTAACCTGTAAAGTTGGGATATATTGCTAGGCCTGGCAGAGACTCCATATTATCATTAGCATAATTCATATTGACATGCTCATAGTCAACACAGAATTACTGCTCTGGGGTATGTAGCATTCATATACTGCATTCAGTCTCCTGTGTCAACCCCTCTTTGACACAGGAGTCCCTTGACACAGGAGACCCTTGATCCATCCCATTCTCCACCACACCAAATCCAGTTTAAGCCTAAGCTTACATTCACTCATTGACTGTATAGTTGATTTGGAAAATATTGTGTGTATATATATATATATATATATATATATATATATATATATACACACACATACACATATGAAATTTGTCATCATGGCAATAATGGCTTTTAATAATATTGTTTGTACTTATATATTACTGAAATTTCAATAAATATGATATATTGAAGAAAGAATTCATGTACTGCAGGAAGGAAGTCATTTTACTATGGCCTTGATTTCATATTTTTTTTTATGTTTTTCAAATTTTTTAAGATTTTTCGATAAACCTTTAACCCCTTAAGGACACATGACATGTGTGACATGTCATGATTCCCTTTTATTCCAGAAGTTTGGTCCTTAAGGGGTTAAAGTGATTTAATATTTTTTAAAATATTGCAATATTTTGATATTGATATGTTTTATATATAAAGATATATTTTTCTGGGGGCGGGGCCGGACCGCCATGCTAACCGGTCGCATGCAGGTGAGGCTCTGGAGAAACCGGGCCTCTTAAGCTACCTAACGCGACCCCCGCGCAATAAACAAGACCACGAGATACCCATGGCTGTGGGAGAGGCAGCAGACCCCGAGACCGGGAGTTCTGGTCCCCTCCTCACTACCACATGCCGACCACCTGAGTCGCTTGCCGGACCCCACTGAGGAGAGCTTGAGCCGCATGGGGATTGAGTCGCATGAAACCCGCAAGACATACCTCGCAAGATGGCGGCGGAACACGGCCTGTGCCACCCACTCCTACACCAGGGAGGCCCTATGAGTTGCAGTTACATCACCTGCCATGTCGGAGGGCCCCAAACAAACCACAACCACCAAAATCACGATCTGCAGCTGCCTGGAGGAGAGTAACATCTACTGCCCACAATGGATGTCTCTTGGTGGGGCCGAGAGCAGAGGGTTAAGTGCTGGACTCATCGGACCACTGAGCCTGACAAGGGGAGATCTACCACACATGGATGAGTGACCACCAGATAAGTGACAGAGGGGAAGGAACACTACATGCCAGCACAGAGACTCTCACAACCCTATAGACTCAACAGGGGGCAACAGCCTCCCGTGAACCACTTGTTACATAATACTCTGATATAAACCGTAGCCATATTGTGGTGCCTAACACAGTGATGCCTAATAATAACATCTAAAATCGTAGGAACCCACTCAGCTCCAGTGGTTACATACCATGCTTGTTTAGTTTGGGAAGCTCACCCACCTATATCAGCTTAGCATTCACACACTGAGGCTACTTACCTGCATAGTTTAAACATTAAGACATAAGTTTATTTTATACGCTCGGTCGTAAACATTTGGCTCCCTATGAAGGGTTGCCTCTAAGCCTCACCTAAATTACTACTGTAACCATGCTTAACCGCGCTAGCCTGTGTAACTTACTAGCAATATAAGCTTGTACAATTCGTGTTATCACCAGACGGTCTGACGAACGGACCTAGCCTGTTTGCAGCTTGAATGTTCACTTTAAATCGATGCTGTACTGCTTTAACTGATTCTGCCTACTTATATTATAAAATTGTGCCTGTAAATCAAAAACCCCGCATGTTCAGCGAGGGAAATGCCTGAGGACTGCTGTTGGGGCACCTCAAGCCTGTTTGTACCATTTCTTTGCACTGCAAAAAAAATATATATATATTTTTCTATACTTTAATATGTTGAAAACAACATTTTATAAGTTAGTCCAAAAATGTGAAATTATTTGAAAAGCTTATTCAAAAATATTACATTGAGGTCAATATGTCAAAATCCCCAAACATTTTCAAGTTTCTGTTTTTGTCATGCACGACGAATGTATATGGTTTCAGGAATACACAGTGGATGTGGTAACAGTAGTTTAGCTGCTAAATAATATCTGGGCAAAGTTCTGTTGAAGACTAACGCAAGGTAATCAGTCTCACACTTTAAGGATGTTTGTAATTTCTATCAGGGCTATTCACTGAGAATTCAAATTCAAACTACTGAGAATTCAAATTGACTTTCAAAATTTAGACCAAAATAACACAGTTTTCACTTTGGCTATTCTGGAATTTTTGAAAATTGAAATTTGAAAATCACTTTGAATTCCTTAGAGTTCTCACTTTATTTAATAACTCTTTGCTGGTAAATCTATACAATAGTCTGTCTGCCCAGTTGTTAGAAGTTAATTAGCAGTTACATTTTTGTCAGCAGTTATCCTATTTACATTTATACACACACAATGCAGAATCGTGTATACACGTTTGCAAAAAAAAATGTGCTTATTCATTTTGGTAAGTTGCTTACACATAACTTAATATTGACATAATATGTTAGTTAATGAGATGTTTCAGGATTTTCCCAATATGTGCCTATATTTGACCTAAACATTTTTACATTGCATAATTCAAGCAAGAATTACATTTATCATCATCATCATAATTACCTTATCTCTAACCCAGGGTTTTTGAGAAATGACAAATGGGAGAAATCTTGTATTCAAAGTCATCAAATATTTCCAGTTAGGATTAAAAAACAAATCCCCTGTGTAGGACTGTTAGCAACAAAACTTTTAAAATACGTAATGCATCATTTTGACATTAACTGAGCAGGTTAATGAATTGCTTATTCATTGATTTAAAAATAATGAAAATAAATTAATGTATTTGGTAACATTTTTAAAATCGTTATTAGATTTGGATTGAAAAGTTTAAATGATATGCAATTTATAAAAAAAAAATAGTGTATAAAGGATGTTGAATTATCTGTATTCTCTGTTATAACAATTCTATACAATTTGTTTTGTCACTTGGGCACTTTGCCTTTACCAAATGAAATTTGTAATTTATAAAAAAAAAAAAAAAAATCTCCACATTAAGATTATTTCACTTAGCAGTTGTCATCTGATCCTTTTAAAACACTCGATCACCGTACATTACATACTTATAGTATAAAGCACATTTTAATTTGCAAAAACAAAGGATTTCAACATAACACATTTTATAGTAGAAGTATTTTAAAAAAGAACCAAAAATTTCCTCTTTGTACATTTATGCACCGTTTAGGATTAACCTTTCTGAAATAATATAGGTAGGTAATAATATCAAATTATTATTATTTCCAGGTTTCTAATTATGTCCTGGAAATATGTTGCAAAAAGCATATCTCAAAGCAAATCATCATGGGTGTGTAGCTATCTTTATATATAGTAATTGCATTACAAAAAGCAACACTCTTTGATGCAATGCAAAAAATATTGGCACCTGGACAAAATCTGGCGAAAATGACCAAATTCCAACCATGTTGGCAATTCTCATACTTACCAAAGCTAAATGTGGTTGGAATTTAGTCGGCCTCGAGCGAATCTACATTTGTGGACCCAGGACATACTTGAAAACGAAAGAAATCTCAATGTATCTTTCATGGTAAAATATTTTATAAATAAATAAATACATTTGCAAATTATCATTCACTTGGTGGCAGCAGGTCGGAACAGATGGTTGGACGGTAGTCTGTTCACCCCCCATTACTTTCTAAAAGTACTCTACTGGATGCCTTTGGTGGGAGCGCGAGGGGGATTATGTTTAACTGTGTTTTTTCACAGACCTCATCATGGGGATGGGGCCTTTCCTAGCAACGGAGCTGCAATGGCTGCCCAGTGGCTAGTTTTAAATGTTTAGTAGATGTGCCCCCAGCTGCCACACAAGTTTAAAAGGCCTATTAATTAATATGGGAGTCTTATTGAAACTCACAGGTTTTTTTAAGTGGACATGTCATCATTCTTTGTTTTTTTTCCATATTCTTTTAAACTCTTAAGTTATTTTTCACATTCTTGTACTGATTATTTCTTACACTTTTACACTAGCTCCTTGAAATCTGTGTCATCACCATGCTGGTAAATTTTAATATGGAAAAGTAATACTCTTATCCTATAATTTTTTGTGTGTATTGGTATTTGATGTAATTACATTGAGTTGACATTTTATTTTTGCAATCCTGAAAAGTGGATTGGTATTTCAAATGGTATTAAACATAGAAACATAGAATGTTACGGCAGATAAGAACCATTTGACCCATCTAGTCTGCCCAATTTTCTAAATACCGTATTTTTCGCTCCATAAGACGCACTTTTTTTCCCCTCAAAAGTGAGGGGAAATGTCTGTGCGTCTTATGGAGCGAATATGAAGCTTTACTTACCTGTCTTGCAGCGTTGGCCGGCAGCAGAACTTGAATTTCATGTTCCGGTTTCCGGCGGGACTGAAAGGAAGTGTGCACAAGCTGAGTGCGCACTTCCTTTCAGTCCCACCGGAAACCGGAACATGAAATTGAAGTTCCACTACCGCGGTGCGCCCTGTGCTGCCGGCCAACGCTGCAAGACAGGTAAGTAATTATGGGACAAGGGGAGGGGGGCAGTATGGGAGAGAAGAATATGGGGAGGGGGATGAAGTCTATGGGGAGGGAGGGGGATGAAGTCTATGGGGAGGGAGGGGGATGAAGTCTATGGGGAGGGAGGGGGATGAAGTCTATGGGGAGGGGGGGATGAAGTCTATGGGGAGGGGGGGATGAAGTCTATGGGGAGGGGGGGGATGAAGTCTATGGGGAGGGGGGGGATGAAGTCTATGGGGAGGGGGGATGAAGTCTATGGGGAGGGGGGGATGAAGTCTATGGGGAGGGGGGGGATGAAGTCTATGGGGAGGGGGGGGATGAAGTCTATGGGGAGGGGGGGGACGAAGTCTATGGGGAGGGGGGCTGAAGTCTATGGGGAGGGGGGATGAAGTCTATGGGGAGGGGGGGATGAAGTCTATGGGGAGGGGGGGGGATGAAGTCTATTGGGGGGGGGATGAAGTCTATGGGGAGGGGGGATGAAGTCTATGGGGAGGGGGGGATGAAGTCTATGGAGGGGGGGATGAAGTCTATGGAGGGGGGGATGAAGTCTATGGGGAGGGGGGGATGAAGTCTATGGGGAGGGGGGGATGAAGTCTATGGGGAGGGGGGATGAAGTCTATGGGGAGGGGGGATGAAGTCTATGGGGGGGAGATGAAGTCTATGGGGGGGGAAGATGAAGTCTATGGGGGGGAAGATGAAGTCTATGGGGGGGGAAGATGAAGTCTATGGGGGGGAAGATGAAGTCTATGGGGGGGAAGATGAAGTCTATGGGGGGGAAGATGAAGTCTATGGGGGGGGAGATGAAGTCTATGGGGGGGGAGATGAAGTCTATGGGGGGGAGATGAAGTCTATGGGGGGGAGATGAAGTCTATGGGGGGGAGATGAAGTCTATGGGGAGGGGGGGATGAAGTCTATGGGGAGGGGGGGATGAAGTCTATGGGGAGGGGGGGGATGAAGTCTATGGGGAGGGGGGGATGAAGTCTATGGGGAGGGGGGGGATGAAGTCTATGGGGAGGGGGGGATGAAGTCTATGGGGAGGGGGGATGAAGTCTATGGAGGGGGGGATGAAATCTATGGGGAGGGGGGATGAAGTCTATGGGGAGGGGGGATGAAGTCTATGGGGAGGGGGGGATGAAGTCTATGGGGAGGGGGGATGAAGTCAATGGGGAGGGGGGGATGAAGTCTATGGGGAGGGGGGGATGAAGTCTATGGGGAGGGGGGGATGAAGTCTATGGGGAGGGGGGATGAAGTCTATGGGGAGGGGGAGATGAAGTCTATGGGGGGAGATGAAGTCTATGGGGGGGAGATGAAGTCTATGGGGGGGGAGGAGATGAAGTCTATTGGGGGGGAGATGAAGTCTATTGGGGGGGAGATGAAGTCTATTGGGGGGGAGATGAAGTCTATTGGGGGGGAGATGAAGTCTATTGGGGGGGAGATGAAGTCTATGGGGGGGAGATGAAGTCTATGGGGGGGGAGATGAAGTCTATGGGGGGGGAGATGAAGTCTATGGGGGGAGATGAAGTCTATGGGGGGGGGAGATGAAGTCTATGGGGGGGGAGATGAAGTCTATGGGGGGGAGATGAAGTCTATGGGGGGATGAAGTCTATGGGGGGAGATGAAGTCTATGGGGGGAGATGAAGTCTATGGGGGGAGATGAAGTCTATGGGGGGGAGATGAAGTCTATGGGGGGGAGATGAAGTCTATGGGGGGGAGATGAAGTCTATGGGGGGAGATGAAGTCTATGGGGGGGGAGATGAAGTCTATGGGGGGGGAGATGAAGTCTATGGGGGGGAGATGAAGTCTATGGGGGGGAGATGAAGTCTATGGGGGGGAGATGAAGTCTATGGGGGGGAGATGAAGTCTATGGTGGGGGAGATGAAGTCTATGGGGGGGAGGAGATGAAGTCTATGGGGGGGAGATGAAGTCTATGGGGGGGAGATGAAGTCTATGGGGGGGAGATGAAGTCTATGGGGGGGAGATGAAGTCTATGGGGGGGAGATGAAGTCTATGGGGGGGAGATGAAGTCTATGGGGGGGAGATGAAGTCTATGGGGGGGAGATGAAGTCTATGGGGGGGAGATGAAGTCTATGGGGGGGAGATGAAGTCTATGGGGGGGAGATGAAGTCTATGGGGGGGGAGATGAAGTCTATGGGGGGGAGATGAAGTCTATGGGGGGGGAGATGAAGTCTATGGGGGGGAGATGAAGTCTATGGGGGGGAGATGAAGTCTATGGGGGGGAGATGAAGTCTATGGGGGGAGATGAAGTCTATGGGGGGAAGATGAAGTCTATGGGGGGGAGATGAAGTCTATGGGGGGGGAGATGAAGTCTATGGGGGGGAGATGAAGTCTATGGGGGGGAGATGAAGTCTATGGGGGGGGAGATGAAGTCTATGGGGGGAGATGAAGTCTATGGGGGGATGAAGTCTATGGGGGGAGATGAAGTCTATGGGGGGGAGATGAAGTCTATGGGGGGGAGATGAAGTCTATGGGGGGGAGATGAAGTCTATGGGGGGGGAGATGAAGTCTATGGGGGGGGAGATGAAGTCTATGGGGGGGAGATGAAGTCTATGGGGGGGGAGATGAAGTCTATGGTGGGGGAGATGAAGTCTATGGGGGGAGATGAAGTCTATGGGGGGGAGATGAAGTCTATGGGGGGGAGATGAAGTCTATGGGGGGGAGATGAAGTCTATGGGGAGGGGGGAGATGAAGTCTATGGGGAGGGGGGGAGATGAAGTCTATGGGGAGGGGGGGAGATGAAGTCTATGGGGAGGGGGGGAGATGAAGTCTATGGGGGGGAGATGAAGTCTATGGGGGGGAGATGAAGTCTATGGGGAGGGGGGGAGATGAAGTCTATGGGGAGGGGGGGAGATGAAGTATATGGGGAGGGGGGGAGATGAAGTATATGGGGAGGGGGGGAGATGAAGTATATGGGGAGTGGGGGGAGATGAAGTCTATGGGGAGGGGGTGGATGAAGTCTATGGGGAGGGGGTGGATGAAGTCTATGGGGAGGGGGTGGATGAAGACTATGGGTAGGGGGTGGATGAAGACTATGGGGGAGGGGGTGGATGAAGACTATGGGGGAGGGGGTGGATGAAGACTATGGGGGAGGGGGTGGATGAAGACTATGGGGGAGGGGGTGGATGAAGTCTATGGGGAGGGGGTGGATGAAGTCTATGGGGAGGGGGTGGATGAAGACTATGGGGAGGGGGTGGGTGAAGACTATGGGGAGGGGGTGGGTGAAGACTATGGGAGAGAGGAGAAGACTATGGGAGGGGGGGACACTATGGGACAGGGGAGAAAAAAATATTCTGTACAAACTGTCCCATAGTAAGAAACACTATGGGACAGTTTGTTCAGAATATTTTTTTTCTGGGTTTCTTCCTCTAAAAACTATTTATGGTGAGGTGCGTCTTATTGAGCGAAAAATACGGTACTTTCATTAGTCCCTGGCCTTCTCTTTTAGCTCTTTTGTTGAGGTAGTTTTCTTCTTTTAAATATAGTCTCCTTTACTGTGTTGATTCCCTTTATGTATTTAAATGTTTCTTCATATCCCCCCTGTCTCGTCTTTCCCCCAAAGCTATACATGTTAAGTTCCTTCAACCTTTCATGGTAAGTTTTTATCCTGCAATCCATGAACCAGTTTAGTAGCCTTTCTCTGAACTTTCTATAAAGTATCAATATCCTTCTGGAGATACGGTCTCCAGTACTGTGTACTGGTGAGGCCTCACCAGTGTTCTGTACAATGGCATGAGCACTTCCTTCTTTCTACTGCTAATACCTCTCCCTATACAATCAAGCATTCTGCTAGCATTTCCTGCTGATCTATTACATTGTCTGCCTACCTTTAAGTCATCTGAAATAATTACCCCTAAATCCCTTTCCTCGGATGTTGAGGTCAAATATTCTGTACTCTGCCCTTGAGTTTTTATGTCCAAGATGCATTATCTTGCACTTATCCACATTAACCCCTTCAGGACCGCTGACGGACCAGGACCGTCAGCGGTAAAACGTGCGTTTGGACCGCTGACGGTCCTGAACCGTCATAACGGTCTGGGGCTACTTACCTGATCGCCGTCGGTCCCCCGGCGGCGATCAGCGCTCCTCCCGGTCCAGGGGGACTGCCTGTCTGCCCGGGCAGTCTCCCCTAGGCAGATCAAGACCCCACGCCATGTGATCACTCGATCACATGACCGCAATAGGTGTTAATGTGTCTGCCTGCAGGGGACTGTCTGTGCTGACAGGCAGTCTCCCTGCAAGTGGAAAATAAAAAATAAAGTTGCAAAATAAAGCAATCAATGTAAAAAAATAATAATATATATATATATACATATACACACACACACACACACGTATTATATCTATATATAATATATGTATATGTATCATATATATATAATGTCATACTAAGTGTATTTTTATATTTATATATACTTATATTAATATAAAAATACACTTATATTTAAATTACACACGAATATATACAATATATATAATTACTACATATATGGTATGTATATATTATAATAAAATACAAATAATATGTTAATAAAAATAAATAACAAAAAATAAAAATAATTTTTAATAATAATATATATTATATATATATATATATGGGTTAAAAAAGCTGCATGTTTAAAACAGTGTTCCATTGCAATTGGTAACTGCAGAATGAAGTCTAATTCATGTTGCCTGTCTATGCTCATTTTGATGTTGCGCTGGAAATTCTGGGAGAATTGTGGAAACATGATTTCTTAAAATTGCTATGCATGACAGACTTTTCCCAAGGTCGCAATTATATATATGTAATATATAATGTAAATAACATGCAACAATAAGTTATAAATTATATAATTATGTTGCTCATTCTTACCATCTCCTTGCTATCCAATTGTCTTAGTTGGGAGTCCGGTATGCAGAGATATACGCTCACCCTTGCAAATAAACACTGACCAAGGTGACCAGATAAGGAACCACCTGGCCTGTGAGTCTGTGCATGGGGGCTGTGCAGGATATTGCTCCAAGTTGCAGTACAATCAAGGACACAACCAGGAGAATCATTCAGGATAAGCCAAAAGTCAGAGGGTGCCAGAGGTCAGGACACACGATAAGAACAAGCCAAAGTCAAGAGCCAACTGGAGAACACCCGATCACAAACACAGGAACCAGAGTCAATGAACTGACACTGCCATCAGGGAGAGGCAGTAGCTTATACCGGGCTAATTGGGCATCAGTTTCAGGTGGGCTGAGATTGATAGGAGCAGCCCCAGGTAAAATCCAGCCCCCAGTTCTGGAGACAAGGCAAGGATAAACATGATACTGAAATAAGAACTGATGTGTGCCTCAGAGGCAAGATAGCATGACTACGGCACAGAAGGACCACAGTTCAAATCCATTGTCTGGCACTTGTGAAACGGTCATGCTGGGTCGTCTGGATGGCACGGTGCTAATCGTGACACCAATAAAGCACAGTTCCCCAACCCTGTCCTTATGAACCACCAATAATCTAAGATTTATGTATTTCCCTTTTCTATTCCAATGGAGATACTGACAAAACCTGGACCTGTTGGTTGGCTATGATGACTGGGTTGGGGAACACTGTAAAGCTCGGTCTCCCCAGCTGTCCTCTCTCTTGATAATTAAAAATTCCAGAATGCCATCTTCTTCTACACTCATCAACAACTACCCACCATGGACCATGCACAATTTTTTCTCCACTCCTTCTCAGTTATCTATTACCTGCCAAGATCATGAGCGCAGTAATTATTAAAGCTACTTATGTTTATAGCAATTTATGTTTGAGATCACACTTTCTCTTTTCTGACAGTATCTGTATCTCCATAAGTCACTTCTCCAGGGGGCAACAGCCTCCCGTGAACCACTTGTCACATAATACTCTGATATAAACCGTAGCCATATTGTGGTGCCTAACACAGTGATGCCTAATAATAACATCTAAAATCGTAGGAACCCACTCAGCTCCAGTGGTTATATACCATGCTTGTTTAGTTTGGGAAGCTCACCCACCTATATCAGCTTAGCATTCACACACTGAGGCTACTTACCTGCATAGTTTAAACATTAAGACATAAGTTTATTTTATACGCTCGGTCGTAAACATCTGGCTCCCTATGAAGGGTTGCCTCTAAGCCTCACCTAAATACAGTAAATAGAAATATTGTTTGATAATTTCTCCTCTTTTCTTTATTCTTCCTCTATGCTGATTGACAGGGAGTTACGATGGAGGTGCTCAGTTGTAGGATAAAATGTGAAGGATTTCTAGTTTTATATTTCACAAATCACAAAAACATATTTATTAAATGTAGTGATAAGTAATACATAATATTAAAAAATCACAGGAAGGGAAAAGTTTATTTTTAACCAATAGCCAAATTAGTAATAGTAGCTGTATTTCATACAGTAACTCACCCACTGCTTCCAATCTAAATCTTCAGTAATCTTGAACAGTTATCTTCCACGAACCACATAAAGTGAAAAACAACTCTGATTCGTACAGAATCTAAAGACTTGATACTTCAATAAATGCCTCCGTAAATCACCTCTCCTATTTCCCACCCTTTCCCTTTCTTCTATCCACCATAGACTCTTTATGGGTGCATAAAACAAAGGTAAGGCCAGTCAGCAAAATAAGTGATAGAGCAAAAATGTTCTATAATTTGTGATAAAAAATCAAATATTAGCAGATTAATAATAATAATTTTAATTATTAATTAGATCACTTAAGGACACATTTTCCATGTAATAAACACCAGTTGTTGTTTACAAAATCATCATATACATCCTGTTTAAATGCATATGCAAATCTCTAATAAACAGGCAACATTTGTAACAATATTTCTTGATTCATTTTTTTTTTTTTAATTAAGTAACCAAACAAATACTTGTTTAATATTTATCCAGTAAATGTATATGTTTTCTTGTTGACTGGACAACTGAATGATCGACAGTCTTTCAATGCATAACATACTACATGGAGTTTTAAAAAAATATATTTGATGGATCTTTTCCATTTGATTGATCTTTTCCAATGTTCTAATAAATAAATATCAAGAAAATGAATTACAACAAAAAAAAAACGTTTTAAAATCTTCCCAACTGAACTCAAATGCTGCCTGTTTTAAAATGTAATAATGCAATACTGTGTAATGTAATTGTATTTCTTGCAGTAATGTAGATTAGTAATCTTGTTCAGGGGAATGTCATTCATCAAAAAGGGCAGAGGGAGAAGGCCTTTAGAAGTCAGTTAACGCAGGACTAATGAAGCAATTACTACATTACATATAACTCATTCACTGCCACAGAGCGGTGTTATTGAAAAGAAAAGGACATTCATGGAGTCAAAACAATGAAATACAATAGGACTATAAATCTTGTAGGTTCACCTTTATGACTAACGTCACCCACATAGTTGACACATTGGATATTGCTCCTAATCACTATCTACATATATTTCTTTACATCACAAAAACATGAAAGTAAAAGATACAAAAAACAATGTAGGAAAAGGCAACATAAATAGCATTATTAACAGGAATGTAATAACAGTAAAAGTTGAATAAATGATGGTAAAAAAAAAAAACTAACAAGGTAAGAAACAGAAATAACAAGGTTTTGTTCATGTAAGTTTGTTACAAAGTTTAAAATGAGCTAAATCAAAAAGGTATCAAAAAGGTATGGTACAAAATTAAAAATAAAAATAAGGCTGTGGATCCTCCATCTTTTCTGCCCTGAATTCTGGGTTTCAAAAATTTTAATAAAAACATAAAGGTGGATCCTCCATCTTTTCAGCCCTATATAGGGCCTCTGGCAACCAGGAGTTTGTGTTTTCCATGTTTTTCCATGCTTTACATGCAATTCAGAGCTGGTAGTAAAGTCCTCTAGGAGTTTGAGTGTGATATAAGAGTTTCTGTTGTTGTGCCACACATGTTTGTTGCAAACTCCACAACATTTCAATGCAATATCCATAGGGGTATTCGTCCATGACTTTTGCACCAAAATTATGTGAATTTTGCTCACTGCTGCAAAGTAGCATTGTTGCAATGCATTGTGAGACCTGTTTGCTAGGTACACATGCTGGGTACAATAGACTCTGTCAAGCAAAGCAATAAAAAGCAAGTTGTAGCATGTGGATATTGAAAATGTTCCTATAAAACACAGCACTGAGCACCTACAGCCAAAGATACACGTTTGTGATTTTTCTGAGCACCATTATTTTCGTGCAAACAAATTGTGAAACGTGCACAGAAATTATCACAGTCACATGTTTGATGCATATTTTTCTACTCTGGCATGCTGACTGACACTAAATATATTTTTTTTTACAAAATTGTGCAATTATGGGCTGCTCGTATGATCTGGGCTTTTTACTAAAATTCTAAATTTCCCCTCTAGTGTCTTTCTTTGTATTTTTTTTTTTTTTTTTTTTTTTTTTGCAAGAAAAGTTTACATAGCTAAAGAACCAGTATCATAAGAGGCAATAAATCACAAATTTTAAAGGGGAAAATAATCATCGGATCAATGCCTTATTCAATTTACAATCTTCTTTAAAAAAAATGGACAATTGGCTTAACTATAAATCCTAAGTTTTGAATTAGAATTTTATTAAAATCTAGGAAGTGGATCATCCAGCCTTTGCGCTTGTTGACGTATTGATACTTGGAAATTAGTTAATAGTTGCTAATTCTTTGGAGGTCTAGCTTAGCAATGTTGAGGACTGTAGTAAAATAGAGGCAACACAAACCTCAATGTATTTTTGTAAACTTCAGTTAAAAATTATTCAGTATATTTTAGACCTACACTAATAAATGAAAATTGATTTTTTAATTCACAGTAAGTTTGCAAACCTATATAGTTTGAATGCTTGAGTTTCTAACTCGCTGTGACTCTGAAGTACAATTGGAGTTCATTTTTTTAACAAAAAGAATGTACATTCTTTATCCTGATGTTTAATAATAATAATAGGTATTTAGACAAATCACCAACTATTTGTATTATTCCTTCCTATAATTAATTAAACCTGTAGATATAGCTACGTTAGTTATTCACACCTCAGCTATGTAGGAGTCAGCATTTTTGATCAATCAACTAGCTAATGGTGAGTTGGGAAATAAAATTATCAACAGAAAACTAAAATGCTATAAAATATTGTACTTTTAGAAAAAGAAAAATAACGCAGTAAAAGTAACTTTAATATAAACGTAAATTGCCAATACAGATAAAAAAATACTTTCAGTGTGAAAAAGCAACTACCAAACACAAACTTATATAAAATAATATGTATTAAAGATCTTGAAAGCAACATAGATTAAAAATGCATAAAGTGCTTTTATATGACTTTCAGGGCAGTACCATTAACGATATCCACACATTTCATCTCTGCTTCTCCCCAGATCTTCACCTGCTGATAGTTTTACAGATGCTCCTCCAATTATCTGTCCGAGCTGACACCAGTTCCACATCCCGGCACAACAAGGAGTCTCCCTGCATAATTATTTATCACCCCTATACAGCCCAGCAGACACAATACCTCGATAATAGTCTTAATAATTCAACCTCTGGTTGGACATTACAAATTGACTGGGAATCCACCATTGCTTTTGCTGGCTATGAAACCATTTATCACTTTTATATTATGAAACAAAACATTCTAAAATATGATATCTCTTATATAGTTTTTGTATGTTTGCTAGTTAACTTCCAATGATTAATGCTAGGAGACAGAATGACTTTAAAAATAACATATGACAAAATTAAAGTGGGTGTTCCATCCTAAATGTAAGAAAAAATGTTAACAAATATGGTAAACAAGTCTAATTAGTTTTGTTACCAATAAGAAAAATCTAGGCTCTGCCACTAAGGAGAGACCCATGTGTCACATTTCTTATTAGGACCACAGGGCATAAGCTATAAAAGCCTCCTCTGTCACTCTGTTCATGTGAAGAATTTAATAAAAGCTCAGTTAATTTTAATTGCTATGATTCTTTCTTTCACCACATGACTACTGTGTTTTCAGATTGAACACACATAAGTGGAAACAGGAACTGTAAGCATTCATTAAAATGATTCCTAAAAGCCTCTAGCATTTACAATGGATGTTGTAGTAACACATCATTTAAAGACTTCAGATGCGATAGAATAAATTGTATAGGACAAACTTTGAAATGAATATACTGTGCAGCGATGTTCTCTCAAATGGATTGAAGACATTCATTGCAAACAATGCCGAATGAGCTACCTGTAGCTAGACAATGGTTGCAAACACTCTGCAATACAAAGGCTGAAATGATGGCTTATATTTATACTGATTGCACAGAATCTTTAATTTTCTGACACCAGTTTTTAAAGAGCACTTCAAGCAACATTGTCACTAGAGTCCACGGTAGTGGTTATTGTGCAAGTAAAGAATGGTGCCCTCCCAGAGCAATATGCCAAACTGTTTAAGAACTGTGACGTTAACCATGAGTACAAACACTCTGCAATACAAATTCTGGCATTAAGGCATCAGTGATGCTACATGGATCTACTTAGCCCAGTGGAGCTAACCAGATTCTCTAAAAGGATGATTCCAGATGCAGGACTACAACCAATGCACATCCAATGCACATACAGTTGTCAAACTGTTCTAAAACATATTGACAAAATACTCTTGAATGATGCCAGGGTGCTCTCCTATCTCTAAATCTCACATTTCCTCTCCTCTGCTTTCTTCCCTTAATTGCCCTCTTTCACTGCTATACCTGCATATCTCTCGCCACCCTTAATTTATGTTTTTTATTTAAACCCAGAATTTCTATTTCAGTCAGAGCCTAATAGACACATTTAATGGTTGCCCAGGACTCACAGCCAGCACTAAAGCCTTATTCTGAGGTAGAATGTCTTGATAATTTAAGCCCTTTAAGCCTTTCTTCTATTCTGCACTCTGGAATGCACGCTCTGTGTGCAACATAACTAAATCTACTTCCATCCGTGATGTATTCCTCTCACGCTTGCTTAACTTTCTTGCTTTAACTGAACCTTGTCTCTCTCCTTCTGACACAGCTATCCCTGCCTCATTATCGTATGGTGGTCTACAGTTTACACACAACCCAAGACAGATTGGTAGCAGTATAGGGTTTCTCCTTTCACTTCACTGCTTCTTTAAAACTCTACCCAACCCCCTCTTCCCTCGCTCGATTCCCTTATTCAAACCCTTCTCTGCTCATATTGCCATTATTTATCGCCCCTTCTGATTCCCCTCTCCTCTTCCTTGACCACTTCGCTGCCTGGCTACCCTACCTCCTCTCCTTTAACATAACATCCCTAATTCTTGTAGACTTTAATATTGCCATTAACCCACCCCTGACCTCAGCAGCCTCTAAACTACTTTCAATTACTTCCTCCCTTGGCCAATCGCAGTGGGCTAAT
Source organism: Pelobates fuscus (assembly GCF_036172605.1). Classification (NCBI taxonomy): domain Eukaryota; kingdom Metazoa; phylum Chordata; class Amphibia; order Anura; family Pelobatidae; genus Pelobates; species Pelobates fuscus. Next base: position 61,450,855 of record NC_086318.1, read on the forward strand.
TCTCTGACCCATGTAGCTGGCAATATCCTCAACCTCATTTTCTCTTATGCATTTTACCGACAATATTGAACAGCTAAGGAAAGAATTCTCCCCACCCTGCCTTTCTCTTTCTCAACCACACGTAGATCATGCCTTCCCTACCCTTCAGACTTTCTCTCTGGCTACTAAACAGGAGGTGGCTGCGCTTCTCCTTTTCTCTCGCCCCACCACTTGCCTGCTTGATCCGGTCCCATCTCATGTTTTCAGATCTCTCTCCTCTTGTCTTGTGCCTTCCTTAACACACATCTTCAACTGCTCTCTTTCTTCTGGCATTGTCCCTGCTGATCTTAAACATGCTACTGTAGTACCTATCCTGAAAAAAAACATCCCTCAACCCGTCCACCCCCTCTAACTATCATCCCATATCCCTGCTCCCTTTGTCCTCAAAGCTTCTTTACCTGTATGTCTCACTTCCTCAATTCCAACTCTCTCCTTGACCCTCTTCAATCTGGCTTCTGCCCCCTCCACTCTACTGAGACTGCTCTTATCAAAGTTACTAATGACCTAATCGCAGCTAAATCCAAAGGCCACTACTCCATACTAATACTTCTTGACCTGCTGCCTTTGACACCATTGATCATGCTCTCCTTCTTCAAACTCTTCAATCACTCGGTCTCTGTGACACTGTCCTCTCTTGGTTTTCCTCCTATCTCTCCCAATGCTCATTCAGTGTCTCCTTTTCTAATGATAACTCCTCCAGATTGGAGTCCCCCAAGGCTCTGCCCTTGGTCCCCTTCTATTTTCTCTTGATACTGCCTCTCTTGGCAAACATTTTGCCTCATTTGGATTCCACTACCATCTGTACGCTGATGACACGTAGCTATAGCTCCCCTCCCCAGACCTCACCCCTGCCGTCCTGCAACGTGTCACTGCTTGCCTTCCTTCCATCTCTGACTAAATGTCCTCCCGCTTTCTAAAACTAAATCTCTCTAAAACTGAACTATTTGTCTTTCCTCCTCCTAATACTGATCCTCTTCTTTCACTCTCCCTTCAAGTCTGTGATATCCACATCAGTCCATCCATGCAAGCACGCAGTCTTGGCGTTACACTTAATTCTGGCCTCACATTTGAGCCTCACATCCAATCTGTTACCAAAACCTGTAGATTCCACCTTAAAAACATAGCCCACATCCACCCCTTTCTTCCACAAGATGCTACTAAGGAGCTTGTCCATGCTCTAGTAATCTCTTCCAAAAGAAACAAATTTAAACACCACAATATCAATAGAAAGTAGTGCAAATTACTTAGCTTCAATTAATGTGCAGCCTCCCGAGATTGTTATCCACAACAAACGACCTTTACAAAGTACAGAAAACCACAAACAGGAACGGGATACGGCTGTATAATCTGTAGAGAGAACATATAAAAACAAAATAGTGTAATACAGTATGCACAATAGATCTTGCACTGTTAATAAATGCACTCACGAGATAGTGTAGAAATAAGCGCTCACTAGGTGCCTCCCCTGATGATATGGAGGGCTAGTAATCCCCTTGCCAATGCGAGATAGCCAATGGTACACGGGACTCCAAGTAGATGATGGTCAAAATCAAATTATTTTATTTGTTTAAAAGGTGAAAAATACCATAAGTATCAAAAATAAGAATGCCGCAATAGGTCCAACGCGTTTCGTTTCAGTAGGAACTTCTTCAGGGACCGCAATAGTAATAAAATCAAATACAATATAACAGACTGTAAAATAAGACATCCTACTCCCCCCTTAATACAATTCATTTAAATAGAGCTAGTCCCTGTGTCCAATTGGTCAATACTGTGGGTGTTTTCAGTCATCAGGATCTCCATTGGTACAAGGGTAGCTCCTCTCAGCTGATAACACTTTCGAAAAAAAATTCTTCAATCAAATTAGGCGAGTTCAGGGAAACCGGAACCGGAAGTATGTACATTCTCTTACTTCCGCGTTTCATATGCTTTCCAGATGCGTTCCACTTGCGTGTCACATCCATAACAGCAAAAACGGAAGTGCATAGAATCCTTCAAATAGCTATTTATTAGCAAAATAACAAAGTGACATTGTGCTTAATTATGTGAAGGAAAAAACATATTAATATCCCAATTAGAAAACTGTGATATCGCATGTAATACTAAAAATAAACAATAATAATGAATCACAGTCATTTAAATCTTATATATACACCCTATCAATATATATAAAAACAACTCCAGACATAAGGCATATAACTTGACATGTCCTATAACCTAAACAAATTATTGAAACCCACACATTATTACATATACATCATATACATATACATCAATGTGTGGATCCATGACCCACACAGTTGTATAATCTAAATTAACTCATTTAAAGTGACTCATACGTCAATTGTGAAATGAAAAGTGATTATTTATAGAAATGTTCCCTAAAAGAGATAAGTATTTCTTCTTTCAATGTTTATAATTTAATTAGCACACACATCTATATAAAACTGAAAAATGAAAAAATAAAATAGAACACTGACCAAAAAAATAAGAATATATAATAAAATCGCCTGCTGTGAAATAGTATTTATATGTAATCCCTCAAAGCCACACATATATGTACATGTGAATCCCTACAACTAGATAGTAACAGGCAGGACTCCCTAAAGAAAAAAGAATCATCCAAAACCAAAAAATAAATAAACAGGTTGACAAATAAATATAAATTAAATAAAAATTAAATAAAAAATAAATTTAACAAATTAAATTAAATGGAAATAAATGAAATAATATACTAATAATAAAAAATAAATGTAAATATTAAATAATAAAAATAAAATAAAATAAAATAAAAATAAATATAAAAGTAAAGTAAAAATTTTACAAGAAAATTTACTACTGATGAGGGGCGGAGCCAAGCAAGCAAGCTGGCTGGTCGCACTTCGCATGGGCTCCAGCTTTCTGGGCTCAATAGCATTGCCAAATCGAGACACAGCAACCAGAGAGGCGAACAACCAAGCCTATTGGACTCACACAATGCCTGTGCATTCAGCTATACCCATATCAAACCCCGGCATGCCAGGGAAAAGCTACAGATGGCTTGGGCCGCCTTCCCGCCCGACTCAGAGGCCCACAAGCGTACGAAAATCGCTTCCCCCCCTATGGACCGGTGGGGGTCATCCCGGTCCCTGCCTGAAGGGAGACCCCACACGCCGCACCAAACATCGGTACCCGCCAGCCTTCCAAGCAACGCGGTGGTGAGGGCCCCCAAGATGGCGGCACTGCTAGAACCAGATACTCGAGACCAACGACGACCAGATCCCACCCCAGGCACCAATGACACTGCTGATGACCCCATCAAAGCGCTATTTGACCGCTTCTGGGCGAAGTGGTTGAAGCGACTGCAAGCAGGGACAGCCCAACCCACACTGACCTCACAGGCGAAAGTTTATGGCGGGAGGAAAACGGGGCCTCCACCTCAGGGCACAAAGAAAGAGACAAAAGCGATCTCCCACAAAAGAGACCCTCCTGGGCTGGGAGGAACCAGGGGCATACCCCGCCAGCGCCGACCACACCGGCGGAAAGATGCCACCCGAAGACCTATGCAACGTTATGCAAATCCCCGCCATTTCCCGACAGGGACGACCATGGGCCACAACGGATCCCAGGTCAGTGGCAAGAGGGCGCTAGCTCCAACACAGTCCTGGGGCAGAGGGGACCACCCACCACCATGACGCCTTACGACCCCCAGCAAGTATCGACACCCGTACCGGATAAGAGGTTCAGGGGTCCACCATGAACAAAGAATGCACACAAACAAAACGCCAGGGCCACAACAGGAGGGGAGCAACACTGCTGCTTCAAATTTCCCCAAGGATCAAGCTCACCTACTAAGCCTGTACCCAAGCAGTGGAAACGAGGCAGAGGCTCCTAAACGGGACTGCAACATATATGAAGGCACATCGCCTAGAGTCTCCAAGAAGGCACTGGGCATCAGCTGACAAGCCCACCTTGCCTCTCAAGTGCACATGCCACACTTGCTTCTAGAGGGCACACTCACAGCCGGCAACGACCATCGAAACGTGGACTACCCATACCTCGTAAATATAAATCTCACTACTTGGACTAAGTATTTTTTTAAGTTGACAATGCTAGCCAACATATAACATAGCTACCCAGAGATGCTGCAAAATATGCCATAGACTACCTCTCATTATTATTTGTTTAGCTCAGAGCCAGATAGTTTAAGCTTTCCTCTGCGATTTCTAATCCCCATTATGTCCACCTATAGTTAAGGTGCAGCAGACTAGCATGCTACCCAGCAGCCAAATAGTCTACCCGCAATAGCCTGCGCTAATTAATAGCTTTCTGGTGCAACATTTATAGCACTGTTCCAAGTAATGTCTCAAAATTGTTCTAATGATGTTAGAAAACCACCCGCACGCACACGCGGGTAGTCCCTTAATTCACTTGTTGGGTTCTGTACTCATAAAATATCTAAGCCATACATGTATACCACTACCACCAATCAATATAAGCATATAACATGTAAAGCCTGTACCTAACGGAACCAAAACGCACAGTAGTTTGCATAGTTATCCTATAGTTATCCATAGTGATGACGCATCAGTGCGCCACACGAGTTTACCCTGTAAAATTTACGTTGAATAACCCAATGTTTAAGCTATTTAAAATCCTAGACTGTCACAACTTTGTTCTCTCTAACTTCAGTTAACATAGTGTCATTTCCTGCAATTCTCTACCACATAAAAAATGTGCAATGTGTTATCAAGCCATGCTTTCTTACAACGCTGTTTATTGTTATATCGCGTGCTCATGCTGTTGGAACATGGCACACGCCTCTGTAACTGCTTTTTCCTTTTGCACACAAAAATAAAGAATAAAAAAATTATATATATACTACTAATAAAAATAAATGTAAATATTAAATAATAAAAATAAAATAAAATAAAATAAAAATAAATATAAAAGTAAAATTTAAATTTAACAAGAAAAACCCCTTCTATCTAAAGAAGAAGATAGAAGGGGTTTTTCTTGTTAAATTTTAATAAAATTAAATAAAATAAAATAAAAATAAATATAAAAGTAAAATTAAAATTTAACAAGAAAAACCCCTTCTATCTAAAGAAGAAGATAGAAGGGGTTTTTCGTGTTAAATTTTAATGTTACTTTTATATTTATTTTTATTTTATTTTATTTTATTTTTATTATTTAATATTTACATTTATTTTTTATTATTAGTATATTATTTCATTTATTTCCATTTCATTTTTTTATTTTATTTTTTATTTTATTTTAATTTTTATTTAATTTATATTTATTTGTCAACCGGATTATTTTTGGGGGGGTTTGGATTATTCTTTTTTTCTTTAGGGAGTCCTGCCTGTTACTATCTAGTTGTAGGGATTCACATGTACATATATGTGTGGCTTTGAGGGATTACATATAAATACTAGTTCACAGCAATGGGTTTTATTGTATATTCTTATTTTTTTGGTCAGTGTTCTATTTTATTTTATTTTAGTTTTTCATTTTTCAGTTCAATGGTTAAACATCCAATAGGGATAGGGAGTAAAATTATAATCTGAATTTTTTTTGTCATGAATCCCTTTATTACCCTGTATAAATATCTATATGTAGTAATAAAATGTGCTTTTTTTTTAATAAAGATATGTGTGCTAATTAAATTATAAACATTGAAAGAAGAAATACTTATCTCTTTTAGGGAACATTTCTCTAAATAATCACTTTTCATTTCACAATTGACGTATGAGTCACTTAAAATGAGTTAATTTAGATTATACAACTGTGTGGGTCATGGATCCACACATTGATATGATTTATATGTAATAATGTGTGGGTTTCAATAATTCATTTAGGTTATAGGACATGTCAAGTTATATGCCTTATGTCTGGAGTTATAAATGCACCACTTGTGAGATTTTATACCACATAAAATATTTTCTTTTATTATATATATTGATAGGGTGTATATATAAGATTGAAATTACTGTGATTCATTATTATTGTTTATTTTTAGTATTACATGCGATATCACAGTTTTCTATTTGGGATATTAATATGTTTTTTCCTTCACATAATTAAGCACAATGTCACTTTGTTATTTTGCTAATTAATAGCTATTTGAAGGATTCTATGCACTTCCGTTTTTGCTATTATAGACGTGACACGCAAGTGGAACGCATCTGGAACACATATGAAACGCGGAAGTAAAAGCATGTACATACTTCTGGTTCCGGTTTCCCTGAACTCGCCTAATTTGATTGAAGAAAAAAATGCCGAAAGTGTTATCAGCTGAGAGTAGCTACCCTTGTATCAATGGAGATCCTGATGACTGAAAACACCCACAGTATTGACCAATTGGACACAGGGACTAGCTCTATTTAAAGGGATGGTATTAAGGGGGGAGTAGGATGTCTTATTTTACAATCTGTTATATTGTATTTGATTTTATTACTATTGCGGTCCCTGGAGAAGCTCCTACTGGAACGAAACGCGTTGGACCTATTGCGGCATTCTTATTTCTTATACTTATGGTGTTTTTCACCTTTTAAACAAATAAAATAATTTGATTTTGACCATCATCTACTTGGAGTCCCATGTACTATTGGCTATCTCGCATTGGCAAAGGGATTACTAGCCCCCCATATCATCAGGGGAAGCACCTTGTAAGCGCTTATTTCTACGCTATCTTGTGAGTGCATTTATTAACAGCGCAAGATCTATTGTGCATTCTGTATTACACTATTTTGTTTTTATATGTTCTCTCTTTAGATTATACAGCTGTATCCTGTTCCTGTTTGTGGTTTTCTAGTAATCTCTTGCATGGATTATTGTAACTCTCTCCTAATAGGTCTCCCCACAAGTCTTATAGCCCTGCTACAGTGTGTGATGAATGCTTCAGCTAGACTGATTTTCCTCTCCTGTCGCTCCTCTCATACCTCCCCCCTCTGTCAGTCCTTACATTGGCTTCCTGTATCCTATATGCATGTATCCTATATGCATTCCTGTATGCATGGATTATTGTGACTCTCTCCTAATAGGTCTTCCCACAAGTCGTATAGCCCTGCTACAGTATGTGATGAATGCTGTAGCTAGACTGATTTTCCTCTCCTGTCGCTCCTCTCACACCTCCCCCTCTGTCAGTCCTTACATTGGCTTCCTGTATCCTATAGGTGTCAATTCAAGGTACTAATCCACACCTATAAAGCACTGACCAATTCTAGCCCCTCTTATATCATAGGCATGCCTCTTCTCGGTCTCTTTGCTCTGCCCATGATCTTTTCCTGTCCACTGCTTGCACCCGTACGGCCAACTCACGCTTGCAGGACTTCTCGCGGGCAGCTCCCTTCCAATGGAACAGCCTGCCTACCACCATCAGACTCTTCCTTAGTCTTCAACCGTTTAAGAAGTGCCTTAAAACCCATTTTTTTAGGAAAGCTTATGGCCTCCCAGAGTAACTTCTACCTCACATACCTGTCTCTTGCTCTCTCCTGAAGGGTAGCACTCTACTCTCTCCTCCAGCTCTGCTTCACTCCCACCTATTTTGATTGCTATTCCCTGTCCTATTGTGTTTTACACCCCACCTCCTACAGACTGTAAGCTCGTTTGAGCAGGGTCCTCTTCAACCTATCGTTCCTGTAAGTTTTCTTGTAATTGTCCTATTTATAGCTAAATCCCCCCTCTTATAATATTGTAAAGTGCTACGGAATCTGTTGGCACTATATATATGTCAACAATTATAATAATAATAATAATAATAATAATAATAACAACTACGGCGAGATGAAGTACTTGGAGTGGCCCTTGGAGTGTTTGTTTAAACTTGGAAACAGCTATTAATTGTTATTTCTCCAGTATAGTGTTATGTTGATGAAAAAGTTCATTATTACAGGAGCCCATCTGCTGAAGTCTCACTATTCAACCAACTTTTAAAAGGAAGTCTATTTGAAACAAATATTTTCTGGTCAAGAAATATGGGCTGCATGAAGCAAGGCTGTACTCACACTATACAAGTGCCCATTACTGACTCATTCCTAACAAAACAAAAAGAGAGAAAACAGGATGTTTTCTTTGTAAAATGGCAGGTTATTCCAAAAAATATTACTCCTTCTGGAATCCAGAACAAGAGAGAAATGTGCCACGATCACCAAAGGAAAGTACAAAGGCAGTCTCGAAGGCAATAACAAACATTTAATGGATACATGGACGGAACATTGATTTGGGGGGGAAAGTCATATTAAAGTGATGAGTGACTAACGTGATCTCACCTGGTTCCCAGCTCCTAATCTGCTGGTTATTTGAACTCCAGCTCAGATCCAGAATCTTACTAGATTATAAAGATTTAGAATCCAGTTTCTTGTTTCTGGAAAGGGTTCAGGTTTTGCATTAGCTTCATGAACAAAGAAGACTTTCTTGGCTATTCTTTTGATAGTTTGTGTACCAGATCCAACTTTGTTTATTTTATAGCTATTTATATATGTTACCCAGGGCTTTGTTATTAATTATCTTAATGGTCCATTTAATTCAAAACAAAAATCTTCTTAAACCAGGTAATGCATCCTGATGTGAAATGTTATCATTGATTTCTCATCCATTAAAAACTAATTAAGCTTATTTGTGGATAATTATCCAGGTAATCAGTGCTCTGATAGATGGTGTTATATGTGATAGTGTCATGATTCTGAGTAGGTCAGATAGGAGACTTATGCCAGGGTTGACTTCAGGTACTTTAATTTGTGATCTTAGACATAGTATGAACAGGATATCCTATAATAGAAATTATAGGAAAGAGAGAAAAAGAGAGAAAAAGAGAGAAAAAGAGAGAAAAAGAGAGAAAAAGAGAGAAAAAGAGAGAAAAAGAGAGAAAAAGAACAGAACAATTGAGATTACCGGTAAGAATAACTAGGCTATGAAATAAAAGGGTTTAGTCAATAAGCCCACAGATGAAAATAAGTAAACCTATAAAAGAAGTTATAGGAAGGAGAATGAAGATAAACCCATAAGAGAAATTATAGGTACGAATCTTGAGGGAAAACAGGATTTAGGCAATAGGCCAAAGCACAGGATATAAAGAAACAGGAAAACCTGTAAGAGAAATTATAGGTTCGAGTTAATAGAAGGAACAGAAGTGAAGGTTTAGGTAATATGCTCTAAGCAAGTTATCAGGTAACAGGTATATAATCAGATAAAACTAAACAGGAACATAAAGGATAAAGTAAAACAGGTTAAATTAGCAATTGAGGTGATCAGCCTCCTTGGTTAGAAATCAGAACTGTAGTTTCAGGGTCTTTGAGGAAACTTGCAAATAATAAGAAAGTCTGTAATATCCAGGTAGTTGCAACCAAATCAATATCAAAACAAAGTCCAGTATAGAAATAAAGTTGGTTCGTTTTGGAGATCGGGTTGGAATAAATCAGGTTGGTTGAAGGTAAGTAAGATTAGAGCAGGTTTTCATTAGAAAGTCAGGAGCAGAAGACTTTTCAGGTTCACAACACAATTTCTCTCAATGTAAAAGCTATGTGATGAGTTGGGTGTAGCCTTTTGAAGCAGATTTGGATTATCATGCTATGCAGATGAGAGCGACTGAGGTGACTAGTGGCGAGAAACAGATATTGCAGTGATAATACAGAATAAAATAAAACAATATCTTGGTTGTCAGGATAGGATCCTAACAGATAGTTTAAGCATTATAAGGTTTTCAATCATACAGGAAATTCCCCATGAATTAAAACATGGACCAAAGTCTTCTACAGTGTTGATATGGCCCTCGATGCTTAGCTCAAGAAAAATCCTGCCTTCTGAGTAATTTTTCTAGTCGAGTGGTACAAGCTAGTTAGAGTCACTATGGTTGCTTTTGTCATTATCTGCAAGATCTCTGTGGCTCAACTGGAAATCAGGGCAAATATTGGAGGAAAAGAGAAGCAACATAAAGAGTCCATCAATCTTTGTTCGGTCATCTGATATGATGTGAAGTGAGTGCTCTGTAGTCTTTATCAATGTATATATGTTTTTTTTAAATCTGCCCAATAAAGAGTGTTGTATATTTAAAACATTTACAAAACCAACAATCCTACATTGGCTGTTATTACAGTTGTGTGATTCTACAAAACAAAAAAAGAAAGAAAACTATAACCAGTTTTGCAGAGAAAGCAGAACCAATGCACCAGCTGAACACACCAGGAATGTCCAAGGGCTTAACCATACTTGTTAGAACTGGAAACAAGACGTGGTTTGATTCTAGTTGCAGAGAGATAGATTTTTGTTTTCAGAATGTAATAGTTGAAAATGTTATAATTTCTTCAGGTTTATTTATTATTCCAGCAGAAGTCTAATCATCAATGTCCTGGAGAATATGCCAATGGGCCAGCCCAGGTTTGGAGATTACTGAGATTGCAAACAACTAGCCCAAACACAAACTCACACATTGTTGGACTAACAAAGTCCCTGCACAATTATGGCCTCCTGACACAAACCAGAAGTAATCTGCTTACAAACACCCCAATGCACACTGAATTGCTTTTTGCCAGCTGAATGGTGCTGGGAGGCTACAGCCCACAACCCCTGTATCCTAGTGACTAAGTGAGAAAATTGTCCTCCCACCCCCTGCTGGTCCTTCATTGGAGCCATGATTTGGGAGGCATTTAAACTACAACAATTATTAAGAAAAAAAAATTATACAGGGTATGTCTTCCTTCATCAAGAAGATAATGTTATTCATCTACGTTCAATGAACATCTCCATTACCACAGTAGTTCCTCCTGGTATTTAGTTATTCTAAATTAATGTCATAAAAGTAATTGGCTAATACACAATGTCTCTATGCTTTATTGGAATTAGAAAGTAGAAAAACCCTTAAAAACCTATCTAGAATAAAAAGACAATTATATTTAAACCAAAAACCCTTATTCCTACTCCTGAAAAACCTTACAAGATTGCTATCTCTGTAATGTTTCATAGTTTTACATACAGGGCTGGCACAAGACATTTTGCTGCTCCCACTTTTGTACATACGCACCGAATACCACCTCACATACCCTCACCCTAACTTTTCACACCTAAACAATCCACAGTTCACATGTAAACATACAGAATTATCTACACACATATATAAAAATTAAAAGACACACTTACTTACAACAAATACAGGCACACACACAAACACTCACTAATTCATATAGGTATACACACATGCATACTTATTTTTGGGGAAGATTTGCAGCTGAATCTCCTGTCCCCTTAATGTCTAAAATGCTGCCTTCTTAAAAGTACCCCTGGGGTCCCATTGACCTACAGAGACCCCTTATGAGCTGAACCTGACTATATGTACTTTATCATTAAAAGTAAGCTATGAAAAATGCTATCCATTCAGTGCCCGGATGCTATTGTGTTTTTTTTATTTTAGTGAATGTGATAAAAGTAACTCAACTAATGGAGAAGAAAGCTAGTAACTAAATAAGTGCTTGCAGTTGATGATTTTTATGAGAAAAAAAATACTTTTTCTTTTTACAGAAGGTAGTTTTATGTGCCATATTAACATTTAAAATCATTTTACCAATCTATTTAATATAATTTTATTTTATAATAACATATGGAAGAAGTCCATTCTTAATGGATGGAGCATTAGTTAACTAATAAACAGTTTATTATAAGTAGGTGATTAGTTAACATAATCACAAACCCATTCTTAAAGTTCAGACTTACGGTACAAAAAAAAAATCACAGAAGAGTGACACATTTGAAAATATGACACATTATTTTGTCCATGTATCAGACTTTGCTAAACAGAACATATCAAAGCACAGAATGTCCCCAGGCATAATCAGATGTTTAACCAGTGAAGTACCAGGACAATGCAGGAGTTTGGCATCATTATTTTGCATAATATATTGTTCTAAAATACATGACAAATTACATCATACTTTGTTGTGGAAGGTAGAGTATGTTTGTATTTGGAGCCACCCAGTGGAAAGTAATCATATTACATCAAGCTCTACATAACCAGAAATTGATATTATATTTATTTTATTTATATTTATAAAATACTTTACCAGGAAAGATACATTGAGATTTCTCTCGTTTTCAAGTATGTCCTGGGACAACAAATCAGTGCATTATTATTATTATTATTATTATTATTATTATTGGTATTTATATAGCGCCAACTAATTCCGCAGCGCTTTGCAATATTATGAAAGGGGGGGGGAATTTACAATAAATGAGACAATTACACAGTGACACAGGAACAATAGGTAGATGAGGGCCCTGCTGAAACAAGCTTACGATTTATGTACAGTATATATTCTTCTGGTGCCTTTGGTTGTAAGTACATGCCAGAAACAGACAAATGTCACTACTTACAAACAATTGGTCAAGGATTTATGTATAATAATTAGAAAGCACTTATAGGGAACAGTAACATGTAAGTCTCACCTCTAGTGCCTGTGGCTTACATGACATTCAAAAAGAATCACAATCTTGGTCCATATGCTGAGCTCGCAAAATTGCTAGCAAAAGCATTTTTGAAAAGTGTCCATTATTTGGTCTTAAAGGGACACTATAGTCACCTGAATAACTTTAGCTTAATGAAGCAGTTTTGGCGTATAGAACATGCCCCTGCAGCGTCACTGCTCAATCCTCTGCCATTTAGGAGTTAAATCACCTTTGTTTATGAACCCTAGTCACACCTCCCTGCATGTGACTTGCACAGCCTTCCATAAACACTTCCTGTAAAGAGAGCCCTATTTAGGCTTTCTTTATTGCAAGTTCTGTTTAATTAAGATTTTCTTATCCCCTGCTATGTTAATAGCTTGCTAGACCCTGCAAGAGCCTCCTGTATGTGATTAAAGTTCAATTTAGAGATTGAGATACACTTATTCGAGGTAAATTACCTTCAAATCTGTTTGAAAGTGAAACCAGTTTGTTTTTTTCATGCAGGCTCTGTCAATCCTAGCCAGGGGAGGTGTGGCTAGGGCTGCATAAACAGAAACAACGTGATTTAACTCCTAAATGACAGTGAATTGAGCAGTGAAATTGCAGGGGAATGATCTATACACTAAAACTGCTTTATTTAGCTAAAGTAATTTAGGTGACTATAGTGTTCCTTTAATCTTTTTTTTTTTGTTAAATTTGTGTGCCTGTTTCAAATGCACCTTGTGATGTGGCACACTGTATGCTAATAGTACTTTTCCTTTGTATTATATTTATAAAAAAAGGGACAATATAATATTATATATGTCAACATATGGGGGGGGGTGAACACAAGGAACAACTAATTCTTTAACTTTATTTATTATTTGATCCCCTCACCTGCTGTACATGAGTCTACAGGTTAGGGGGACTTTCAAACAGCTCCCCTATTGACTGTTAGAGAGGGTCATGCATTTCAGCTTTTAACACTTACTGTGGCCCCTTGGATCTCTAGCCCACCGTCATTTATGTCAGCAATTATTTTGTCCTTTGCCAGCTGGTATAAAAATTTTAATTTGTTGTTTTCATTTTTTCATATTAGATTTCTCTAAATACCATAGAATTGGTGAACATTCTGTGTTAATAAGATCAATGAATGTTACTGCTAAAGTTAGCATGAAATATTTTATGTAAATATAATCATTATTATCATAGGTGTCGTTGTTCCTATTTTTTTACTTTAGTAGTTAATTTCATATGTTAGCGATCTAGCTTTCTGGTAAGTCATGAGTTGTAGAATATATGGGATTATGAATACCCACTCTGAACAGACCTCTAAAAACCAATCCAGGTAATTTCCCATGTTGATGGATAGAAGAAAAACTTGCATGAAAAAATTCTAGAGAAGCATTTCACAAGGTATTAAGGAAGAAGAAGAATTGACAGCGTATCACTATATAAAATTATAGAAATGTGGACTGTGAAAAATGAATAAACTATCTAGAGCAGTGTTCCCCAAACCCCGGGCCGCGGACCGGTACCGGTCCGAGGATCAAACGGTACCGGGCCGCCCAGGGCCGGCCATTGGGGTGTGCGCATTGGCGGATTCAGGGGGGGCAATGGGGCAATTGCCCCCCCCCCCCCCGAGAAAATAGTGCTGCCCGAGGCTCTCCCCTGCCGGTCCATGCAGGGCTGGTGCTATCCAAGCACCAGCCCTGCTGATTGCCATCACGGACCGAAGGGAAGATCAGTGATCAGGGACATTGCTGGGCGGCCGGCAGGGGAGGGAAAGGGAGAGAGAACCCGGGGGAGCTCTTACCTGCAGCTCCGCCGGGTTCACCTCTCGCGAGCACGGAGCGTTACCATGGCAATGCTCCGTTCTCGCGAGAGTGAACTCTAGCCTGAGCTGCAGGTTAGAGTTCACTTCCCCACTAGAACCACCAGGGACTGGAAGAGAAAGCAATGTCTCCCCCTCCCTCAGCACAGGTAAGAAGGGAGGGGGGACATTAGCTATATTTATATAGTTATTTAATAATAATAATAAAAAAAATTATCTTTAATCTGCCCCCCTATTCCCTCACACAAACTATAACCCCCTACACACTGCACCACACACAAATATACAGCCCCCCCTTACGCACACACAACCCCCCCTTACACACACAGCCCCCCTTACACACACACACAGACCCCCCTTACACACACAGCCCCCCCTTACACACACAGCCCCACCTTACACACACAGCCACCCCTTACACACACAGCCCCCCTCTTACACACACAGCCCCACCTTACACACACAGCCCCCCTTACACACACAGCCACCCCTTACACACACAGCCCCCCTCTTACACACACAGCCCCCCCTTACACACACAGCCCCCCTTACACACACAGCCCCCTTACACACACAGCCCCCTTACACAAACAGCCACCCCTTACACACACAGCCACCCCTTACACACACAGCCCCCTCTTACACACACTGCCCCCCCTTACATACACAGCCCCCCCTTACACACACAGCCCCCCTCTTACATACACAGCCCCTCTTACACACACACACACCATTACACACAGCCCCCAATACACACACAGCCCCCAATACACACACAGCCCCAATACACACACAGCCCCCCATACACACACATAGCACCCCTCACACAAAAACACACTGCGCCACACACACAAACACACTGCTCCCAATATGCAAATTGCTACCCCATACATACACTGCACCCCTCTCACAAACGCACTACCCCTCCATACACATACTGCGACCCTCACACACACTGCACCCCTCACACACATACACACTACAGCCCCTATCCCGGCAGACCTGGGTAAGTTATCAAACGTTTTTTTTAAACGGTTTGACGACTTACTCTGCGAGGGCGCCACAGCAACTCCTGGCACCAAAACCTCTACAGAGAGCTGTAGTGGTTATTGTGCCTGGATTGTTTCTTAAAATAATCTGCCAGTGCCCCTCCCGAGATTAGCTTCTGGATCCGCCACTAGGTGTGCGAGCCATAACACAAGGGGCGCCCTGGCAGCCGACACAGCTCACAAGCTGAATCCATCCTATTACATGAAAAATGACTCCCTGATGGTCCAGTGGTGCACCTGGCAGGAGCTGCAGCTAGATCATCATAACTTCTCCCTCGCGGTTCTGGCGCTAACTTAGTGAGCACTCCCTGCTATTCACCTCCAGCCCACCAGAGGCCGGCACTGGAGACCAGGGACAGAGGAGACTTGTGATCGGGCACCAGAGAAAAGGGGCACTGCATGGAAGCAGAGGCAGCTTGGGACAAGGTAGGAGACTGAAATACAGCCTTGAGTTCCCAGCCACAGAACCCCCCCCCCCCAGTCTGTGACTGGGAAAGAAGCTGCTGAGTATAGGTGGTGTTACATCAGCATTAGTCTGCTGGTGTAACACTACCTACCTATCCTGTCTGTCACATACCCTCATCTGTACCCCATTTTTATTAACTCTCACATGAACATGCTATATACATTCAGTCTGCATATGTGTGGGACCCTGAACCAACAATTTTGAGTCTATGTCTTTATGTGACTGTGTTTGTGATTTTCTGACTATGTATGTGTCTGTGTGTTTTTTAATATATGTGACTGTTTTTTATTTGTCTTTGAATGTATCTAACTGTGTTAATGTGTGTATATCTGTGACTGTGTTTTGTGATGTGTCTGTGTACATCATGTGTGTTCATTTCTGACAAGCTTCTTCACTAAATTAAAATTATTAAATCAAAACAAGCGGGCCATGGAAAAATTATCAAACGTTTACCGGTCCGCGGCGATAAAAAGGTTGGGGAGCACTGATCTAGAGGACTTCACTGTTGTTGAATGCTTAATAAACAGTTACATGTCAAAAGTTCGGGGAAAACCCCAAAGCCGAACTCGGCTCACACCACCATCCGGCGTCATAGTAATCTTCACGTGTGAGATACCCTCTTGCAGTGCTAGGTAAGTGCCTTCAAAAAAGTGTCTTTTGTGAGGATGGATCTGAAAATGTAAAATGAAGAAAAACAGATTGGAAAATAGTGCAATGTAATCACTCGTGGGTTATTGCAATTTATCTTTACAATTTATTTACTTTTATGCATTTATTTATTTATTTTTCACATCAGAAATTTGTATGTATTATTGCATATTTGCCCTTAAACTTCAATGTCAGCAAAATCCAATACCAAAATATTTACTTATTGATTTATTTTTGAAATTCTTTATTTTTGATGTGGTAACATCAAGTTAGGACAAGTAATGATACGTTTACTTGGATTTAACATTTTCAGTAAGACAGAAATCCATGCATAGGATATGAAAGCAATGTCAACAAAAAAAAAAAACAATATGTAGCTCCTCAAGGGGCTTATAACAGTACAAAATGTTTTCCTTTTAGCTATGTTCACTTCTGCACACACGCACAGGGGCATCCACTCTATCAAGCATTCGCTATACTGCCTCCCCATTAAGTCATCTCACAGATGGAGGGAGCAGGCCTCTGTTTCTGGGGTATATATAAGGGTATATAAAAAAAATATATATACCATATGTGCTAGGCGATGACTGGTCCCTAAGGGGTAGTCCCCAGTGAGCCCTCTATTGGCAGTCTGTGGCAGGGCAGACAGTGAATATGGATAGTGTTGAGGCCCCAGTACGAACTGGCAGGTAAGTCACTGATCCAGGCAAAGTAAACTGTGGAGGGTCTCAGATTCCGCTTTTGGCTATGGTTCCGGGTTTAGGCACTGATATTTTCGGGACCACATGTGCCCTCGGGGACACCGTTGGCAAAGGAAGCATCTGCAGGGTATGAAGGACTGACGTTGGGTCCTCGTCGGCCGACAGTGTCAGTACTGTTTCCCTAAGGGGTATTAACAGTGTCCCAAATGCTCCCAAACTGTGGCAAATCCACCCTCTTTTAGCCTTCTTGTAATTGGTGAAAATCTCCTCTGTTCCACCAGTACCAAAAATGGTAAGTCGTTGAAAACATTAATTGCACTGTTCTCCACATTGACCATGGGAGTATTCATGGAGCAAGCCAACAGGGTGGAGATGTCCCTTTTGATAGCAGTAATATTTCTGGGTGCATCCGCTGGGGCAGTGGTTGACTTATGGACTCAGAATGAACATTGGCAATGCACCAGTGCTGTTGTTCACCCCCAGTGTCGCTGCCACCTTGTTTGCATAGTCAAGCACACTCTTTGGGCCCACAGCCTCCGATGCTCCACGCAGCCGTATATTTTTCCGGCAGTGCCTCGCTTCCATCGAAGCCATCATGCAGGATAGCCGTTGAACCTGTTGGGTAAACGTGTCCATCTGTGCTCGGGTGTTGGTCAGTTGGCTCTCTCTGTCCCCCTGTTGGGATTCCAGCTCGCTCACGCGCCGAGTCAGGACGCTCATTTCCACCTGTACTCCAGCAAGGTCCTCCTTCCAGACCTCTCATAGGTCCTCAGGTAGTTTTTTTTAATTTGGTGCCTATATGCTTTGCCACTGCCAGCCGCATTCAAGCCCTGTCCCATGCACAAACTTTTCCCCCAAACTCACACTGCTGAAGGAAAAGGCCAGAAAATGGAAACTTCACCTCCAAGTGCTCCCAGTCTCCCACAGCTTATGACAGGTAGGCTTCTACCCATGACAGTATTTGTGTGTGTGTGCCTGCTAGTGAGTGAGCTTGTATGTGTGTGTCAGTGAGTTTGTCTGTAAGTGACCATGTGTGTCCGTGAGTTTGTAGTGAGCATGTGTGTGTCAATTAGCTTGCCTGTAGTAAGCTTATGTGTGTGTGTGTGTCTGTCAGTGAGTGTGACTATAGTGAGCAAGTGTGTCAGTGAGCATTTCTATAAATGAGCATATGTGTGACAGTGAGCTTGTCTGTAGGTGAGCATGTGTGTGTATCTCTGTGAGCTTATATGTGTGTGTCAGTGCCCTTATGTGTAAGAAAGCTTGTGTGTGTCAGGTAGCTTTTCTGTAGTGAGAAAGTGTGTCAGTGAGCTTTTCTATAAATTAGCATATGTGTGACAGTTAGCTTGTCTGTAGGTGAGCATGTGTGTGTATCTCTGTGAGCTTATATATGTGTCAGTGCACTTATATGTAAGAAAGCTTGTGTGTGTCAGCTAGCTTTTCTGTAGTGAGCATGTGTATGTGTCTCTGTGAGCTTATATGTGTGTGTCAGTGCACTTATGTGTAAGAAAGCTTGTGTGTGTCAGCTAGCTTTTCTGTAGTGAGGGTGTGTGTCAGTGAGCATGTCTGTAGTGAGCATGTGTACATGTGTCAGCGAGCTTGTCTGTAAGTGAGCTTGTGTGTGTCAGTGAGCTTTAGTGTAGTGAGCATGTGTGTGTTAGTGAGCTTGTCTGTAGTGAGTATGTGTGTGTAACAATTATTATTATTGCCATTTATATAGCGCCAACGGATTCTGTAGCACTTTCCAATATTATATTAACTATAAATAGGACAATTACAAGAAAACTTACAGGAACGATAGGTTGAAAAGGACCCTGCTCAAACAAGCTTACAGTCTATTGGAGGTGGGGTGTAAAACACAATAGGACAGGAAATAACAATCAAATTAGGTGGGAGTGAAGCAGAGCTGGAGGCGAAAGTAGAGTGCTGCCCTTTATTGTTATATTGTATGTATATATATTATTGGTATGTTTCTTTTTCATAATAATAATAAATATTGGTTCTGTCAGTGTAAAAAAAATAATTATACAGTAAGCATACTCACATGCAGACACTGAAGATACAGACAATCTCACTGACACAAGCACACAAGTTCATTAATACACAGGCTCACTGACACACACAGACAAGCTTCCTGGTACACACACACAAACTTAGTACAAACTCTGACACTCATACAAGGTTACTACAGACAAACTCATTGGTATATGAACACAAACTTACTTCAGACAAGCTTACTGTCACACACACACACACGCTCACTGCAGACAAGCTCACTGACACACACATGATCACTACAGACAAATTTACTGACACACACATGCTCCCTACAGACAAGCTCATTGACACACACACACAAGCTCACTGACACACACACACACACATGCTCACTACAGAAAAGTATATATATATATATATATATATATATATATACACACACACATACAACATTGCACAATGACTTATGGGGCTGGCATACATTTCTTTCCAGGACTGCTTTGTGTCTCTAATCCGGCCCTGCAAAGAGGAGCCCATGGCCATACCACACTCACATTGCAGCCATAGACACACATGCACACTTATACATGTACACAATATACACATTGTTACACGCACACATATGCAAACTAATACACAAACACATATACACTCTGATACACGTATATGAATACACATACAAACACACTGATGCACAGCAAAACACACATTGACAAATGCAGACATACAGTTTGTCAGGAATTGTCTACCTGTGTATACTCCTGAGAGCATGTGTCTGACAGTGATTATCTTTGTGTGGGGATGTATGTCTCTGTGAGCATGTTAATGTTAGTGTCTAGAGTACATGTACAACCATGCTACTCTGAAGAATTGAATCCACACCAAAATCTGTTTAGATTCAAAGGTCACCACTGAGGGAATCAAGCTCTCAAAGCATAAGAAAAGTTTATGAGGGTCTGCGATATTTTCCCCAAAATAAGTATTTTGACCTACATTTTGCAAATTTATTGTCAGCTCTTCATAATTCACTTGGATTTATAAACTGCACTGGAATGATGATGAATGGAAATCAATTTGCTAAATGATTTTTGTATTTATTTTTTAATTCACCAGAATTCTCTGTTTAATAAATAAACTCCAATGGTTAGTGAATATATGATTAATTGTACGCCACTTTCCATTTCCTTTTTTTATGCTTAAATATCAGCATTTATTCTTAGCCTTTTTAAAATATACTTTCTACTTTTGCTTAAATTCACATCACATTGTGTTCTTACCTTGGTAACAGGAAGAAGTGGTTTCCAGTTATGCCC
Organism: Pelobates fuscus; assembly: GCF_036172605.1. Classification (NCBI taxonomy): domain Eukaryota; kingdom Metazoa; phylum Chordata; class Amphibia; order Anura; family Pelobatidae; genus Pelobates; species Pelobates fuscus. Next base: position 61,471,293 of record NC_086318.1, read on the forward strand.
TTGTTTGACCCCCCACTTTTTTCGAATGCAGTCTTCTTCCTCTTTTGGAAACAGGATGCAAGCATCAATTTTACAAGAGTTTGGGGCATTACCTATGGTATGTAATAAAAATGAAAAAATAATGACTACATTTTCACAAATTATATACTGTACGATATATACAGTTTATGTATACACATACATACTTTTGGGTAGTACTCGCATTCACAACCAGAACAGTATGCAGGCCCGGACTGGCCATCGGGCACACCGGCACTATCCGAGCGCTGGCCGGTGCCGGTGGCCATCAGGCACACCGGCACTATCCGAGCGCTGGCCCTGCTTTGGTCTCCATGGGCCGGTGGGGAGATCAAAGATCTCCCTCACCGGCCCAGAGACACTGTTACATGCGACCGCCAGCTGGGATGTGTGGGAGGGAGGAGAGGACCGGCGGAGCTCTATCCAGAAGCTGTGCCGGGTCCTCTCGCGAGGTCTTAGCGTTGCCACGGTTACCGCGGCAACGATCAGATCTCGCGAGGGGGCTAGAGTTCACTCTCACCACTGGACCACCAGGGAAGGATGGCAGAACCTTCCATGGCAGCATGGCACCCCACCCACAGGCCAAACTGATCTCCCCCCCACCCAACCCCCCCCCCACCCCCCCCACCCCAGGATAAAGGTAAGAAGGGAGGGGGGATATAACTTTTTTTTTAATTATTAATAAAAAAATATTTAAATTTAAATAAAAAATCATACTAACAGCCCCCCCACACACACACCACCCCCTCACACACACATCACCCCCAGACACACACAGCACCCCCAGACACACACATCACCCAGACACACACATCACCCCCAGACACACACATCACCCGCAGACACACACAGAACCCAGACACACACAGCACCCAGACACACACAGCACCCTCAGACACACACAGCACCCCCAGACACACACGGCACCCAGACACACACAGCACCCCCAGACACACACAGCGCCCCCAGACACACACAGTGCCCCCAGACACACACAGCACCCCCAGACACACACAGCACCCTGTTACACACAGCACCCAGACACACACAGCACCCCCAGACACACATCACCCCCAGAGACACACAGCACCCAGACACACACAGCACCCAGACATACAGCACCCAGACACACAGCACCCTCAGACACACACAGCACCCTCAGACACACACAGCACCCCCAGACACATAAAGCACCCAGACACACACAGCATCCCCCAGACACACACAGCACCCAGACACACACAGCACCCCCAGACACACACAGCACCCAAACACTCACAGCGCACCCAGACACACAGCACACCCAGACACACACAGCACCCTCAGACACACAGCACCCTCACTCACACACAGAACCCTCAGACAGACAGCACCCTCAGACAGACAGCACCCTCACTCACACACACACACACACACATATATATATATATATGTATATACATATATATATAATATATAAAATAACCCTCAGTGAGTTAACAGACAAAGAAAATTAGAAACCTAGAATGTGACAGCAGATAAAAACACCCTCACACACAGCACCCCTCTTACATACACACACACTGCGTCCCTCACACATACAATACGTCCAAATATATATATATACATATATATATATATATATATATATATATATACACACACACACACACAAACACACACTACAGCACCCCTCACACTGCACCACTACACACATTACGCTCCAGATACACGCTAGATCCCTTACCCTATATGCACTCTTAATCCTCTATACACACACACAATCTCCTATACACACTCTGGGTCCTTTACACACTAGATCTCCTACACACCCTATCTACAACCCCTACACACACTACGTCACCTATACACACACACTACAGCCCGTAGGCACACACTCGCTACATCCCCTATAACACTATGCCCCCTATACACACACTCTCTACAGCCCCTAGCCACACATATTACACCACAAACACAAATGAAATTGACCTATTTACACAATACCACACCACACTCTACACACACGCAATCCCACAAGCAGGCTCCAAACACATGCACCATACACTTTCCTGGCCCTTTTGTCCTCTGGTATCCCACTTGTGGAGACACCAGAGACAATTTAAAAGCAAACACAGCGCAAGCATGTTATTCAATTTACTTGCGCTGCGCAGAACAAATACAGGGCCTTTTTCTAATGCCAGAGCTCTTCAGCGGGGCTCTGCGCATTGAACCAACTTGCTCACTTTGAGAGGGGGTGTGCTTGTCATTAGTGATGGCAAAACACACCCTCTCTGGCCCCGCCCCCTTCTTAGGGGGGCCGCTCTGATTGAAAAATGCCCAGGCCTAATTTTTTTCCCAGTCCGGCCCTGACAGTATGCATTCAATATGTTGTTATTTTACATTGTGATCTGAGAGTTTTGAGCACATTTGAAGTATACTGAAGTTCCCTCCATATTTATGAAGGCAATTTGTGTTTTGTGGCATGACAAATAATACAGGGATTATCCATGTTGGATAATAAAGCTCATAATGCAAAGAGTTACACAAGGATTAGAGCAGGGACACCATATGGGAGTTGAGCCTCTGAAGTTCTGTGACCAGGTTTCAGGCACCTGTAGCAGCAGATGACACCAGTTCAGGGACAAAAAATGGAACCATACTATCACTGGTTCTAGCACAATCTAACTTGAGAGCTACCCGAGATAAAAAAAGAGAAAGCTAAAAATGTGTCCTAATACAAGTAGAAACTGCAGTCTCCCTCTTCTTGTCCAAAAAAAGGTGTGTATTATGCGAGGAGGAAGAAGCGCCTTTGAAGAATTTGTAGATATGAAATAAAAAAAATATTTTAAAAAGCCTTGTTGAAGGTCAAACACGTTAGTGTTTATTACTTATTGTATTTACTATTCCATTTACGATTTCATTTATTTTTTTATCAAAGAATATTGTTAAATAAATCAGTTGTTTTTTTCTCAAATACCCCTGGAACCTGATTTCTACTTTTCTACTTTGATTTCCTATTCCTTTGGACTAAGCCTCTATTTTGCTCCCCACCAGTGAGCACTATATATTTTTTTGTTTTAATCCACAAGACCTTCCACAAGCTAACAAGATCCATAAGTGTGGATTATACCTCTCTGTGCTGCTTTCTTAGAGCTGGTTGGAGGCTCTTTTAAGTGTGAGGATATTCCTTAATTTGTTTTTAATCTACCTAAGTACCAAGACATGCTGAACTAGATTGGAATTTTATCTTCTGTTTATTTTACATACTATCTTGGAGCACTTGAATACACCAGATATCCCTAAACTGGGATTTTATCACCTAGGTGCATTCAAGCAGAGCAATCGTAAGCTCTACATATTATAAGTGCATTTCCTTTTTTCTTCCACCCACTTGTATCAAATATACTGCACTATATTTCGTTGTATTCTTCTTAATTACTTATCTACCAACAATTGAGCGCTCCTCAAAGGCGCTACTAATTTCTCCCCTCAAGCACAGGTTCTAGCTAAATGCCTAAACAAAAGCAGCACATAAAACCAAATTAGATTAAGCATGGACAACAACATAAAAAGCTGATACCAAAAGCTTGTCAGGGTGGTTTTACATGTCAGGCAACCCCTGTTCCCCAACACAAATATAAGGTAGATAAAGTATAATAAACTTATTAACTGGATATTTGCGGCCTAAAACATCTAAAAAAAAAAAAAAATTCAATTTTAAATATTCATATGATGTCCAACATTTATACCTTTGAAGTGATTAGTATCTATTTCAATATGTGTAATTAATCCCGGATGGCCTAGTCTGAATATTGCCCATTCATTTCCAGGTACTTGGAGAATTCCTTTACTGTCAGCCTGAAAGAAAATATTTATTTATTATGTTATTAATTAAATGGCTGCATGGCGGAAAAAAAACAATGGAGAAAAATAGTTATGTTCTGTTGTGACATTAACATAAATATCTGAATATATTTATTTGCCATGACACGACACACTCCAATGACGCAGTAAATGCGTCACTTTAGACCTTATGTTTTACAAATAATTGACAATTGGATAAACTGTGGGAAAGGACTATAATTAGTAAGCCCTCTCATATCTAAGTCCATTGGTTGTATTCCCTTCAGAGCATGTTGTGCTACTGTGTTCCTGTGATATTACTTGATTCTGATTTTTTTTTTTGTATCCTGATGAAGCTCATTAAATGACTACCCCTTGTTTATTGCCTGAACCAAACTCTGGGAAGTTTACTATCGCTGTCATACTGGCCTAAGGTCTGTTTATATGGCTTTATCTGACTTTATGTTCTACTCCAGCAGTTAGGGCTCAGATCCGTTTGTCTTGAAAACTTAGTCTAGTTTCCTTTATAAGCCTGCTCTTTCCTCCTAAATGCCCTGACAGAGTCTTGGTTCCCCAGATCGTCTGCCCAGTCTGTCTTTATTATCACCAAAATGTCTACCTAGTCTACATTGCTTTCCCATCTATATCATGTCTCCCCAGTCTAAACAGAGTCCCTTTAAATTTCTCTACAGTTTGTATTATGTAACCCCTCTAAATGTGTGACGCAAATTCAAAAATTAGTCACTATTAGTCTTCTGTTTTCTAAAATACCGATGCAAGCTATAAAATAAGGGTGACAAAATGTGAGGTCCCCAGCTGTTTTAGATATTTGCCAGCTTCAAGTCATAGTAAGTACAACACGGTTCCACCTTTTAGCTATTGCTTGCTTTATAGATATAATATCCAAATGGAATGCGCTTACTTCTAGATTTGTTTTTTATTTTGTACTTGAAAGTGTATAAATGGACATGGGAAATGTTATAGTACAGTGGAAAAAATACTTTTTTTGCACCAGAATTGTCTCTTCGTTAGTTCTACCTCTACTTTATATCCCATTATTGTATCAAACAGCAATTCATAATTAAGAAATAAAAGTTTACCTTTAAGATCGGGGGCCTATCAAGTCTTCTTGCTGTCTCCCAGCCATCACCCATATCTTCTGCTCTTCCCAACCCTGAAATAATTGGTGCAATCCAGTTCATAATGGACACTAGAAATCTTCCCATATACCAGACTATGTATAATTTTAGGACACCAGCTGCATTCTTTGTGATAATATAAGATCTCTGGCCAGCATTTTATATATTGGTGTTCGATTCTCTTGGAGACATATTGGCCATCCTACAAAGAAACTATGAAACTGCTTATCTCACAGACATTGATGTTTATGGGTCATTTTTAATTGTAGTTTTATGTTTATCCTAAAGTGTTGGTGAGGTTCTTCAGTAACTGTGTCACAGATGAAACAAGGGTCATCTGCACATATATTCCTTGCTCCTGCATATGGCTTAAATATGTCTGCATCACTACTAAATCTGTGGGAAAGTAGAGCATAGTCCCAATGAAATAATGCATGAAAAGTGATCAATTATACCACCCGTTCTTCTTCCATTTTTCTTCACATTTTTATTATACATGGGACTGTACAGAATGGCTGAAATAAATTCCAGACCTTGCTATTCCACACCTACTGTTCCAATAAAACATAAGAGCATATATTTTTTACTATATCATTTATTTTTATGTGATGATACAGATGGAATGTTGTTTTTTTCTTCCTGTCCATATGTGTATCCCAATAATCTGTCTCGGAAACTTGCAATGAGTTATTTTACTTCCTGTTGAGTAAATCTTTTTCAAGTACTATATATATTTATTTACATATTTAATATGGTTCATAATTAGATTTAAAGACGTGTAAAAGGCTATTTATCTGTAACCTGAAAAGTATATATAAGAGTTTTTTGCCAAGCGAAAGACATCATGTATAATGTTATGCGTAGCACATTAACGACACAGTGTAATATATTTGGATAAGCTTTTCAAATAAATTCATATTTTGAAAAATATTTTAATATTTTTTTGTAAAATTATTGATTTTTTTTAATATGATATATTTTTGATATTTAAACTTTGTTTTAAAATCATTTTAAAAGTTTTTAAAATTATTTTAAAAGTTTATAAAAAAATAAAAAAAAGAATTTGAAAAGCGTATCCAGAAATTATAGACAAATGCCATTATTGTGTAGTAGGCATTACCAATTAGAGTATGGTAAAATAATAATAAGAGAGATTTGGCTAATTATATCTACCAGAAATATATTGAAGGAGAGACTATTTTTTTAAATAGCTTCTGAGATATTAATTTTGCTACAATTTATAAAATGTTAAACTACAATTATAACTGCTTTGAATTGCAACTAAAAGGTAAATCAGCAAATGATTTTATTAACTACATATTCCTTTGGCTGGGTTGTACATATTTACATTACTTACATGCTATTATTTATAGTCTCATTAGTTTCTAATATTAGTAGTATGTCTCAGAATTAGAATTGGAAGTAGACATTGCAATCTGATCTGTGTTGTACCTATGAGATTCCGGGGGTGTCCATAATGGGCGTCACTGAAACCAAGACAGACACCACCATTGACCATTGACAGCAAATCTTTTAAATCATTAGGTCCACATGATGACCATTCTCTTTGTCCAATGCCATAAACTTTAAAACGAGCTATTCCACCATCTGTATCAGTAAACATAAGAAGCATTAGTTGCCTTTAATACAGTGGGAATAATATAACATAAATAATGATGACTGACCAAACGAAAAGTAACACTAAAGAAAGGTTTAAAACAAGTTTATTTACTTAAGTCAGAATTGCGAATCTGAAATCTTGGGCTTAATTTTCTCTAAATATAATGTGGGAAAGCAGAATGTAAAGTCCGCAACGTCTGCACAAAAAGGTCTGAATGCTGATTTTTGAATGCTGATCTCCAAATAAGAGATCAACTCCAACTTGGGAATAAGTCCTACAGTCTGCCCACCCGAATGGTTTGGCACCAACTACCAAATTGGCGTGCGTTACAGTGGAAAGCAGACGGCACTGTGTAACTCACCAATTCGGTCATTGGTACCGGACCCTTCAGATGGGCAGACCGCAGCTGCCATCCCTTCCATCTGCCCAACAAACTGTAGGATTGGTCCCGAGTCTAGGTCGATCTCCTGGCATTGGTACTTACATTGTGGACTTAATTTTCTGTTTTCCATTTGGCTATTTTGGTCTTTCAATTTTAAATTCATTTTGTATTCACTTTGAATTCCCAGGAATATTCAACATGTACTTCAGGGCAACATCTCTTAAACAAATTAAAGTAACAGTGCAACATAGAAAGTTATTTATCGGTTTGGCATAAATATTGACATGGAAAAAAAATTCATGTCAATGAAGAACTTTTACATTTTTTTTTGCTGCAAGTAAACATTCAGGAAACATCAGTATGAATCCTACTGATTGTGTGATAGGCAAGTTTTTATTATGTATATTCACTGTTCATAAGGTTTTTGCTTTCAGTACCCAAAGCAAAAATTCTATCTAATACAATGTGACAGGAATTACCTGGGTAGATATTTAACCGGATATGAGTCCATCTCTCCCTTGAAGTAACATGAAAGTAGCTGTGGCTTGATTCTTGGTAGCCTGGTTTAAGCTCCACCATTTTGAGAAGATAATCCCATTTCTCAGAATGAAGCTAAAAAAAAAAAAAATTAACAAGTAGGATTTTTAGAATAAAACTAGATAAATTACAATTCGGTATTAAAGGTTAAAAGGTCACCATGTTTTATTGTTATTTAAAATGAATGATTACATGTTTTATAGCAGTTGTGTTTATAATTTTGTAGTGTATACATACTAAGTAAATATCTTTTAGTTTACCTTTAGTTTGTCTCTTAGACTGGAAAGCAAAGTTTACCAGACAAAAGACTTTGCAACTTTATCTCATTGAAGTAGTCTGGATGCAGTAATTAAACATACTTTATTACACATTCTGTTTAATTTAGAATTTCTAAACTCCTACTCTGTTAATAGCATTGTAGACCCTGCAATAGCCTTCTTTGAGTGATTAAAGTTCAATTTACAGTGCAGGAGATACAACCTATAAAGTAAGTTAGCATCTGATTAACAAGTAAACCGTTTTTTTTTTATGTGAATCACAGCCAAGGGAGGGCTTGGGGTACATAGTCAGAAAAAAAAGTGATTTAACTTCTAAATTGTGGAGAATTGAGCAGTCAGACTGCAAGGGCATGATCTGTACACCAAAACTACTTTGTTAAGCAAAAGTTGTTTTGATGCCTATAGTAGCACTTTAATTTCTGTTTATGCATAACAGAATAATTAAAATGATGGGTATATTACAAATAATCTTTAATTTTCAGTAACAATAAAAAATGACAGTTTTCGAGGTTTTACATATGTAGTTTCCAATCCTCAGGGAAACCAACTCTGGATTTGCATTTTGTCTTCTCTAGGTAATGTGCAATATGGCCCACTGGAATATACATTGTCTGGAACAACAGCTTTTCACAAATATATATTATACAATTAAAAGGTATAGTTAAAGGAACGCTATAGTGTCAGGAATACAAACATGTACTCATGACACTATAGTGTTAAACTAACTATATAGGTCCACGGGCCCCCCTTACGTTACATCCCAATAAAAGGTGTTTAAACCTTTTTACCCATGCAGCGCCGGTCTCGCCATGGCTGACTCCGCCTAACTCTGACTCCATGGCTGAGAGCATCAATCTTGATGATCTTAGCCAATCCAATGCTTTCCCATATTAAAGCATTGGGAGGCTACTGCACATGTGCAGCAAAACACCCCACTGCGCCAATCAGCACATCCTTAATGAGATTCAAAGTATCTCTATGAGCAGCCTTCAGCATCTCCATGCAGAGCGTGAAGACGCGGAACATAGATGCTCCACTGGAACCTGAGTGACTGCCACGAGAGGTGTTACTAGGCAGCAATGTAAACACTTTATTTGCTCAGCCTGCAGAGACATACTATAGACACCAGAACCACTGCATTAAGCTGTAATCACCCATGGAGAAGGTGCCAGATCTGAGGTACAAATTTATAAACTTAACGTTAACTTGTCATCTATCGATGACTAGATTCAGAAAAACATAAAAAAATAATTTATACATAGTAGTAGCATAAACATCAGTCAATGTACATATTAAAATATATGTTAAAATAGTTATAATAGAAAAGTATACAATAAATTGTCAAATGGTTCTGCTCTATTTAACAATTACACGTTTATAACAATTTTTATTACTGCTGTGCAAAAAGAATTATGGCGACAGATGCTAACTTGATGTAAGTGATATTTAAACATGTATGAGACATTTCCATTTAGTTTGAATTGTCCTTCTGTCTTACACTGAGGATTTTAGCACAGCTCATGGTGGCCATACATCCATATAATTGATGGTGATTAGTAGAGCTAAAGATATTCTATCCGTGACAGATGGGAGACAGCTCCAGAGTCTAACTGTAGATACACACTTCTTCTCCGACTCTAATTCACTAAGCTGCTTCAACAGAAAGAGAATTTTTTGGCACGGTTTTTAACACAAACACAGGCTTGCACAGTGACAGTTCCATGCTACGTATTCAAGTTTTTATATTTAAAGCAGATCTGTTTTGTTTTAATTTTTTATTGAAAATATCTATTCAATTTTCTCTATTTCTGCTTTTGTGGTTTTGTGTAAATAAACACAAGACTCTTCTTTCTGAAGTTTATCAAATTCCCTTCCTAAATGTTATTTAGTTTCTAGTACTTAAGTCCTTCTTCTTCTCACAGCTCACTATGTGAAATGTGACTGTTGGCTAACTCAGTCATCAATCACATTACACAGCACAGTTATCCAATGGACTTCATAATACTGTAACCAAGAAGTAAGTCTCTTAAAGTGGCTTCTCAGTTTATGAATCCCTATGCTTTCACCCAAAGGATTCCTTCTTTTATCCCACCTGATGCACCCCCCAATCCCCAAACTTTTTTTGACAGTGGGAACGCTTTAACTCACCCGGCACACATGACTTTGGCAGCCCAGAACTATGTGCAATTCTATGCAACTCTATGTAATCCTGTGAATATTTTATATCTAGTGCAAGTGCGCTTGCAACAGACATAATATTCTCCCTTGCAGGTAACGCTTTGCTCACCCCTCCCTCTGTCTGTCTTTTTAATAAAAATCTCTTCCTTCCTCTTTGCATCCCCACTCTCTCCCTTGGTACAATCACAGGCTTCTGTGGTTGCTCCACGTGAGGGCTTCCATGACATTGGATGGTGAAGGGAGATTACAGGTAAGGAAAAAAAAAATAGGGTATTATGAGGTAAAAAAAAAATCTCATTAGTTTTAAGGGTTGTAGTAACCCTTTTTAATGGATAATTCCATATGCACTTTTGGGTGCTCATTAATGGAAAAAAAACAGTAAGGAATATTTTTGGGCTTATTAGACTCTAATACTCATTTTCTTGCATCTGTGGGCAGACTTACTCATTTATTTACTGCCTCCTCTTTGCATAATTTATCGTGGGCCTACGAGCTACGTCTACCAATCTCATTTATGTTGCGTTATTTGGTTGATTGTACTGCAAAAATATTGTACAAACAGTATCTATAATACTGTACTATTTATATTTATGCTATATTTTATTCTCCCTCTAATAAAAAAGGTTTTCGCTAGAGATGTCGCGAACATAACATTTTCCGTTCGCGAATGGTGAACGCGAATTTCCACAAATGCTCGCGAACGGGCAAACCGGGCGAACCGCCATAGACTTCAATAGGCAGGCGAATTTTAAAACCCACATGGACTCTTTCTGGCCACAATAGTGATGGAAAAGTTGTTTCAAGGGGACTAACACCTGGACTGTGGCATGCCGGAGGGGGATCCATGGCAAAACTCCCATGGAAAATTACATAGTTGATGCAGAGTCTGGTTTTAATTCATAAAGGGCATAAATCACCTAACATTCCTAAATTGTTTGGAATAACGTGCTTTAAAACATCAGGTATGATGTTGTATCGATCAGGTAGTGTAAGGGTTACGCCCGCTTCACAGTGACAGACCAAACGCCCCGTTTAACGTACCGCAAACAACCGCAAACAGTCCATTTGCACAACCGCAAACTCCCCATTTGCACAAGGTTGTCCCGTTCCTTGTCCTCACTGATGTAATTGAAGGTCTCTTCCTCCACCCAGCCACGTACCAAGGATCCCCGAAAGGTGACAACAAGCTATTTTTTTTTTAAATGTACACTACTGTTACACCAGAAATGAGTTGCACTGGTGTGACACTGTGCTCTGGTAGGCCCTGAAATGCACACGTGTGAAGGAAACTGACTGCTATTATTTCACAGTCAAATTTCTAGTTTTTTTTTTTTTTTTTTTTTTAATGTACACTACTGTTACACCAAATATGAGTTGCACTGGTGTGACACTGTGCCCTGGCAGGCCCTGAAACGCACACGTGTGAAGGAAACTGACTGCTATTATATTACTGTCAAAAAAGTTATTATTTTTTTTTAATGCAAGCTATTGTGACACCAGATATGAGTGGTGGCACTGGGCAAGTGGGCACAGTATACACTGTGAGCCTGACACGCACGCTGGCAGGCAGGCAACTGCAATTAGATTACACAGGAAAATTAAAAGCAGACTGATGTTCTAGCCCTAAAAAGGGCTTTTGGGGGTGCTGTCCTTACAGCAGAGATTAGATGAGTCCTTCAGGACTGTAGTGGACACTGAATACACTAGCCTAACTATCGATTTTCCTATTAAATCAGCAGCAGCTACACTGTCCCTCCTCTCACTAAGAATGCAGCTTCTGGGGGGCGTGGCCTAGCTGTCATGGAGGAAAAACACACTTCGTGTGAGCTCCCTCAATATCTTACTTTAAGCAGCTATCAACAAGCGAATTTCACCCCAGAAGGGGATGGCCCAGCAATGTTGCTCCTACCTGACCGACCCGACATGCTTAATAGCGGTCAGCAACTCGACAGAGTCTTACCTCCGCGTGGCAAGTGTGGCCTGGTGCTCACTGGGCGGGAGAGGCGGCCGATCTCCCGATCCTGGGATGCCCAGGAGCAGCTACTTCCCGGCAGGAGCTCCGTTACCCCCCCCCCTCGGACTGGTGGGGGTTATCCTGGTCCACCCCTGAGAGGCTGTCTGAAGCTAATGGATGCACAGAGCACAGCCGCCCAGGCTGACATACTCATCTGCGACTCTCCCAATATGGCGGCAGCCGCGTGTCCTCCTGGTACCAGCAAAGCATGGCATGATATTGAGTCTAAGCTGGACAGACTCTTTAATCAATTTTGGAAGTAAATAACAAGCAGGAAGCCCCAACAAGCTCCACCACAGCCCCAACAAGCTCCACCACAGCTAAGCGAAGCAGTCCCCATTAAAATCCACCAACGCAAAAGGCGTCAAAGACGGGACCGGAGGCACAAACAGAAATACAGAGCCTGCCCCACGTCAAGCACTCGCCTCCACCTTAAGCCACCACAATCCCGCACCAGACGTGAAGCACCACCGGGACAGATCCGACCACCGACAAAACAAGCTTCCCCCACCTCAAGCCGCGAACCCGGCACTCAGCCAGAGACTTGCCTTTGTTGTTCCAGGTATCAGGGACTCCCAGGCTCTGCACCTGGCACCCAGAAGGGATCGGATAAGCACAAGCAGTAAACAGCAGCCTGCCAAGCATGTCCCACTATAGCCGATCCTCCACACCATGCCTTTGATCACATGAACTGCTCTCTGCACATTAACTAATCGTAAAGTAGCAAGCATTCAAACATGTCATTATTTCACCTCCTAAAGAGTTTATTGTCGTAGTTCCTTACATGCCTTTACCATAACCGTTCATGTATTATGTTATTCACTAGTCTCATCTCATGGGGTGACTCACACTTGATTTATAACTAGTGGTGGAGCTGCTGATATAAATACACAGTTGATAACATGCAAGCTACACCCTAAACATGACAGCCATCTTTCACAACAATGTACTGCTATATACTCATACCCTCAGTGCAACTAGCCATGATATACGCACGTTCAGCCTAGCATGAAAAAAAAATTATAAAGAAAATAAATAAATAAAAGAATGCAGCTTCCGAATTAATCTAAAATGGATGCTGTCCAGGAGGTGGGAGGGTCTGGGAGGGAGGGTCTGCTGCTGATTGGCTGGAATGTGTCTGCTGACTGTGAGGTACAGGGTCAAAGTTTACTCAATGATGACGCATAGGGGGCGGACCAAACATTGCATATGTTCGCCATCCGTGGCGAACGCGAACAAGCTATGTTCGCCAGAAACTATTCGCTGGCGAACCGTTCGGGACATCTCTAGTTTTCGCAAAAAAAAAGTAAGGAAGTTAGAATGTACTAGAAGCATATGAGCATTCTGTATTCTTCATCCTTGGGTACAATAGTATACTGTATTTACAAATATTATTTCCATTCGGCAAAGTATTAAATTGCACTTTCTTAATCATATTACCAAAATGAACATTTTGCATTACACTGTGCCTAGTTATTTCATATTGAATAAAATACAGGTTCTGAAACATGTGGTGCTATCTTGGTTCTATACCTTTTCAGCAGCTTTTAACTCTGCATCCGAGGCTGCTGTTCCAGTTTTGTCTAGTCTTGGACCCAATGTAATGTTTTCTAGATGGAGAGCAAGAAAAAAATTAGTAATAAATATACATACATATGATATTTGGATGAATATGATATAGTTTGATGAAATATATTTCAAATGAATTGCTGAAAACTTGTGTGAAACCTAATACACCCTCATAAAGGATTACCTGGCTTTAAGCATGCAGCTTGGACAGAGATGCGAGGGGCATAGTTTCCAGTGAAGAAACATGTGTCCACATCTAGACCATGAATGACTCCTGCCACCCCCAATTCTATAATACACCAGTCGTGACCTAAAGAGGAGAGAAATATATTTAACTGTGACAGATAACATTATCCTGGAAGATGTTTGGGCTAAAAGACTAGGAACGTATGTTGAGATATGTGGACCACACATATCTACAATGCCTAGTAATATTTTGCATGGAAGATCACATGATTGTACTATTCTGTACCAATTAGATTTTTTTTTACCTGGAATTCTTTTTCTTCTTGTTTCCCATCCATCCATCCATTTGCCAAACTCTGTAAAGAGACCTGGTTTGAATTCCGGATCCGATTTCTGAAGAATACAGATTTATGGATATGCCAGAACGTAATATTGTTACTCATACCTTCAACCACTATGTGTCAAATAAGAGAGGTCTGTCTGGTAGTGTTCAAAATTAGAATATGGGGGAACCAGTATTCCAACGGTTAGGTATTTATATTTATAGTATCTACATATTTATACAGAACACAATACCTCCCAAGTGTCATTACAATGTCCACCCATGTCCTTCTGCCTCACATTACTCTTTCACTTGAGGCTTTTGCACATTTACCTAACCTGCTGCCCATTTATTGTTCCATATTTACGGGCTGAAAATCTTTTAGACTGTATGGACTGCTGACATCCCTACAAGGATAACAGCCAGCAATGTTCCTTGTCAGCCTTCTTGCACACTGTGCTGTATACATCACATCGTTAATATTTCAATATATGTATATGTATATTTTGATAGACAAATGCATGTGTGTGCAGGTTTGGATGTTATATTCATGTCTTATTAGTGGTCAACTTAGAGTAACTCATTCTTAGTTAGTTAATACAATGTTAAACAAAAATCTGCACACCAGTCAAGCCATAAGACTTGCTTTTCCCACAGAAATCCCATATTTGCAGTGATGTTACTATCGCAAAGGATTCTGGGTGGGCATATGCAAATTAGTTTAACAAAGAATCACATTTTCTTTGTTAAAAGTTTTGCTGTATACAACAGCTTTAAAACACAACTTAGAAAAAGATGCAAAGCCATTGTATGGTTATGCTGTGCTGATGAATGGATACAAGGATTACCTCCATGCAATCTGGGGACTCCAGTCTTTGGGCAGAGCCAGGATATACACATGCCTGTCTGACCCAAATTAGTGTGTTATACACCGGAGAGGTACCTGTTATTATTTAAATATTGCAGCTGAAATAGCTGTGACCAGGGACTGTAATACATATTTTGTGAAAAACATGTACAATAGTGCAAATTGAATTAAACTTTTTTTTTAATTTGAGTATATACTAAACGAGATTGTTTTAAATTAAATGTAAAAAAAAAAATTTAATTTGAGCATATACTAAATGCAAATAGTTTTAATTTTCATTACAATTTGTATGGTCTGGGGCTACTGAACACTTTGTTTTTATTTTTATTTTATTTTTTCATTTATTTATTTTTTACTTATTTTAACATTGTACCTGCAAGAGTTATTTATATATATTTTTTCTAATATCTAAAGTGCGCTGGTGACTTAAATTTTCTTAGTAATAATAGAAAATATTACTTATTTTTCCTGTTTTGTCCGAGTTGGGATAAAAGACCAGTTGTGTCAGGTGACTTCTTAGAACCCAGCAGTACATTTCAAAACAAGTTTGCCAATTTCACAAGCACTATGATTTTTTTCCCCCTTACTTTTAAAAGATTTTCCGCGGCTGCAAACCAATCATCTGTTGCAAATAACACCTGCAGAGATAAAAATAAATGATTGATCTGGTTTGTTTTGCAAGTGCAGTGGTAATATAACCGGCTTTTATAATCATATTCATTTTATTATCCGTGTTGTAGTGTCGTGCAACTTTTATACAGCTGTTTGTTACATTAAGAATCTAAACATACATGTAATACGATATCCCAGACCTCGTCACAAACCTTGCAAAATAGAGAATTTGAGAACTCTGATAACGGGAAAAAGCCTTGAACTTTGTTTCAGACATCTTTGGAACTTTTTAGCAATGTGTAACAGTAGTTGATACCCCTCTAGACACAGTGATCACCGGGTCCACATCTGGATTACCCTTTTAATTAGGGAGAGGCAAATGCAATGCAACAATTACAGATAATATGAGAATTCTGAGTACGAAAAGCTTAGAGAAAGCTAGAGAGTAGCTTTTCCTTCTGTTAGTCCCCACTCAGGTCTCAAAATGCTTTTGTCCACTTGTGCCATTACAAAGGGAACCAATACCATTTGCATATTAGACTGATCCCACTCACTAGTCACAAAGCCAGAGAGGATAAAAGATGGGTGAGACAAAGGCACTGATTTAATATATTTGGACAAGCTTTTCAAATGATTTAAAACTTTTTCTAATTATTAAAATATGGATCAGAAATGTAAAGCATTTTAAAAGTTTATCCAAAAATATTAAATCGAGACCAAAAGGTTAATAACTCTATCAGCATCGATCTCTAAAATCCAAGGAAATAAACCCACCATGCCATCCACTATAACCATACACAGTATAAAAAAAGAAAATAGTGACGTTTAGAAAATAGAAATGAGCATTGATGGACTGGCAGTGTCCTGGGCCTCAAGGCTAAATTAGGGCCTGGGCCCCTGGTGTACATGTACCATGTATTTGATTGTATGGGCCTGTAAAGTGAATCTACGTTTCTATGTGTATAGTCGCTGTGAGCCCTGATGTCAGTGAAAATATGTATGCATTTGTGTGTAGTGTCAGAATGTGTGGATACAGAGTATATTTTTTTTAGATTTTTTTATGCGTGTTTGTGTAGCATGGTTGTATGCAGTGGCGTACACACAACCCATGGGGCCCAGGTGCGAAAACTGATCCGTGGGCCTCCCCCCTCCCTCCCACGCGCGCTTACTCTGCGCGGGCTGGGGCCACAACACATGGCGGCGGCTACCTGGTCGCAGGGGTCGTAGGGGTTGCAGCATGTACGCCAGTACATGCAGATACACATACACTTAAAGGACCACTACAGACACCCAGATCACATCAGCTCAATGAAGTGGTCTGGGTGCCAGGTCCCTCTAGTTTTAACCCTGCAGCTGAAAACATAGCAGTTTCTCTGAAACTGAGGGTTAATCCAGCCTCTAGTGGCTGTCTCATTGACAGCCGCTAGAGGAGCTTACGCGATTCTCAGTGTGAAAATCATAGTGAGAAGACACTGAACGTCCATAGGAAAGCATTAAGTAATGCTTTCCTATGGGTGGTTTGAATGCGCACGCGGCTCTTGCCACGCATGTGCATTCAGAGCTGAGAGACGGATCAGGGCGGAGAGATCCCCAGCGCCAAGGGAGTCCGGCGCTGGAGAAAGGTAACTGCTTAAGACACACACACACACACACTCTCACGAACAGACACATACACACTAGCTAACAGACACACACATTTACTGACAGACACTCACTCAGTGACAGACATACATACACACTCACTGACAGACAGACACATACACACTCACTTACAAAACACACACTCACTAACAGATGCACACAAACTAACACACTCGCTAACAGACACACACAGTAACACACTCACTGACACACTCTAACACTAACACACACACTAACACACGCACACACTGTAACACACATACACACTCTAACACTAACACTGACTCTAACACACACACACACACACTCTAACACACACACACACTAACACTAACACACACACTAACACACACACACACTCTAACACACACACACTCTAACACTAACACACAAACACACACTCACACTAACACACACGATTTTCTTTTTTTAAATTCATCCCTCAGCCTCCCTACCTGTGGGAGTGCTGATGGGATTCCCTGGGGTCCAGTGGTGTCACCCGGTGGGCAGGCTGGCGCCTCGTACTGCATCTTCCGGCTCTGGTATTAGTGCGGTGCGCGGGGGACCTGAAGAGGGAGCACACAGGGAAGAGTGCTCCCTCATGCACCCGCCAGCCTGGCTCCCGGGTGACACCAGGGCCAGCCTAGGGGGCCCTGAGGTGACCAACCCCTGGGCCCCCAGGAGAAGAGGCTGGCCACAGTGGCATACATACCGGGTCGCAGGGCGTCCGGGCCCCCTGGTGGGCCAGGCCTGGTCGCAGCCGCGACCCCTGCGACCACAGTATGTACGCCACTGGTTGTATGCATAAAGGGGTATTTGTGAATCATGGCAATGTGTTTGTATGAGGTATGCCGGGCTCAATATTTTGTGTTTTAAGTTACTAACCAGGTGTTAAAGGTTAGGCTTGTGCATGTTTTTATTTTTTTATTCATTTATTCAAGCATGTCCACGACATCACTATGTGTATGTAGGCCATATTTGTATTGAGGTCTGTATGTGTGTATAAATGCAAAGCCATATTTATATGTAGTTTGTGTGTGTGTGAACACGAGTTTGCATGTGTGGAGGGTCAGTTTGCATGAACACAGGGGCAAATTAATAAATGGGCTTAGATACAGAGGAGTAGGTATGTGTGTGAATGAAGTGGTGTATTTGTACCCAACATTGCCTGTAGCCCATTACAAACTCCAATAGATAGTCCATTCTCCTCCTCTGCTCCCATAGGTAGTAACCTATTCAATGCCCCTGGTAACTTGTAGCTCTTCACGGTTAATAACCTATTGCCCTCCTCTCCATAGCTGTAGTAGCCCATTCACCAACTATCCCCCCCATAGCATGTAGCCCATCCTTACCCCATACATAGCACATACATATTAGCCTGTTCTCCTTTTCTCACATCCCCTTAGATAGTAGCTGGTTACTCCTCTTTTCTTTCCTCCAGTCCTACCACAGCCAGTATTTAATAATAATAAAAGTTGTCTATGAGGAAGCGGTCCTAGAGAAAACGAGATGGAAGGTGGGATATGGGACAGGTCACAGAATGAGGGGAGCATGGAGCCACACTGAGAGGAGCAGGCAGGTTTATTGGTCCCAGGAGAGCAGACACAAAGGGGGAAAACTAAGCAGAAAACCCAAACATAAAAACAGCAATGTATAATAAGAAGAATAATGCACAATTAGAGCACCGCACAATGGCACTTAACAGAACAGCGAAGCAGCAAAGAAAGAGGACGTACATTGTGCTTAATCTTACACAGGGTACAGTGTCAGGATTGGTTGAGGGTATCCCTGTGTGATTTTTTTTCTATGTGTGTATTATTTATTTCCTGCTATTGTGGTTGAGTAAACAAAGGGTTAAGCAATATGAGGTTCATGTCTTATAATAAACTTCTCAGTTAAGTGAACAAATCCCTTTGTGTAAGTACTGCGTGATCTTTAAACTGCTTTTTTTGCATGTCTAACTTTGTGTCTAACGTCACTCCAGCCCCATCATCACCAAGAGGCGCATGAGGGTTCAAAAGCTCACTCACTGCCCTCACTGCCCGTCTGCAAGACCTCCCAGCCGACCGCCTGCCCACCAAGCTGCAGCCATCCCCACTTGACCACAGGGAAAAATGCATCAGTGAGGGCGTGTGTCTGTCAGGAAGAGAAATTTGGAAGGGGGGAGGGGGAGGAGGGTGCCTGAGTTTTGTCATGCCTAGGGTAGCACAAAACCAGAATACACCACTGGATTTAGCACATAACTTTCCATCTCTCCCATTGCTATGAATATATATTTATAATAATATTACATTTATATTAAAATAACATTTAATATTATATTTAGATTGTTTAATATTAATAGAAAATTAATAAGAGATACTATTACACAAAACTACCAATACTGTTATTTTTGTTATCCTGACTTTCAACTGTGGCAATAATATATCACTGATTAATAAGCCACTGTTGAAGTATACGCCGTGAACCTTGCAGTTTAAATGTAAGTCAAGGTCAACTGATACTTGAGAACATATGTTACATAGCTGATAATGTTTAACTGACCATCAGAGTATTTGCTCTTTGGGACAATTAAGTTCAAAAAGTTCAAAAAGTTTTTGCAATAAGCAAATGAAACACATGAAATACAAATTGACTCACTTTAGTGTGAAGAGTGCAGCCAAAAGAAAAAAATGTAATTTGAATCTACTGCTTATGCTTCAAGAAACTAAAAAGTCATATTATAAAAATAACACCCACATCAAAAGTCACAAGAGTTTCAATCTCTGAAATATTTAGTGATCACTTGAAACCACCGACCAGTGCAAGTTCTGATAAATGCGTTGGAACTTAGCGGTAACTCATTTAGGGTTATTTGCTAAAGAGAATGCAAAGTCAATTCAGTAAGGACAAAGCAGCCAAACTAAAAGCATAACTGACAATTTTCCCAGTTTGGCTATTTTTACATTTTATTTGAAATTCACTTTGAATTCTCACTTCAAAGAATAACAGTAAATGTTTTTGTTGTTTTTATGGAAAGTTTTTATTTGGATGTTTTCCCACCACATTTGTATCAGGAATAACTGATGATAATATAGATTGCATAATAAAATGTAACATCAATTGTGCTGCCTCTGTGCCCTTATGCAACATCAAATCAGCACACATTTGTCTTAAAGCTCGGAATAAGTGGTGTCCTGTGTTCACAGTGCTGACACTCTTTAATGGAATTGTCAACTACCATCTTTTTTTAATGGAAATCAATATTTGGATTATTTTTTTCATTATTTCCAATCTTCTGTATAGAATTTGTACAGGAATATGAAAGTCTGTCTTTACATGAATAAATCAACCCAATAGCCAGGAGAACATATGGACTCACGTATTATCTTAAAAGAAACAAGGTCATAGAGTGCTGCCTATCTTTCTGATGGACCTAGTTCATTTAGTTGGGGGTGCGATGGGGCAATTACCATGATATTATAATTAACTATTTTTTTTTTTATTTTTTTTATCTCTTACATATCAGCTTCACAATTATTTTATATGTTTAAATAATACTTTTCTTGTAATTATTTCATCTTTATTATTGCTCAACATTCATGTGATTTTAACATATACATTGTATATTGATATACGTAAGTTATTTTGTCATTTACCTTTGCTCCTACATTTTGACTGGCCAGGTTGTTCATCTGCACAAAATCAGGTTGAGGTTGAGGTTGAGGTTGAGCTTGTATTGGTTGTGGAGCAGAATCCATTGCTTTGTATTCTCACAGGGTTACTACGCTGTTAAATTAATGTAAATGTATGTTTATAAGAAAAAGAAAATAACATACACTCAAGGGTGTTTTGTGGCAGAACAAGTGCTGCATTCTGAACAGTAGACCTGTGCATGACAGAAAAAAATGTTCACCCAAATCAATTTGTCTAAAAAAAATGTTCAGTTGACCTAATTTCGGCCATGTGGTGGATCAGCTCATCTAAAATGTATTCATGCAAAGAATTCTGAAAAAAACTAATTGGGCAAACCAAAAGAATACAAAGATTGGCAAATCGGTGGACTACAACGTTAATACATAATATTTACATGTGATATTATCAATATATTTAGCCCTTCTTATTTCATGATGCTAAATCTGGTTGAAATTCGGTCATCCAAATTATATACGATGGTATTTTATCATTTAAATTCAGTTCAGATTCAGTCTACATCTACAGTTGAGCATTTGGTTGTGAATTTTAAGGGTTCGATTTGGCTGATCTCTGGTTTATTTATGTACTCATTTATTTATTTTTTATAATTTAGTGGCGGTCCTTTTTTCTGGCACCACAGGCAGAGCTCTAAATCACAAATTAACCAAATCAGCTATTCCATTGTCCATTTCCAATGTTTCATAACTCGGTCATATGGCGACCCACCGGTGGCCCAAAATTCGGACAAATTGCAATCTGGGAGAAACAAAATGCACAAGTCTACTGACCAATAAATTGTAAGATAAATGAAGATGATGGATGATGTAACTTCTTCTGATGTATTTGTGAGCTTTGATTGTCTATATTACAGGTTCACTTTAAATTCCACTGTATTGTGAGAATCATTTTGGTCATTTTATTATCAATGGAAAACTGACGAGCAGTTCAGAATCCAAGTGCTTACTGGGGATAAAGATTATAGGCTGTATAGAGTTAAGCGATAACCCTAAGAAACATTCAGTGATCACTGGCTCTGTAAGATTAAGTGGGACTGTTTAGAACCATTTAGAAAATATACATTTTGATGAAGAGTGTAAGCCTTTAAATTGGTTATGTTTGGTTTTCCATATGTACTTAGTTAATATTACCAGTCAATGTTGTTTTTGCATCTATATGGGATGGAGATTTTAGAGTCTGATACCCTACTATATATACTACCCTCAACCATGAGTTAAGCCCTTGTTAATGAAAGTTCCTTGGGAATTTCTGGTTCTCTTGCATTAGTAATGGAGGTGAGGAGTGGTGCCCAGTGGACCATTCTCAACCCATTAGCTAGGTCATTGCTAACTGAAGATTCAGTCTTAGTAGTAGAGACGTGGAGAAATGCCCAATGGACCCCAGGTAATAAGTCCAGCTATTCAAAAATATTTTTTTGACTAGTTACACTAAGTAGAGCGAGGACACTCCTGGTAACCTAACCACTAAAGCGTGCTGTCATTTTTATGGTGTTTGGTGTGTTCTTTTAACAGAAAGGGTATGTTTATGGTTGGATCCATTTTTAGTGCTAAATTAGTAGAAAAATAACAAAAAGCTTATAAAATGTAAGGCAAATTATGACAGATAAATGTTTTATTATATAGAAATTACAGTATAGCTGAGAATTCAATGAATTATTAATATTGTTATTGTACAAATAAATCAGTGATCAATAAGGGGGAAAAAGCCCAAAATGTATTCCAATAATGAAATCCACTGTATTTATCATTTCAGACTATTTGGGGTTCACTCATTAAACAGCATTTTTTAGGAATTTCTACCTTAGTCAATGCTTAGTTGAATACGTGTAAATTATTATCAAATAGCCTTTTATATATTAGCTTGTATTTCATTGTGGTTTAGAAAAGCCTTTATATTGTTCTCTCTTAGTTTTTATTGCATATTATATTATTTCTGGAAGGACAAGCGAATTAGAAAAACAAACATAACAGACACTAAGCTACACTTTACAATATAGCAATAGCAATACTTTAGAATATAGCAATAGCAATGGAAACAACACAGCAAGCAGAATTGAGTCTTGGATCATGTTAATAGTAACAAAAATAGTTTTAAAAAGAACGAGGCAGTTTTCTCAGGATATACTTACCGGTACATTATACTGTTTCACCTGTCTCACCATAAAAGTGATATAGGGAATAAAGATATTTTTTTTCTTCCGTTATTCTTAAGGGAGGCCTAATGATATACTGAACAGTCTGTGACAGAGATAAAATGTAAAACGTTCACAAAATGGCAAATTGTAATTTACTCACCTTTTTCAATTCTTCCACCAAATAATAAAGATATTATGACATTCAATTTCCAATGCTGCTTCGTAAGTGATAAGTTGTTTTTTTCCATAAAACATAAATTATTTCTACTTCCTGAAGATGTTTATTCGTTCATGTTCTCTGCTGCTTCCCAGTCCTGGTTTTGGCAAGCATTTGTTAGCACTGTTCGACAGACACAGCTAAATTTACCTTTTAACCAGGATGTAAATCAGTTACTTTATAAATTGATTTTGCAGGAGTGTGTTGAACTCACCGGTGCATGTGTTTTGTCAGCTTTATTTGTCTGTTACTGTCTGCATTTCTCCTCCACACCCACCTATGTGTTGCTCTTCTTTTTCCCTACCTTACCCCTGCCTACCAACCTTTGACTCTTCATCTATCCCTCTACTATTTGTCAACCATCCCAGAGTTCCCAGCTTGAGATGCAAATGGGCACAGACAGGCTTTGTTTATCAGACTTCATTCTGCATTTCTGCAGATACCCTTAGCAATGGGCACTATTTTACACACAGCTTTTTTAAACCAACGCATGGGCTATGATCCAGAAGGATAAGTGACCTGAAACCAGCCATTGATTGCAGTTTCAACCTTGTGAGTCTCACCAGTTTGGCACTGGTCTGAAAGATGAAGTTTCTCTGAGAGCATACAGCTTAGGTGCCGAAACAATTGTGGTGACATCCAACACCATAATACTAACCACAGTGTAAATGCATAATTACTGTTATTCATCAACTGCATATATCAAGATAGACTTTAAAATATGATGCCTGTGTTTGATCATTTGCATGTCAAGCCTAGAACTTTGGGATAGTAGTGGAAACATGATTTGTCAAGTTTCTATGCCGAAGGAGGACTTCTCAGTTGTCCAACATGAGATATGCAAGTGATGCATAACACTATTTTTTTGTATTTGCACTGTGGGGAGTTTTATCGTGTTTAGTCTCACCACAATCTTTTTGTTACCATCCTATATGATTACAAAGATACTTAAACTGGCAGACCAAAACTGGCAAAATAGTTGGGATTTATTTCAAGCCATGCCTGGATTTGAAGCAGATTTGAAAGATTCTGACATGGACCTGTCCAGCAGTACGGCTCAAATACGGACCGTATTCAGGGCCTGAATTGCAAACTCCTGATGATGTGGAATAAGGTGAATAATGTCCAGATTTTGCAATCCAAATGGTGCCCTATGTAGCCGGATGGCTTTGCCCTATTCTGTGTGTGGCCATTCAGACTCTCATTTCAAACTATTTTATTGAGGCGAATAGTGGAATTAGGACATATGGCATCATGAATAGTCGAATTAGGACATATGGCAATGAAAGTAGCATAAGATACAATAATGATGACAGTCCCTCATTTTAACAATTAACATTCCCAAAAGGGGGCGAGAGCTGGCAGCCAACCGAGACAGTCGCATAGTGCTGGAGCTCCTCAGGGAAATCCTCTTATTAAGCCTTAAATTGGACTTTGCTGCTGTCTTTTCGGTTACAATCTTGACTCCATCTCTGGAGAGCACTCTACTGATCCTCAACATTTCCTGGTTTGCTAACTCTTTGTATTTCCGTGTATATTTACATGAAATTATTATACCAGCATGTCTATGAACCCATGCACAGCAAAAAATAAAGAATGTAAAAAATAAAAATGAAAAAAAATCCTGAAAACTTCTCCTTTTCCCCTGGCCATTTAAACCTTAGTGAAAAACCCTGCTAGAGTCCAATCCTGTTTTCAGAGAAAAGCTTTGTTTAAAAAAATCTGCTTTTCACCATTTTTAGCCACTTCAAACCTTTCATGAAAAATAATCACCATTCCCTTATATCTGATACCTGTTTTCATACCCTCTCTTCTATTTTATAATTGCATTGATCACATCCAATACTAAAACCCAGCATTGCGTTTAACATTTCAGGTGCTTTGTTTTGTTCTTAATGTCACACACCACTCAGCCCCAAGCCTCTTCCTATTATTCCATAACAGTCTAAACAGTGGCCATCCTCTCCATCATTCATTAACATTTTCATGCCATGCTCTAACATTGTCATCCTCAATGTATTCAGCTTAAACACATCTTTTCAACACATCTAACATGTATGATCTGAAAATGACTGTTACACTATACACTAAGCATTTACTCTTGTAGAGGCAAAGCAAAAGTAAGGAGGGCTTCTTGAGGGCGGCTCTGTTCCATTGGAGTCTAATCAGACTCTCCCCTTGTCTTTAATCAAAACCATCTCTTCACAAAAGCTTATGGCCTCCCAGAGTAACTTCTATTTTGCAAACCTGACTCATGCTCACTCTTAAAGGGTCTCACACCACTCTCACCTCCCAGTTCTGCTACATTCCCACAGTGTTGCTTGGTTGGTATCTCACAATCTACCCTTCTTTTTGTTTTGTTGTTTGTTTTTTATACCCTACCTCTTCTAGATTGTAAGTTCATTTGAGCAGGTTTCCGCATCAACCTATTGTTCCTTGAACATTTTGTAATTGCCTGATTTATTGTTAAATTTCCCCCCTTTATAATATAGTAAATTACTGTGGAGTAGGTTGGTGCTATATAAATGCCAATCATAATACGCATGTTTAATGTTTACATGTCAACTTCCACTCAATAGTAAACAGCTTATCATCCCCTATTTTGCCTCCAAGGCTATTTTCCAAAGACAAAAATAAATTCATTTTTTTACCCTTTTCTGGACATTTCTAGAGTGCTCTCCATCATAAAACTATACCAATCTCCCTTTTTTATGATATACTTAAATTGAAAACCACATTTCTATATGTGATACCCTCTGTCACTATTTTAGACTCCTGGTGTTCATGAGCCACAGATGAAGCAGTGACCCCTGTTGGTTGTAAATCATTACTACACCCTGGGAAAGAGAAGTAATTTCAAACAGGATATATACATTTTGAAAAAAGCTATTATGAACCTATTATTGACTAGTTCTATTAATTGTTTAATCTCAAAATTATAGCATATGGAGGCCTTTTTATGTTTTAGCTTATATTTTAGCTTGGATAATTACCACAACAATTACAGAATCTGCCACTATACTACAATCATTCAAACACGTCATGTGTTATTGTTGCTAAACTGTAAATAGTTAAGCTAACTCTAGCTAAAATAACTGTTTATAAAAATGTCCCGATATCGAAAAATAATACTGTCACATTGACCTTTTTATTGAAAATAAAAAAATATATACATTACACAAATCCACATATCTTCACATATAAACCCATTGTAAAAAGTCAAACCAGTTTAGAATGATTTGACTTCTTACCAGTCATTCGTGGGGCGCAGCTTCTCACCTACACTACAGCTCAGTGAGAGCCAGACACTCCAAGTCTGGAGCTTCAATTAGCTCTCCTGACCTAAGTCCTGCAGTGCGGCGCTAGCTGATTGGCTGAGAGCATCATCAGTCGATCGCTCTCAGCCAATAAACCAAACCCTGCATCGCCAGACTTAGCTCAGTGTAGAAAGCTTCTGGCTCTCACTGAGCAGTAATGGAGAGGGACGTCAGTTAAGAAATCAAGCCATTCTAAAACAGTTTTACTGTAGGGCACTCCTGGCACCATAACCACTGCAGTGTACTGTAGTAGTTATGGTGATGGAGTTGTTCCTTTAAATGCATCACTGATCTTCTTGAAACCTCCTTCTAAAGCTGTCAGAACATATTAGCTAGTTTCCTTTGCACTGAAACCATTACTTGTGCTCTTACGTTGTATTTTTACCGTGTAATGTTTCTTAATATATTGCAATGTTTCACTACATTTAAACAACGTATACGCAATAAATCCATGTTGTATAAGGTTTTGTATGCAGTAAATATGAACTATAAATATACAAATAATTGGCTTATCCCAGGGAATGGCACTGGGTGGCTTCCCAGCAGGGCATTTGGAAGAAATATCCTAGTGGCTTCAATCCTTAATTCCTCTTGCTGATAAACCAACATAGATAAAAGGACAATATTTATTTATAGATGACAGGTTATCTACTGGCATGTTTTAAAGGTAAAGAAAACCAGACACAATAAGAAACTTAATTAATTAATTTACTTACTTATAAGTTTAATCATGTAGTCAGTATACAACACATATAGTTTCAGATAGGACATCATGAAATACAGATAAGTGTCCAATGCAAAAGACAAAGTATTAAATCAGGAATTTTAAATACTATTTAACATATTCTGGGTAATCTGCAGAGTTTATTGTCAACCTTAATAAATTCAGTGCTCTCAGCCAGAAAAAATACTTTCTGCGGTAGTGATACATTCTATGCAAATATAGATTGGGAGGGTAGATAGGACAAAACCAGTCCATCTGTTACTGCCAATTTTGATTTATAATATATACTGTTTTACTTGGGGTTTTATTTTCTTTGGGAGCGATGGTAGTTTAAGGCAGATTACAGACATTTTGTCAGCCTTTACTATTTTTTCCAAATGTCTGAGACTGACCCACAATTGAACAAGTGTTAAAATAATTAATTATACTTTGACCATGTTGCAGTTATCTTAAAAAAAAAAAAAGTGTTTATGCAATAAAAAATGTAAAAATATATAGATATATTGGTACTTTTTAAATAGTGTTGGTATTGCTTATGTTTTTTCTGTTTCTTATGTTTTTGTAATATTTGGGTTTTTTTATGACATATTTTCCTTTCCAATGGGGACTCTCAGTAAAATCCATTTAAGTACTCTACAAACAGTGATTATTTAGTGACTTATAGATATAAAATGTATTAATATTTAGAAATATAGATTTTGTTTTGTTTTTTACGCGTCCATTATTTTTCTGTGTGCCAAGTATAAACTACCCACTAACATACTATTGTCTCACTTTAATCTTAAAGTTTTTATACTCTCCAAATTCGGTTGTTGTTGTTGTTGAAATAATTATGTTCTCTGTTTAAATAAATTAAGTGATGGTTTTCCTTATGGTATATTCTGCATGTTTTCACAGATTTTTTCCAGTTCAGAAAACCACAACATGTATAGTGGCAGAAATGCTAACACTTTATTGTTGGAAAAAGTGGCAGAAAGAAACAGAAATCTGTTGTGTTGACAGTTACATGGAGCAAGTTCAAAAATGGTGGTCATGGCACAGAAAAGCAACCAACGGGGGAAAAAAACACGAACTACAGATTTAGAAATTGTGCCAAATATATGCAGAATATTAGACACAGTGCCTGCTAGAGTCAGGAGGTATGTTAATAGACTATTTTGTGAATATAGGCCTTATTATGTAAGGTAATTCTGTCTTCACAGAAAATTTGAAGCTTTTAAACCTCTGTTACTGTTCTAAAGTCGAGACTGATTAGATACGATTGCACAGATACTCTCCATAGAGTTTAAACTTCAACACTGGCTAAAAAAATATTTCTGGATTAAATAAATGGATGATATTATGCCACTAAGTACTTGTGTTTTGCCTCTCTTGGATTGGGCATCACTGGTGCTTTATAAATAAACTGATTTCTAAAAAAAAATCATGTGCGGATAATGTTCTTAACCTGAAGGGACACTACTGTAAACAGAGAGAGACTTTGATAAACCGAATGGAAATTAACTTGTTCCTTGCCATTTAGATAACTTTCCCTGTTTACATCTCTATGATATATGCTGGCTATTTATGTTTAATATAAAGTGAAGTTTTCCTTATCACATCAAAGTGAACTTTTCGTTTCAAAACAAAGTGGCTAATTTGTTTAATATCTTATAATAATAACAGCCATTGTCCCCATTCTGCTTCTGAACTACCCTGTGTGGCTCTTGTACGGAACTGTGTAAAATGATATTCTGTCTTACAATTCCAAACAACATGTCTTTGGTCTCCTTCCTGATTGGTTATTCATTAGTAAATTGAAACAACAATAACTTGCTTCACAGCCAGTGTCCTACAGAGGAGATTTTCCAAAACAGTATACGGTAAGTAATATACTGAATGTGTGCCAGTAACTTTAACAGCCTAATAAATAGTAAGTTAAGCATAGCTAAACATTTTCTTAAAGGTAAAGTCTGCTTTTTCTGAGGGATACATCATTTGATCCTTGACTCTTCTCCGTGACTAAGATTTTGCACTTTAACCTATCTAATAGATTTTCATACCACTCACATGAACACAGAAACCCAGCCATAATGGGGATTGAAGAAGGAGTGTGTTTATGAGATTGCACTGGACAAATTCTCTCCTGAAATATGGTTGATTTACTCAATAATTAGCATCAGAGAAAGCATTAAATGAAACGAAATACTGACCAAAACCAAAAATCCTGCAATGTGAAGTAAAGCACGATTTGTACCAATGACACAATTTTAGCCATGACTGTTCTTTTCAAATCTGATAAACTGCTATAAATGAAACATCAAGTAGAAAAAGTTAACTTAACACAAAAGGGTGTTTTTATGCGCTATTGATAAATGTAATTTTTTTTTAAATTGTAAATTTTTTTAAAGGAAACAAACTTACAAATTTTCTTTGTCAAACTCACAAATAAAATACATAGTAATGAGGCACGACACATCATTCCATCCTCCCGAGGCAACCATCTCAACACAGTCCTCCTCTTCATAAGCATTATTAGGTTCTCCTTGGCGCCATTTGTTGAAGGTCTGCAGTGGGGAGCGATCAGAATACACAAAATGGCTTTCTTTTTCCAAGTCATTGATCCCAATGAAAACTCTTGTGAGGCTTGCTTGGTTGATGTATGATGCAATCAGATTATTTGTTGTCTCATCTTTAGGCATGCTGAGAGTTCCGCCTCTACCTTGGCAGTAAGCCTGGGCATCAATGTACTTCTTTTCTTCCTTCACCAGTAGGTAGATCTTATTATCCGTCTCACGCACTCCGGCAACAACTGCGGGGGAGGGCAGTGCTGAAAAGTGAGCACTCGTATTTCTGTAATAACCTTAATGTACATTGCAATAATTCAAACAGGTAACTGTTGATATTGTATACCACCTGTTAATATTAGGAATTTGACACTACCGTTGCTCAAAGCGTAAGTAGTCCTATCCACCATTGATTTAGCATGAAATTATGGGAAACGTATTATGTTAACACCTCACTTAAAATACCACTTTAAGTATCTAAAGATAAAATTCATGTGATCATAAAAAATTAAAAATCAAATGCTAAGTTACCCATCAAAATTTACAAAGACTTAGGTAGGAGCAATACTTATTTTAATAAAATAATTTAGGATAACTTACATTTGGTCATGCAACTCACCCATTTTTCTTCAAACTGGAGATAAGTGTAATACGTGGCTACAACTTATGAAATATCTGCCCTAAAAGCTCAGTGGACTGATCTTAAAGCAGACTGTAAATATTAGTAGCTTGTTGATAACGGGGCACATTGGTATTGCAGATGTGAACTACATTTCTCCTTTTTGTGGTTCATCTAAGCATTATAGGAAATGTAGTCAGCAAACTTCTGCAGTTATCCACAATAGCCTATAAGCTCTGTGCAAAGTTATCAAAGATTGGTAAAGTTAGTATGAATATGGTTTTAAATGGAGAATATTTAAAAGTACATATTGGTGTTTCTTTGCTTCTGAGAAAACTATTGAGGTGAGTTATTATTATTATTTATAAAGCGCCAGCAAGTTCCGTATCGCTGTACATTGGGTGGACTAACGGACAAGTATTTGTAACCAGACAAGTTGGACACACAGGAACAGAGGGAGTTTCATCACCTTTCCAATCAACTGATACATACATTACACATCCTGTCTACAAAACTTCACTGTGAGAAGGTTCTAGGGATCATCTCTATTGGTTCTATCTGGTCTATTTATAGTTACAGATAACTTTTTTTTTTTTTTTTGTAATCTCTTATGTAACTTGGCAACATCACTATATTTATCAATTATTAACACATGTCCAGACATTCTCTGGCATGCTCTGGCATGCTCTGAATTCAAAAGCAAAAACTTGTAACATTAGAAAACTAAACATTTTAACCATGGAAAAAAATGGGTTCGGTAAAGTACATCATCACTTCATCTAATCTAAGTCTAATTAATCGAGATTTCTATCTTTATGGCCCTTTTTTGACAGCTTAGCATTTCAAACATTAAACAGCTGACAAAAAATAAAGATTCAGGATGGACTTTAGGCTTTTTTTGTAACAATCAGCCAATGGGCTAGTTTCAGAAACGTATATACTCTTTGTCCTAAGAAATATGTAGAAAGTACATACCATTTTTTATAAATTTTAATTCTGTTGTTAGGCTTGCCACTTGAATGTCCATCTCTCCAACAGCTTTTCTGAGTTGGCCACATTCGCAAGGGATGCCTACAGAAACAAAGCAATGACTGGATTGCATATGAGGTCTAGCAATGCACATCAGTTTGCATGATTCATTTGTCTGATATTTGAATACATTATTTAATACAAGGTGAATGTATTTTATACCATATACCAACTCCTACAGATCACTGGGACATTGACATATAGTTTTAAGCTATCAATGCTCACTGCCTTCATTCTTTTACCATTTTTATATAAATATACAGGTTAAAATGTTCTCAATAGGCAATGAAAATGTGTTTTTTTTTTTTTAAATGTTTCTGTATTTCTCTAGCAGTTAAATGAATCCTGGAAATTCAGTAACACTTAAGTGGTTGAGGAAAAGATACCATATGGATAGATAGTAAGCTTGTTGGAGCAAGGCTATCTTTGTCTCTCGTCTTTTTGTTTTGTTTGTCAGTTATTTATTTGTCCAATATCTACATTCGATCTTTTAAAAGCACTGTTGGTTCTATATAATTGCTACCAGTAATAATAATAATAATAATAATAATAATGGGAATACCAGTCGAGTTAACCAGTGCATTAAAGTTTTTCAGTCCATTTATCCCAGAATTTACATACATTTATTGCAACACACATTTGCTCCAAAAATACCTGCCATAACATAATCCTTTAATCCCTTTAAAGACCAATAATAAATCATTGCTATCAATATAACAAAAGATCTGTCTAAATCCAGTCCTGTATAGCTTCATTAATATATTGTTTATTGCTTAACATGATTAATTTGTACATTATTCATAGATATCTTTGTTTATATATACAGTGATAAGTGTGCACATTGCTTCATGGTTTAACAATAATATGCTTTACAAAAAGGTTCACTGGAGAAATGTTACTAAAATCACATTTATAAACAGCCTGTACATTCATCCTCCAATTTGGATTTGATGGATGGATGGACCAAGAATGGATGCCTCGGCTCTTTGAGAACAGGTCATGACTATCCTCAAGACAGAATTTAACTTGGATCTGGAATCACAGGGAGGCATTGGAGGTGCGTGCAGACTTCAAGACTATAAGATGAGCCTCAATGCTGCATTCAGTATAGACTGTAATGGGGCAAACTGGGAACACGTAAGACTACTGAGAAGCGGGTTGCAGTAGTCAAAGCGAGAAAGGACAATGGACCAGCACCTTAGCTGCAACTGGCATTAGATAGGAGCAGAAGCAAGCTATGTTTTTGAGAAGGAAGGGAAGGATTTGGCAAGTGACTGGCAGTATAGATGGAGAACAGTAGGGGACCAAGAACAGGACCAACAGAGAGGGTTTGCGGAGGAAGAAGAAAAGCCAGAAAAGGAAACACTGGAAAATTCTTGATAATTAACAGTGTCGAAAGCAGCAGAAAAGTCAAAGAGAAAAAGGAGAGAGTAGCGACCACTGGATTTAGCAGCAATTAAATCACTGGATACTCAGAGCCAATTCAACAATGACCAATACGGAATCCAGACTGAAGAATGTCAAGCAGAAAGTTGGATTCAAGAAAAAGTTAAAGGGAAACTCCAGTGCCAGAAAAACAATCCGTTTTTCTGACACTGGAGGGTCCCTCTCCCTCCCACCCACCAATCTCCGGTTACTGAAGGGGTGAAAACCCCTTCAGTCACTTACCTGGGACCGCGGCGATGTCCCTCGCCTCTGTCTCCGCCTCCGCAACGCTCCTCCTAGTGATTACGTCGGCCGGTGGGCGAGACTAATCTCGCTCACCGGCCGAGGAGACCTAATGCGCATGCGCGGAAAGGCCGCGCATGTGCATTACGTCTCCCCATAGGAAAGCATTGAAAAATAATTTCAATGCTTTCCTATGGGGTTTTGAGCGACGCTGGAGGTCCTCACACAGCGTGAGGACGTCCAGCGACGCTCTAGCACAGGAAACCTGTGCTAGAACCCAGGAAGTGACCTCTAGTGGCTGTCTAATAGACAGCCACTAGAGGTGGAGTTAACCCTGCAATGTAAATATTGCAGTTTATGAAAAACTGCAATAATTACAGTTGCAGGGTTAAGGGTAGTGGGAGTTGGCACCCAGACCACTCCAATGAGCAGAAGTGGTCTGGGTGCCTGGAGTGTCCCTTTAACTTAACACAAAAGAGTGTTTTTATGCGCTATTGATAAATGTAATTTTTTTTTAAATTATAAAATTTTTTAAAGGAAACAAAATTACAAAATTACAATCTAGCGTACACAGCTTTCTCATGGATCTTGGAGGCAAACAGTAGTAGTGAGATAAGGCAGAAGTTAGATGGGGAGTTAGGATCAAGGTGGATGGAGAATGAATTATTTTACCTATGCAATGCTTAGTGAATATTCCTAGACATACAGAGCTATAAATAAATATATGCATTAACCTATAGATGTATTGCATACTGAGACGTGGATTTAATAACATATATTATTCTGTAGCAACAGATTATCTGGGCAAGCTTCCCTCGAAGGCTCTTTTGGTAAGAAATGGCGAGGAAATTGAGGTGAAAAATTAACAAAAGGCCACAGGTGTAAATGGTACATCATCATACGTCTATAATTGGTTGATTTTTTTCTACTGTTGGATACACCCCTATGAAAACTGTGTTTGTTTCATATAAACGCTGTACCCGCGTTAAAAAAAGCATTATTTTTCTGGGACTATGACTATTGTACATTAATTGTTCTCTGCAGTGAACATACATAAAGTGATTAAGGAAAGCAGTATATGTTAACTGCATAAGTCAATGGCAGCTTAAGGGTTTCCAGACCCAGTAAAATTATGCAGCCTAACAAAGGTTGTGCTTCTTTAGAATTGTGGTGTTGGTTGCATGCTTGAAGGGTGAAGAAAATAGACCAGAGGAGAGGGAGAGATGGAATATTTTAGCGAGAGGAAGAGCAAGAGAAGGACACAGAACGGGAAAACGGGAAATGTGAAATGTGAGGGATGAGACTCTAGAGACATGATCTTTCTACTCGCCAGAACAGCTCCAGCCATGCACAACATGCAAACTGCAGTGTTATGAAATCCAACAATTAGTTTAACCCCTTAAGGACGGCGGGCGTTTTATGTGGTCCTTTTTGGGGCAGTCCTAAATGCCGGCTGGCGGCATAGAACATTACGCCATCCTTTGTACTTCCCGCATCCCCCCTGTTGCCCAGACCATGGTCGTGATCCTGGGGTCTGCCTTGGAACTAAGTAAAATAAGTAAAGTCACATGACAGCATGGTTTCTAATGGCCAACCACGGCCATAACTTAAGCTCCCAACGCCACTCCCAATATGGCCATAGGCATATACGGCCGCAACTACAATATGGCCGCCGTCTAATTTATTACCCATGCTGCCATTGAAGTTCCAAACGCCACTCCTAATATGGCTGCCGGTATATATGGCCGCCAACCATAGCAGTATTAATACTTCATTAGCTGATTGTTGATCCTGTGGTTATATATATATATATATATATATATATATATATATTTAAATTCTACAAATATATTTATATAATATTTTACATAATCAAGTCATTTTATTAATTACAATCTGAGGGACCTGCCCGACAACCCAGGCATAAAATCCAGAGAATTTGGCTGGCAAGCCCTATATTTAACCCTGTAACTTTCTAGGACACCATAAAACCTATACATGTGTGGTATTGTTTTACTCGGGAGACTTCGCTGAACACAAATTTAAAAACAGTAAAACATATCACAACGGTGATATCGTCAGTAAAAATGCATGAATTTCCTTTTTTCACATGTAAATTTGCCCGTATGGTTATGTTGCCTTTGAGACCGTATGGTAGCCGAGAAATGAGAATTACCCCATGATGGCATACCATTTACAAAAGTAGACAACCCAAGGTATTGCAAATGGGGTATGTCCAGTCTTTTTTAGAAGCCACTTAGTCACAAACACGGGCCAAAATTAGCATTCAGTTTAGTTTTTTGCATTTTTCACACACAAACAAATATGAACGCTAACTTTGGCCAGTGTTTGTGACTAAGTAGCTACTAGAAAAACTGGACATTCCCCATTTTTATACCTTGGGTTGGATACTTTTGCAAATGGTATGCCATCATGAGGTAAATTTTCATTCCTGGGCTACCATTTGATCTCAAAGGCAACATAACCAGTCTGGAAAATTTCAATGTGTATAAACTGAAAAATGTAACGTGCTATGTTTGACCCTGTGAACCCTGTGAGCAAATTCAAGGTTTTGTTTACGTGTTTTTTTTTTATCACAACATGTACAATTGGCTCAGTCCTTAAGGGGTTAAACTATTATTTAAATAAGTTGTAGTATATAGTGAAGGATTGTCCACCTTCATTCTCCAGCAGTTGTTTTCAACTGCACTGCTTGTTAAGTTGTTACAATTAATTTTATAACATGACAGGAGGCTTCCTATTTTGCATTAACTCTCTTTACTAAACTCCATAGCAGTAAAGAAAACGTAAAAAGTAACATTAAATCACTGAGCAGCATAGTATATATAAGGGTCATGCTGCCTGTACACTTCCTCTTTCTTTACTGCTCCACGCAGACAGGTCAGACTATTTGGCTCCTCCAGAGCCTCTTTGCATTCATTATTTTTATTAGTCTGTTTAACTTATTTCATTATATATGCCTTTATATATGTTCTGTTTCTAGTTGTATTGTATTTATATTGCTATTCTCAGGGCTCTGGGGAGGATTAGTCTTTTAATTTCTCCTCCTTCCCTGCCCCTCTGCCGGCCCTGGGACTCCCTGGGCTCCCCCTTGGGCTCCCCTCAGGGTTTCCCCCGGTTTTCTCTACCTTGGGGTGCCCTCCTGGGCCCCCTACTCGCGACCGGAATCGATCGCGATCTTTTTCGCGCCGGCCTGCTCCCGCCCGCGTCCGGCCTCAAATTTAGTCCCCGGCTTGCGGCCTACACTCGCGGCCGCCATTTTGGATCGCGGATATCGCGAGATTCACGCGGCCATCTTGTTTTACCGCGTGGATCTCTCTGGGGACTCAGTGCTTGCAGTCTAAGCTGCCTACCACCTGCTTTTGTGCGTGACTGAAGCCCTAGTGTGAATTCTTTCTGACAGGATTATCTACACTGTTAAGCCTTTACTCTGTGGCTGTGAATTTCATCACTGTGAGTGACAGGATTACCTACACTGAAAACCTATACTTTGTGGCTGAGTCAGTCAGGTCAGTGCTGCTGCCTGCTTATTATTGTGACCTGCACTTAAGGGTTCCAACCCTGTGCAACCGGGGTGAGCCCCCATTATACGTACTTGTGTACCACGCTGCTTATTGGGAGACTAGCTGTTGCAGTTCTCTCTAACTGGGTGAGCCCCAGTTTTATAAGGTCACCAACTATACCCTGCTGGGGTTTTATACTGGGCAAGTCCCACATCTACTGACCCTACGCCTATATTAAGACCTGGGTGCCCTATTTATACTGTGCCTATTTGTGATTTATATCAGCCTACCCTTATCATGGAAGACTCCCAGAACGTCCCTGTGGACTTCCAAGCAATGATCAACGCAGCTGTCGCTGCTTCGGTGGAGAAGGCACGCACTACAGAGGTGCCCAAACCTACCCGCAGGCGACCTCGCTACGAATCAGATTCGGATATGTCCAACTATCGGACCAGGGATGATTCCCGTCCTAGGAAACGCCACGAGAAAGGCGAAGATCAGGCACTAAAGCTACTCAAGGGTAAGGCACCTGCCAAGCGCAAATCTGCCAAAGCTAGTACCCCGGCCCCGCGTCAGGATTACTCTTCGGACGAAGAGCAAGGTCCTTCCCATTCCATGTCAGTGCTAGATGAATGGCAAGCTGAGGTCTCTGATTCAGACTACGACGCTTGGGGTTCGGACGAGAAATCTGTCTCCGCTCTCATGCGGGAGACTCTTCTGGGTGCGGCCCAGACAGGGGGTACTGAAGACACTGCGGACGCAGAACACCCTCTTGATTCGGACACCATTTTAGACCCTTCGGGTCAGGCGATGTTTGATTCCCGCAACATCCGCCACCCCAGATCGGGAGACTGGTCTCCCCCAGAATACCTCTCCAGGTTCATGCACCTCTGGCTTCGCAAGCCCCTGGAGAAAGAGGTCTGCAACCGACTCAGATCCGAATGCCCACGCCCTTCCCTGCCAGATAAAGTGGCTCACACTCCCGAGTTTGACAAGGTTATGACAACCTTCATGATGCGCAGTGGGAGAGACCCTCGACGAGGGGTAGAGAAAGGCCTATTCGGCGCTCAGGATAACCTGCTGGACTCCATTGACCCTCTGGCCCGTATTATGTACCTGCCAGATGACGCCCTTGCCAAAGCTGATTCCTTCTCTGCCGAAGACATCAGGGAATGGGCACACGATGTGCGCGAGTGGGCACAACTGTGTTTTTGTTTCATTGGAAACACTAATGTTACGCTCTCTTCTGAGAAATTGGCAGAGCTTGGTACAAAGGAGATTGGGCCCCTGGCTCAAGGGAAATTGTTTGGTGAACCGTTCCTCAAGGAACTTAACAAACACGTGAACGTGTTCACTTCACTTAATAAGGCACAGTCCTCTATGCGCAGAGTCTTCCGGAGCAATCCCACCAGAGGAGTTTTTGGAAGGGCTGGCCGGCAATGGGGCCGTGCCGCCAGCCGATTCTGGCCTTCAGGCCCCCACACTCAACCAACACCTTTCTACCCAACACGAGAGTACAGGCAACAACCTTTCTCCCGAGGTTTGGACAGAGGCCGTGGATCACGCGGATGCGGACGTTCCCGCTTTACTACAGGTAAGCACCCGTATTCCTCCATTGTTACCTTGCACCAGCCCCGCGGGCCATATTTCCCATTCTTTCCAGAATTGGGCCGCTCTGACCTCAGACAAGTGGATCCTACAAACGGTACAGGGATATGTCATAGACCTAGTAGGGACCCCCATTCAGACACAGCCTCTTCGCCCCATCCACATGTCATCTTCCGACCAATACCTCGTCAACGCAGAACTATGCGAACTTCGGGACAAAGGGGCTATCCAGCCGACCCACGACTGGGGAGGTTACTTCAGCAATATTTTCCTGGTCCGGAAGAAGACGGGAGAATACCGTCCGGTCATCAACCTACGCGGTCCCAGTGCATCCGGACTGCCGAACCCTCCTACGTTTCCTCTGGCACGGCCGTCCTTGGCAATTCACCTGCCTCCCTTTCGGGCTCAGCTCAGCCCCTTGGTGTTTCACCAAACTCCTGAAACCGGTGGTGGCCCACCTGAGATCCAGGGGCATCCGATGCATCATCTACCTGGACGACCTGCTTCTCTTTTGCTCCAGCGAACGCAGACTGCATCAGCACACTCATCTTGCAGTGACACTACTGGAATCTCTGGGCTTCGTGGTGAACCAACAGAAATCGGAATTGATCCCGTTCCAGACGATACAATTCCTGGGCTTCGAGATCGACTCGACCACATGCACTCTGAAGCTTCCAGCCTCGAAGATCTCGTCTATTCGCAAGGAGATTCGTAGAGTACTCCGTCGCGACTCCACGGATCCCAAAGGGAATCTCCACCCGCTTCTCTTGGAAGACCGCCTACCCCTGGTGGCTTGGACTCTTTCCGGGGTTCCTGGCAAGTCAGCGGACTATCGCAGACTACTAGGGACCTCTTATGGGATTCCTGGGCCCCTGGAACTAGACGCTGCTACCATTCAGCTTGGGCCTCCTGGTCTACTTGGTGCATGGAACGGGACTCCAATCCATTTACAGCACCTATTCCCATGATTCTCAATTTCCTTTCATCCTTGTTTTCGTCGGGCCGCTCCTACCGTTCGGTTAACGTCGTTCGCTCCGCGATTTCGGCGGCCCACACCCGCATAGGGGACCTCCCGGTCGGCAAAGACCCTCTCGTCTGCTGCCTGCTCTGTGGTATGCGGCTCCGCCGCCCCCTAGCTCCCAGGTACTCTCACCTATGGGATGTTGGGCTGGTTCTCCGTTTTTTCAGGGATTGGCTCCCTAACGACCGCCTCTCCCTACGCCAATTGTCGGCTAAGTGCGCTTTTCTGCTCTGTCTCGTGTCCTTTCGACGGGTATCGGACGTTCGAGCCTTCGACGTTGACGCCTTCGAGATTGCCCCGAGGGGGTCACATTCCACGTTTCCCGCCGCACTAAGTCGGGTTCGACTTCGGTATTCTACCCTTTTTTCCCCGACGATCCGCAGCTCTGCGTCGTGTCCACCCTGCGCAGATACGTTTCGGTTACCTCCTCGCTCTGGAACTCGGCGTCGGGCCAGCTCCTAGTCTCCTATGTCCGCCCCCACGCGCCGGTCTCGACCACCACACTGGCCCGATGGATTCGCTGGATCCTCTCGCTCGCCGGTATAGACCCTACTTTCGGCGCCCACTCCGTTCGCGGGGCGGCGGCTTCCTCAGCCTTCCTAGCGGGGGCGTCACTGTCAGACATCCTCCGAGCGGTGGATTGGTCTCGGGAATCCACTTTCTGTACCTTTTATTTTCGCACTCCCCTTTCTGCTGGGACATCTCTCGTTGCAAAATAGGAAGCCTCCTGTCATGTTATAAAATTGAAGATTATGCTAGCTTTAGTGTACTAATAATCTTAATTTTAATAAGGACAGGAGGCGAGTATTTTCCCTCCCTTTTGTTCCCTACCCTGACTCCTCGGGGGAGCGGATCTCAAGGTGACGGACGTTTTGTTTTTGGCTTGTCAGTGTTTTTCTACTTTCTTTGGGGCGTAGGCCGTTTCTACCCCGTCTCTCATCCCAGAACTAGGTCTTAGACAGCCAGATTATGTTGCACCACGTCACTACACATAACACGTAATTAACCTTACATTACACACTCTAACTGTGTATCTACTCACTTAGGTTGACACACTCTGATATGGCTCTCATGCGTGACCAGTTACGGTTCAGTACCTAACCTATTTCATACTCTTCTTTCAGTTTAATCCTCTTCAGGACCTCCACTGGTTGTTTGTTCGGTTACCCTCACGACTCCGCTTACGAGGATAAAGGCTTTGTTTCGTCTTCTCCCAACCTTGTTTACCAGGAGTCTCATCAAGTTCTGCTCATCAGAGACCGTTGTTGACAGTTTCGTTGGTTTCTATCGTTTCGAGCTCAGTCTGGACTTGGATGTCGCTTCAAGAAAGAGGAAGTGTACAGGCAGCATGACCCTTATATATACTACGCTGCTCAGTGATTTAATGTTACTTTTTACGTTTTCTTTACTGCTGTGGAGTTTAGTAAAGAGAGTTAATGCAAAATACTCGCCTCCTGTCCTTATTAAAATTAAGATTATTAGTACACTAAAGCTAGCATAATCTTCAATTTAATACAAAGTTGCCAAGTCAAATGCAGACCGTCCTGGAAACCATTTCCATTTTTATCAGACTGAATAATATAATAATATACACCATGAAATAGAAAAAGAGCTGTAATCCTGGAGACCATTCCATAACAGAATAACATCATAAAATACACTATGAAATATACAAAGGAACACTATAGTCGCCAAAACAACTCTGGCTTAATGAAGCAGTTTTGGTGTATATCATGCCCCTGCAGGCTCACTGTACAATTCTCTGCCACTCAGGAGTTAAATCACTTTTTTTATGCAGCCCAAGGCACATCTCCGCACATGTGACTTACACAGCCTTCCTAAACACTTCCTGTAAAGAGTCATCTAATGTTTGCTTTATTGCAAATCCTGTTTAATTTTGGAATTTATCATCTTCTGCTTTGTAAATAGCTTGCTAAACCCTGCAGGAGCCTTCTGTGTGTGATTAAAGTTCAATTTACAGAACAGGAGATACAAACTTACAGTTACAAATGTAAGTTACATTTGATTGAAAATTAAACCATTTTGTTTTCATGGAGGCTGTGTCAGTCACAGCAAGTGGATATGTGGCTAGGGATGCATAAACAGAAAAAATAGTGATTTAATTCCTAGATGGCAGAGAATTGAGCAGTGAAACTTCAGAGGCATGAGCTATACACTAAAACTGCTTTAATAACGTTGTTTTGGTGATTATAGTGTCCCATTAATCTTTTGAACTGCATATTTGTATGAAATACATATAAATATACCTGGATCTCCGTTTGGCCCAGGTGGTCCCATGTTCCCGATATCACCCTTTTCACCTGTAAACATAGCCATTAATATAATATTTATATACTGTATATTTTCACATGTAACATGTATATGCGACAGATTGCAAAGTTCAGAATCTGTAGTTTTGTTAATAACACTAAAGTCACTGGGTCAGAATGTGTGAAAGAACAAAATGAAGACCGTATCGGGTAAAGAAACTTTATGGATTAACTCACAATATTATATTTTCACCGATAGATTATAGAAAAAAATAACCCATTTTCAACATGATTGTCGCATAATTTAAAGGGACACTAGAGTCATCAGAACCACTACAGCTTTCTTGTAGGAAAGCATTAGATTGGTTAAAATTATCAAAATTGATTATGTCAGCCATGGAGGCTGGGCCATCCACTTTAAAACTGTTGACGCACTGGAGAAAAAGTGAAGAAAAACACCTCTTTATTCTGAGGGGACATGGAGACCTAAACAGTCAGTTTAACACTATAGTGTTAGGAATATATGTTGGTATTCCTGACACTGTAGTGTTCCTTTAAGAACCACAGGAATGTTTCAGAAAGGCAAATTGTATGCAGTCACAGGGAATATAGAAATCTTTTTTTGACCCACAGCTATATTAGAACACTATTAATCAATCACATCATCTTACACAAACCCCCAGGTCTATGTAACCATGCTGAATGGACCCCAGTACATAGCCAAGGGCAGGTGTAGAAGTTACAGTTCAAACCATTAGTGCAAATACCAAATAGTGTAAACATACTTAAAGTGTATAGGCAGAGTATAATGTCACAGTATACCATATGGAGGCTTTCATAACCATTGGAATTGTATGCACAAATGTGTAAAAGGGATAATAATGTTTATATAGAATGTTACCTGTTTAAAATGTGTACCTTATTAAGTAATATTTAGTAAAAGACAACAAGTGTGCAGTAAAACTAGTAATATTTGTCTCAATTAAAATAATACATATAGCATATATACACCATCTGCCCCTATAACATTCAGTGGGGTGTTTTTAATTGCTCTAAAATATTGCTCTAAAAAATTGACCTTTACTTTGACTGTGCTTAAAAATAATTAATAATTAAAATAAAGCACAGGATCAATTAATGATATTTAAGCTATTTATTGTAAGATATTTGCAAGCACAGTCTAATAAACACATATTAATATGTACTATAGTACCAGGCAAATATTTGGGGTAATTTAAATGTTGTCCAAAAATGTACTTTCTGTGATATATTTTGTGTACTTTGAGTTGGCTAGTGAGGCTGTGGAAATACATCTTTATTGATGTTGAAATGTTGAAATGTTTTACATAAAGGCATGTATGCAGTAAGGAAATCTTACCACGAAATGTTCTTACTATAACCCTTCTAGGAAAAGGAAAACAAAGATGAAAAGGTCATAATAACTCTCCCAACCATAAATTCCGACTGTTGTTTTTGTAACGCCTTCAGTTTTCCAAACTATAACCAAAGATCTGTGAAGTGGAACGTATTTCGAGCCAGAATTCAGAACTACGTGAAACTTGCCAGCTTGATTGTAAAAACTAAATCCTCATTTACATTAAATCTCTGGAATTACGTAAATATTTAACTTTAAGATAGTATTACAAGACATTAGAGAATCTTTGCCTGTGTTCAGTCCGGCGGAACAGTGACGGGAAACTTTTATTATCTCCAGATCTCTCATAAAGTAAGGAAATATGTAAAGGGAACATATCTGATACTATAAAATGGCCTTCTTGGCCATTTAATGTCCATGTAGAGCAATCTATTATGACATCCACAAGATGAATGTTCAGTAGATAACAAACCATCCCCTCCACACTATAGGTAACATTTGCAATGTACATTGTGGTTAAATATAATCCTATAGCTTTCTCCAAACCTTAATCTATCCACTTGTAACAATGAGGGTTAAAGATGACTCATGAGATGGCTCATCATATTACTTTGATATGTCTTGTGCTACTTTTGCCAAGCTATTGGTGATTGTGTTTTAGCACTGGGTACAAGTGGTTTGGATTGTCAATTCTATCATAAATTACAGTTTTGTAAAGTTCACAACAAAAACTTTCTAATGAGCCTAACTCAGAGAGGTGTCGATTCAATGCTGTGCTGTTATGTACTATGTATTATGTATTAGACTGTATCTTTGTGGCATTAAAATGTCTACTCATCTCGGGGGGAGAGAGATATTTGGCAATGTTCAGATCCCCAATAGTAATCGATTTTTTTATATGAAGAGGCAGAAGATATGGTGTAGTAAAATTGGGGCAAGTAAGAACAGGCTGGGGATTGTCAGTAAACCTTGTGAAGATGGTGTGGATGTCTCTCCAGTAGCATGTTATATGAGGGCAGTCCAATCCAAAATGTGGTAAAAAGTACCAAAGGCAGCACTACATCACCAGCAAAGATGGTGACTTTCTACTATACTGTCTAATCATCTACAAAACGTTATCACACAACTGTGAACATATTATTTCTTTTAAATATGTCCATATATTTATATGAATGGAATCACTTCAGGCCATGCAGATTGTTCAGGAAATACCTTTTGAGCCAATAGGTCCAATCTTCCCATGACGACCCATACTTCCCTTCATTCCTTTTTCACCCATTTCTCCTGAAAAATAGATTATTAAATGAATTATACTAACTTGCAGTATCTGATACATTCAGTTCAATTAGCACTACCAAGAGGATTTGCTTTTAAATACATTAACACTCAATAAGCTATATTAAAGTGACAGCTAGGGCACCATAACAACTTCATCCAAACAAAATTGTTATGATGCCAGAAGGTCCCTGGCACTTCCT
The DNA here is from genome assembly GCF_036172605.1 of Pelobates fuscus. Lineage (NCBI taxonomy): Eukaryota > Metazoa > Chordata > Amphibia > Anura > Pelobatidae > Pelobates > Pelobates fuscus. The sequence goes on from NC_086318.1 coordinate 61,515,706, forward strand.
TAACTTTAGGGATTAAAATGTTTAACCCCAATGTTGGCTCTCCAGCGCCATTATTCAATGTCCTTGTCCACATTTGCTTTCAGAAAATCAGCCAGAGGAGGCCATGGACTGCCACTGTGCACGGCCCCACTGATTGGGTTAGAGCGTTAACTGACTACTCTAAGCCAATCAGCAGCTCCTCTGACTAGTGGCTGTCCATGACTTCCTCCAGTTGACAGGGACAGTGGGGAACGGCACTGGAGAGCCAACATTGTGGCTAAACCATTTTGATTAAGTCGATTAAGTTGTTATGGTGCCCTGAGTGTTCCCTTAATAAAGAAACAAAAAAAAAGAAATAAAGACTCAGTTAGAATACAAGCAAGCAAGTATATTGTCAGGAGTTAATAAGAAAATCTATAAAATGCAATTATAACCTCTATGAAATATTATATCGAAGTCAGAGTACACTTTCTTTGCCAAATTGCACAGATGGAATATTCTACAGAACTTAAAAAGCAAAGTGATTAACTGGAAAATAAAATGCTTTTTTTTTTTCTTATTTTTAAATATGCCATGAACTTCAAAACCATGTACAAACAGTGGGAATGTATGAGATGATTTATACTCTTAATGATATCAAGACACTATGGCACAAATTACCAACCTAAAGCACTGGTGCTACTTCCAGTACTTAGAAGCCATTCTGAGTCTGATTTAGTGGTCAAAAAACTGATATGGTTGAGTGGCTGTGATGCATGATCAAATGAAGGGAAAATACAAAGAGAGAGAAGCAAGAATACAACAGGGGAAGTGGGCAGTGAACTAAGAAAACCATCAGTGCTGGCGCTTCCTATAGGCCAACTAGGTGGCCGCCTAGCATGCTGCTTAAGAGCGGGCGCTAGCCCTGACTTTATGATCAAGTTTGCGCCGGCCCCTGGTCACCCCTCTACTTTTTTGAGTGTGCCACTGGCCATGTTACCTGGCCCTAGGGAGCACTTACATTGCTGCTCACTAGCTCCCGGTAGAACACCGATCCAGCGGCATCACGTCATCCCTAAGAGCCAGGCTCCCCTCCCAGGCATCCAATGCTGAAACAGCGCGAGGGCGCTTCAATTGCTTGCTCCTGCCCCTTGCCCTGTATGTGGGGGCAAGTGGGAGGGAGGATAGCAGAGGCGGGGCTGAGACAGGAAGTTATGGGCCGCCAGGCGCAGGCAAGATGAGCATAGGAACAGTAATGAAGGTAAGACGTCAGAGAATGTGTGTTAGTCTGCTTCAGTCAGTATGTTTGGTTATGTCGGTCTGTATTGGTCATTCTGTGTCTGTATGGGTCAGTGTGTCTGTATGCGTAAGTGTGTCTGTTTCGGTCAGTGTGTGTCTGCATGGGTCATTGTGTGTCTGTATGGGTCAGTGTGTGTCTGTATGGGTCATTGTGTGTCTGCATGGGTCATTGTGTGTCTGTATGGGTCATTGTGTGTATCTGTATGGGTCATTGTGTGTCTGTAGGGGTCAGTGTGTGTCTGTATGGGTCAGTGTGTGTCTGTAGGGGTCAGTGTGTGTCTGTATGGGTCAGTGTGTGTATGTGGGTCATTGTGTGTCTGTATGGGTCATTGTGTGTCTGTATGGGTCAGTGTGTGTTTGTATGGTTCAGTGTGTGTCCAAATGGGTCAGTGTGTGTCTGTGTGAGTCATTGTGTGTCTGTACGGGTCAGTGTGTGTCTGCATGGGTTTTTGTGTGTCTGTATCGGTGTGTCTATCTGTCAGTGTGTGTCTTTATCGGTCAGTGTGTGTCTGTATGAGACAGTGTCTGCATGAGTTAATGTGTGTCTTTATGTGTGTGTCTGTATGGGTCAGTGTATGTCTGTATGTGTATGTCTGCATGGGTCAGTGTGTGTCTGCATGGGTCATCACGGGTCAAGAGAGGAGGAAGGTGTACTTTATTTCTGTAACTCAGCGACGCTATACTTTGAAAAAACTGTCATCACAGCAAAGTTACAATGTTAAAAAAAAGTCAAAATGTGATTTACTTAAGAAAAAAAAAATGAAAACAAAATCTGTGCTAACTGTCCCACAGGAAATCAAAGAAACTGAATGCCAGAATTTATTCAATAGTCACACTAAAGGACCTACACACATATAATAAATACAATTCTCACATGAATCCTAAATCCTGGGGCAATAAATAGTAATCAGCAAACAGATGGATACACCAGAGCCACCCGTTGTCAAGTTGTATTCAAGGTGAAAACCACGCTAAGCATCAGCACATGTCAGACAGAGTATCTCAAAAATAATTAACCCCTTCAACAGCTAAATTCCACCTGTATACCTACAGCACAACTATATTTATTATTTGACACATTAAAGCAATTATATACTAATACAACTTCACACCTATATTAATGTGAATTACATACTAACACAACTTCACATCTTAGATTAAAGTAAACAGAACAACAATTTCAAAGTGCACATACCTTTAGTTGGTATGGATCATAATAACATTTTAGTGTTATTAACTAAAGTGTGAATTCAAGGTGAATTCCAAGGCAATTTTAAATTCAAGTGATAAATAGCCATTCTCTAAGTCAGCTACGCTTCCAGTTCCGACCACTTTTGTCTTAAATATGACTCACTTTGAATTTTCTCGGATTTCTCACTTATTATTACTTGTTACCAACACTGCATTTTAATTTTATCACATGACAGGAGGCTTCGTATTTTGCATAACTTTCTTTACTTTATGCCTCCAGCAGCACAAGTCAATCAGAAAACTTTAAACCAATCAGTAACCAGCATCACATCTATATATAAAGCCCTGACAGTCACATGATTTCCTCTTTCTTTGCTGCTTCCAGCCAAGGCACAGGTCAGAGTATTAAGCTCTCAACTGTTTTATATATATAATGCAAATTTATTTTGTGGTCTCTTTAAATTGTTTTGGCATTGTACCTTTTAATTTCCCCCCTGTCTGGTGCCCCCCCCTCTTTCATCTGCCTCCTCTACTTCTCTCTGCTGTACCCATCCTTCTCCCTGGACTGTAAGGTGTTTTTTTCCCTCTGTTTTTTCCCCTGCTGGGATCTGTTGCTGTCTGCCTGCTTGCCTGTTTGTCCCTCGCGATTCGCTGCATTTTACCGCGATCGCGCGGGACCACCAGGCTTCTCCAAGAGTCCCAGGGTACCGAGGGGTGGGTAGGGGGGCGCGAGGGGGTACCGACCGATACCGTCGGACCGCAATCGCGGGCCGCGATCGCGGACTGCGCGGCAATTTTGCGCGCGAACGGCGGCCATCTTGGATCTCGCGATACCGCGAGATCCTCGGCGGCCATCTTAGTTTCGCCAGTTCGTGATTCCCACGAACTGGCACATAGTTTTTCTGCTTCTATAAATGTTTTATGTGCCATTAAGAGTTACCTGAATAAATTGGTCCTACCCACAGGACACCTCACCTAGTTTTAAGGTGAAGTGTCAAAATGCTGGACATTGTCGGAAATAAAGTTTTGCCACATAATATAGGTGTAAAAACTAAACACACTCCCCACATCAGGCTTAACACACTTCTCACTGCAGTTAACCCCTGCAACTCTGTGCTAAAGGGCCACTGCAGATAACTTACCATTAGGATTGTATTGCACCAAACCAGGAACAACTCCCATCAGGCTAAGCACACTTCTCACTGCAGTTAACCCCTGCAACTCTGTGCTAATGGCCACTGCAGGTAACTTACCATTGGGATTGTATTACACCAAGCCAGGAACAACTCCCATCAGGCTTAACACACTTCTAACTGCAGTTAACCCCTGCAACTCTGTGCTAAAGGGCCACTGCAGATAACTTACCATTAGAATTGTATTGCACCAAACCAGGAACAACTCCCATCAGGCTAAGCACACTTCTCACTGCAGTTAACCCCTGCAACTCTGTGCTAAAGGGCCACTGCACCATACAGGGCCGGTGCAAGGATTTTTGGCTACACAGGCGAAGATGAATTTTGCCGCCCCCCCCCCCCCCCCCATTAAGATGTATCTTTAGCGGTGTCTCATATCCAGCCTTTTGAAATCCCCATGTAGTGTATTGTACCCCCTTTTAGTGTGTCTTACACCCACTTGTATGTCTCTTACAACCCCCATGTGTATCTCCTCCCCCCCCCCCAGCCCCTTTGTGTGTCTTTCTTTCCCACAGCCCTTTTCTGTGGGTCTCTCCCCTCAGCCTGTTTTTTGTGTGTCCCTCTTCCCCTCAGGCTCCTTTGTGTAACTTTTCCCTCCCAAGTCATATAGACATAGATATATAGCTACACACACATACAGGCACACAATCAAACAAACACAGCCATACAGGCAAACAGTCATACAATCAACACATACAGGTACACAGACATACAGTCATACAGACACACACACAGAGACATGCAGACACTGGCATATAGATAAATAAAGACACATTTATACAAACACAGACATACAGAGACATGAAGATGCAGGCATACAGAGACATACAGAACAAGGCATACAAGATACATACAGGCATGCAGATACATACTTACACAGGCATGCAGGGACATATATACACAGACAGTCACACAAAGATATACAGAACAAGGCATACAGAGACATATGGATACGGTCATACAGAGACATACAGACACAGGCATACAGTGACATTCAGAAACGCACGGACACAGTCATAGAGACATACAGACACAGACATAGACCGACATAGTCATACAGAGACATGTAGACAGGTATACAGAGCAGGGGCAGATCCAGAACCTAATCTTTGGGGGGGGGGGGGGTAGTGAGTTTCAGTGGGGTAATAGGAGCTCTAATTGAGGAGTTAGGGGCTGTAGTAGGGGGACAGGGGCTGTAGTTGAGAGTTAGGGGCTGTAATTGGGGGCTTAGGAAATGTAGTGGGGAATTGGGGCTGTAGTAGGGGGTTAGGGACTGAAGTAGGTTGATGGCTGCAAGTGGGAACAGGGGCTGTAGTGTGGGGGATATGGGCAGCAATTGGGGCAGAGGGGCTGTAGTGGGGGTAAGGACTGTAAGTAAGGGAATAGGGGCTGTACTGGAGTTATGGGGTGTAAAAGGGAGTGGAAGGGATGTGAAGTAAGGGAGTTAGAGGCTGTAGAAGGGTGTATAGGGGCTGTGGTGGGAGCAAAGGAGCAAAGGGGCAATGTGGTTGGAAACGGGCAGTATGGTGGGAAACAGGGGCAGTAGAGGGGGACACAGGGGCAGTATGGTGTGGGCACAGGCTGTAACGAGGGACACTGAGGCAATAAAGTGGTGTCACAGGGACAGTATGGTAGGGGGTAAATGGGAAGTAGAGGGGGGACAGGGGCTGTTGAGGCGGGTAGAGGAAGTAGAGGGGGGAGACAGGGGCAGTAGAGGCGTGTGAAAGGGGGCAGAGGCAGGGGCTGTAGAGGGAAATAGAGGAGGCACACGGGATAAAGAGGGGGGCACAAAAGCAATAGAGGGGGGCATGGGCAGTATAGTGGGGACAGGAGCTGTAGAGGGGGGCATGGGCTGTATAGGGGGCACATGGGCAGTATGGTGGGGCAGAGGCTTTAGAGGGAAAGAGGGGCTGTAGAGGGGGCAGGGGCAGTATGGTGGGGCAGGGGCTATAGAGGGACATAGAGGGGTGGGGGCTATAGAGGGGCTGTAAAGGGGGCAGAGGTAGTATGGTGGGGAAGTTTGGAGGGGCAGGGGCTGTAGAGGGGGCAGTGGCAGTATGGTGGGGGCAGGGGCTATAGAGGTAGCAGGGGTAGTATGGTGGGGCAGGGGCTAAAGAGGGGCTGTAAAGGGGGCAGAGGTAGTATGGTGGGGAAGTTTGGAGGGGCAGGGGCTGTAGAGGGGGCAGTGGCAGTATGGTGGGGGCAGGGGCTATAGAGGTAGCAGGGGTAGTATGGTGGGGCAGGGGCTAAAGAGGGGCTGTAAAGGGGGCAGAGGTAGTATGGTGGGGAAGTTTGGAGGGGCAGGGGCTGTAGAGGGGGCAGTGGCAGTATGGTGGGGGCAGGGGCTATAGAGGTAGCAGGGGTAGTATGGTGGGGGCAGGGGCTATAGAGGTGGCAGGGGGAGTATGGTGGGGGCAGGGGCTATAGAGGTGGCAGGGGGAGTATGGTGGGGGCAGGGGCTATAGAGGTGGCAGGGGGAGTATGGTGGGGCAGGGGGAGTATGGTGGGGGCAGGGGGAGTATGGTGGGGGCAGGGGGAGTATGGTGGGGGCAGGGGGAGTATGGTGGGGGCAGGGGCCGTATGGTGGGGGCAGGGGCCGTATGGTGGGGGCAGGGGCCGTATGGTGGGGGCAGGGGCCGTATGGTGGGGGCAGGGGCCATATGGTGGGGCGGGGCAGGGGCCGTATGGTGGGGGCAGGGATAGTATAGTAGGCGAAGTATAGTGGGGGCAGGGGGAGTATGGTGGGGGCAGGGATAGTATGGTGGAGGCAGGGATAGTATGGTGGGGGCAGGGGGAGTATGGTGGGGGCAGGGGGAGTATGGTGGGGCAGGGGGAGTATGGTGGGGCAGTATGGTGGGGCAGGGGGAGTATGGTGGGGCAGGGGGAGTGTGGTGGGGCAGTATGGTGGGGCAGGGGGAGTATGGTGGGGGCAGGGGGAGTATGGTGGGGGCAGGGGGAGTATGGTGGGGGCAGGGACCGTATGGTGGGGGCAGGGGGAGTATGGTGGGGGCAGGGGCCGTATGGTGGGGGCAGGGGCCGTATAGTGGGGGCAGGGGCCGTATAGTGGGGGCAGGGGGAGTATGGTGGGGGCAGGGGGAGTATGGTGGGGGTAGGGGCCGTATGGTGGGGGCAGGGGCCGTATAGTGGGGGCAGGGATAGTATAGTGGGGGCAGGGGGAGTATAGTGGGGGCAGGGGCTGTAGAAAGGGGCTGAAAAAAAAAACGTTTTGATTTAAAAAAAAAAAAAAAAAATGCTTCTTCCCCACCCCCTTCCCCTCCTAGAAGCTTACCTTGGGCCAGGGAGGGAGAACCTTTCAACTGGTGGTCGGCTGGGAGGCTGGAGCTGCAGTCAGGACCGCTGGGGAGTCTGGGAGCAGAAGTCCCGCCCCCTTCTGACATCATCAGAGGAGGACGGCTGACTTCACTGCCAGGCTCCTGTGTGCTGGCTGCAGGGAGAGAGGTGAGATTACAAATCCGAGTCTCCAGCCAGAGGCAGGAGATTCGGATTTTTGCGCCCCCCTCCTCTGGCGCCCTAAGGCGGCCGCCTGTGCCGCCTTATGGACGCGCCGGCCCTGGCACCATACCATTGGGATTGTATTGCACCAAACTAGGAACAACTCCCATCAGGCTCAGGCTGCACTGCCCAATCGGGTGAACACTCACAGAAGGCAATGAGGATTGGTACAAACCACTGAAGAACTACCCAGAAATCATTACAAACAAACAAACAACAACAACAAAAAATCTGGCATTATCCGAAATGACAATTTTGTTTTACAAAGGGTGACCACCACGCCCAATCTAGGGCTTATAACGAAGTACGCACAATCCACAATGGCAAAATTTCCACAAAATTCCATACACAAGGGTGAAAGCGTACTGAGGTCTTCGATACCTCCCATTACCGGGCTTACGTCCCGACCATTACCGGGCCCCGTCCCGACCATTACCGGGCTCCGTCCCGACCATTACCGGGCTCCGTCCCGACCATTACCGGGCTCCGTCCCGACCATTACCGGCCTCCGTCCCGACCATTACCGGGCTCCGGCCCAACATTTAAGACCGTTCACCCCGGTCGATAAGAGGGTGACCCCTCTTCAGACCACTAGTCAAATTCCTAGTGGTACTGATTACATGATACCTGGGTGTCCCCCAGTTGTACGTGGAAGCCACTGTGTAGCTACATACGCACTGACGTATACTCTGTCTCCCCACAGACGGGAAGAATCATACTACCTTTGTGTCAGACACTCCACAAGACCCCCATCAGGGGATGAGGAACCATTATCTCCACTGTCCTTAGAAATCATAGACGAATGGAGGGCAGAGGACTCGCCCTCGGAGGAGGAGGACTGGTAAGACATACCTCAGGAAGTCAGAGAACCCAGCCTAGACCCGGAATGGCTAGGGACATATAGATATTGAGGTCTAATCCCCACGCCCTAGGACGGGCTGATAACCATGGAGTACGATCTGTTACACAATGGATACAGGTATGTGGACAGCACCAAGAAGGAGAGCTCACGGTGCTGCCAAAGCTCCACAGTACTATATCCAATAAGGGTGACCCATTGGATAATTTGGAGACTACCGTACCCCCATACGGGCTTACGTCCCGACATTTCTGACCGTTCATCCCGGTCTTATTGAGGGCGACCCCCTCCTCAGGCCACTCCAGGAAATCTCTAAGTGGTATTGATGGAAACAGTTCTGGGTGAACCCCAGCTGTAGGTGGAGACCCACTAGTGACAATAAGTGTATTACCATACCTGACACCTGTCTCGGTACCCCACAGACCGGAAGAGGGTCCCAACAAGACCAGGGCACACTACAGGCATGTGTGCCGACACCTCTATATTTCAATTGGAGGACCCGTACGCCCTTCCCTTAACCGAGAAGGAGAACCCTCTATACCGCCAAACTCCACAATTCTAGGACATATAAGGATGAACCATTGGATTATACATAGGGAGACTTTCACGTCTCCCATACCCGGGTACGTCCCGGTCCTACGGAGAGTGTCCTCATGCTCAGACAACTGCCCAGATCCTGCGAAAGTGGTACCAATTAATCAAAATGCTGGGTGACCCCGGTTATACACAGAGGCACACTGAGTGACAATAAGCATACTGTTATACGATCCTGACTCCACAAACCGAAAGGGTGTGAACCAACAGGTCGGACTTCCCTCAATTCACCGAACAATTTCCAAGTGAAGAAGCCCTCTCCAGGGGGCTGACTAACAAGTCGGACATCCTACCACCTAAGCACCATGGGAATGGCCCAACGCGACTTCCCCAATGGGGAAAGAGAAAACCACGACTTAGCGGAACCGTCTCTCAGAACATCCTACACATTGAACATCTCAGACTCCATCATCAGGGGACGAGGACTCCATCCCCCCCCCCTTCTCTGGAGATCATAAGAGAAGGGAGAGTCTCCATCGGAAGAGGAAAAGTGACAGAATCCGCCTGGCAAGAAAAGTTTCCTTTGGCACACTGGAAAACCTTGGTTGACTCGCGTACCACCAGACACCCAGGATCATCCGAAAGGGGTTTGCCGAAGCACCGGGCACACCTTGCCAACCTCCGGCTTCGGGGAAAAGAAGTACGAAACAAGCTCAGGATGGAATGCCCATGTCATCTAGGAACGTACAAGATAGTCCTCAACAGGGAGCTCGGTGTCACTACAGGGATATCTATGCCCCGATCAGACCGAGGTCCACGTAAAAGTAGTAAAGAAGAAGACAGGAGACTCTCACCTAGTCATCAACATAGGCCAACCCAATGGCTTTGGGACGTACTGACATCTCAAAAAGGAAGGTATACACCTGTTAGGAGACCTGCTCCTCCAAAGGGTTTTGCAAGGTAAGATTTGAAAGGACACTTACCTATTGGCTCACATAGTACCTCAAGAAGTTTTGGAAGCTGGTCAGGACGCACTGAAGAGCAAAGGGTATCCGCTGTAGCATACCTAGTCAACTTGCTGACCCTTGCAAGCCCAATTCCTAACTGCGTATACAAACGAGATTTATTGTTACAGTTTCTGGAATTGTTGGGATTCATAATGAACAGAGCGGAGTCGGTTCGATTCCAGCCCCGAGTAACTACGTACCTCTACTTCGGAATAGATTCCACCTGGGACGGATTGCACTTTTTCCACATCAGCGATAGCGATTTTTCGTAAGGAAATGCGACGGATATGGCGGAAAGGCTCCATAGTACCTTGACTATTTCCCATGACCACTTCACGGACAGGCCAGACATCGACTGAAAGCTCGCTGCCTGAGATCCGGGCACACCTATGAAATTGGGATCAGAATGGCAAGGACTTCGATAGTACTCGTTACAGAGGTAAAGGAGCTAAGCGTGACACCTAGAATGATTTGTCTTTAATTGGGATCATCCTCTGCTTCTTCAGTTCTAACTTGCCTTCGGGCAGATCAAAAGGGAGAACATCATCATCGATTGTTAATGCAGGAGCGGCTAGAGTTGGTGAATTGGTGTCCTTCAAGGGAGACTGGTATGTCAAGGGACTATCGCAACCAACTAGAGTCATGGGACTCATGGACAACAGGTATTCCCCGAAATAACTTATCCACATGGAACACTTGGAAGTCACTGGGGTATGGAAAGGGACTACGGTCTTTTTTACGACGGGCCGATCGGCACGATCCGACCGCTCCATTAACGGGTTCCGCTCCGTTAGTTCGACAGCGCATAGTACGATTCACGACACTCCGGTCGATCAAGAACCTTTTCATAGGTCGTTTTTCCACGGGGTAACATACGGTCCAGAACCATGAGTTAAAGTATCACTGTTGTGAGACTTTGATTGGGGTTTTCGGAACTAGTCTGATAACACGAACCTATCCCTCCGTCAACCGTCAGTCATAATCACGTTACGTTAGATTTTTTCGTCGGGTATCAGATACTCTGGAGGTCGACGTAAATGGTTTTTCGGTATCACGAGAAGGGAGGACCTCTACGATGTTTCGTAGAACTAATCCCTTTCGCGTCCGCATTTTACCCGGTTCCAGTTATAGCGGTGTTTGGTCATAGGGAGATCCCGACATCACTTAGATTGACACAGTAGACATCTGCGGGATTTATAACAACCATACAAGCCAGTTTCCATGAACACTCTGTCTGGATGGGTTCACTGGTGGTTATCGTTAACGGGAGTGGAGACGTGCTTCAGGTACTCATTCGGTACGAGGCACGGCCGCTTCTCAGGCCTTCAGGGGGGCCTCTATAATTTTTACGGGCGGCGAATTGGACGCGGCGAGACAACTTCCGTATATTTTCGTCAACCACACACGCATCCTTTTCGTTCATACCACAGCTTTAAAAATGCAAAATACGAAGCCTCCTGTCATGTGATAAAATTGTAGATTATGCTAACGTAGTGTACCTATAATCTTAATTTTAATAATGACAGGAGGCGAGTATTTTCCCTCCCTGTTTCCCTCCCTATACTCTGGGAAATTCTATTTTCTGGTTGTCATCTTCAGTCTAATTATAAGATTTTGGATATTTCAGTATATTTATGGGATGCTTATTTGGTTGACGGGTGTTTCAGCCGTGGCGATTATTAAAGTATTCTATGGTTGTTTAATGTTTTAGTATATTAACGTAATATAAATATAGATACATATAATACTGGATTTAATGTGGACATCAGTTGGGTTCCATCACCTTTCACGTATTTCTGTTCTTTTCAGAGTAACCATCATAAAGATAAAGATCAAGATAAAGCTGGAAGGTTTCAAGCCTCGTTACAAGTTATGTTCTACACGTTACTCAGGACTGTTATTTGAATTCCCTGACGTTATAATGGACTGTTTTCGCATCAAAGAAAGAGGAAATCATGTGACTGTCAGGGCTTTATATATAGATGTGATGCTGGTTACTGATTGGTTTAAAGTTTTCTGATTGACTTGTGCTGCTGGAGGCATAAAGTAAAGAAAGTTATGCAAAATACTCGCCTCCTGTCATTATTAAAATTAAGATTATAGGTACACTACGTTAGCATAATCTACAATTGTCATTCATTAAACATTGTGATGTTTCCAGCTTAACCATCTTAGTCTAAATTTTGCAGGTTTAGCATATTGCCAAATCAGCTAATATGTCCTAAATGTTCGGAACACTACAAGACTCTAAATCGCAGTGTAGCTATCCGAGATATAAAAACCTGTGTAGAGAGAGTGTGTTTAAATAAAACATTTGTATTTCTGCTATAAAACCTGCAATTCTGTATTTAAGTGTTTCCTGTGTTTAGTGAGGCACAGAAAAAATAAGAAAAATGTAAAAAAAATGCTGATCGAATAAGCCCCACACAGCCCCAGCATATGTCACAGTGGCAGACTATAAAAAAATAATGTGTGGCCAGATGCAGGAACAAGTTTTCTTGTTAATTTCATGTATGAAATGTCACAGTTTATAGATGTCAGAAAAATAATACATAGCGAACAAACCATTTGTACAACAAAAGGTCTTTTCCCGTTTTACAATTACCACGACGTGTGCACTAAAGGTGAAGCAGTAAAGTCTTGCTATTTTATTCACCCAAACATACTGCGCAGACTAGCCCCGTAGCACAGTTTATTGGCGATCATCAATTTTTCTCTGAATTGTTAATAGCGATCACGAGAGCTTCAGATTTAACCCCTTAAGGACACAACTCCAGCGATATAGGGAACCAATATTTTCATCATGTGTCCTTAAGGGGTTAAAAAAAAAAAAAGACAACATAAATTTATTTGAAAACTCATGATGTTTCTTATGAAATATGAAATATTTTTTGTGATTTCACTTTGCTAAGTAGAACACTTTTGAAAATGAAATGTAGCTATTGGAATTTTTGAATACCCCTATCCCACACAGAAATACTTATGTAATTAATTTAATATTTCCATCAAATTTACAAGGTTGCTGAATCATGGAGAAATCTGATTGTCTGATTATTCTCTTTTGGTGACATAATTAAACATCACTTCAAATTGGGAATTTTGACTTCTTTTGGGTCAAATTGGGTTTTATGGAGGTCTTAACTAAGAAACACACAAGTAATATTATGGCGCTGAATCAATTGATAATAGTAAATATATAATGTTACAAACTGCTATTTGTAACTGGCCCTTTAAATGATAAATTGCCCTGCTTCCCTGGATTGTGGAGAAGCCTATTTGCCAGCCTCCTCCCGCATGACTATGGCCCTGGGAGATTGGGCCCTTTAAAAAACAGTATGGACTTTTACTGGGTGTGTATGGCCCTTTAAGAACCGTCTTAAAATAACTTGTCATTGGCTTTCTCCCACTTGGTTCAGTAAATGGGGCTTACTGAACCAAGTACCACACAGGCGGACCACCCAGAAGTGGAAGTGTGCAGGCAATTTACCTCCCAGGCTGTGAGGTTACTGCAGGTTAATTGCCGACCGCTGGGTGGCCGCAGTTCGTGCAAACCAACACGTGGCGGCGGCCATCTTTGTTCATTCGAACGAGGTCAGCGGTGTGTGTAGCCAAATTCATGGAACTAAAATCGGCAACACATTTCCGCGAACACCACTGAGCCTTACCTTCTCCTACACTAAACTTTCAGCTGCAGAGACTAAGTCCCGTTCGAAGATTCGAACGCAAGTTCGAATGGGACTTAGTCGTTTTTCTGCATGAAATTGACCGGCCGCACAGCCCAAATCTATGGAACTGTTTTGGGCAGGAAAATGTGCTTGCGGTCGGTCATAAAGGACTTCCGTCTAACTTTTGATCTACTGGATGGATTTGGCTGATATTTGAGAGTGTTTATGTTTAAAGTGTGCTGATAATTAATATGTAAGATTGGATGTATGGTTTTAAAGTTACAGAGTATGTGTAAAACTGTATTTTTACTGTCTGTGATAATTATGTTAATCCCTTGTGAAACATAATTATATCACAGGCAGAGGGGAGGATTTTGTGTGTAATTGCTGGGAGTGTTTTCTGTAATATACGTGTGTGATTGGTTGTTTTGTAACGCCCTATGGGTGGTCCTATCTAAAGGGATCCTGCATAAAAGAAGGTTCTTTTGGTGCCAATAAAACAGAATGACTTGTCCCTCTAACTTGCAGCCTCGACTCATGTTTGTAGGGAACAGCTATAATCACTAGTGATGTCCCGAACGGTTCGCAGGCGTATAGTTCCTGGCGAACATAGCTTGTTCGCGTTTGCCACGGACGGCGAACATATGCGATGTTCGGTCCGCCCCCTATTCGTCATCATTGAGTAAACTTTGACCCTGTACCTCACAGTCAGCAGACACATTCCAGCCAATCAGCAGCAGACCCTCCCTCCCAGACCCTCCCACCTCCTGGACAGCATCCATTTTAGATTCATTCTGAAGCTGCATTCTTTTTTTTTTGTATTCTTTTTTATTTTATTTTTTTAGACAGAAGTGTGTTATATTTGAGCATGCTAGGCTGAACGTGCGTATATCATGGCTAGTTGCACTGAGGGTATGAGTATATAGCAGTACATTGTTGCAGGGCCGCCACCAGAAGTATTGGGGACCCTGACAAAGCACGAGGTCTGCCCCCCACCCACCCCCCCGCACCCCTGCCCGGCCGGCCTCACCCACAATAAATGCAGTGTGTGTGTTAGTGTAATGAATGCAGTGAGTGTGTCAGTGTAATGAATGCAGAGTGTGTGTCAGTGCAATGAATGCAGTGTGTGTGTCAGTGCAATGAATGCAGTGTGTGTGTCAGTGCAATGAATGCAGTGTGTGTGTCAGTGCAATGAATGCAGTGTGTGTGTCAGTGCAATGAAGGCAGTGTGTGTCAGTGCAATGAATGCAGACTGTGTGTCAGTGTAATGAATGCAGAGTGTGTGTTAGTGCAATGAATGCAGTCTGTGTGTCAGTGTAATGAATGCAGCGTGTGTGTCAGTGTAATGAATGCAGTGTGTGTGTTAGTGTAGTGGATGCAGTGTGTGTGTTAGTGTAGTGGATGCAGTGTGTGTTAGTGTTGTGGATGCAGTGTGTGTGTTAGTGTAATGAATGCAGTGTGTGAGTTAGTGTAATGAATGCAGTGTGTGTTAGTGCAGTGAATGCAGAGTGTGTGTTAGTGGTGTGGATGCAGTGTGTGTGTTAGTGCAATGAATGCAGTGTGTGTGTGTCAGTGCAATGAATGCAGTGTGTGTGCCAATGCAATGAATGCAGACTGTGTGTCAGTGCAATGAATGCAGACTGTGTGTCAGTGTAATGAATGCAGAGTGTGTGTCAGTGCAGTGGATGCACTGTGTGTGTCAGTGTAGTGGATGCAGAGTGTGTGCCAGTGTAGTGTAATTAATGCAGTGTGTGTGTCAGTGTAGTGAATGCAGTGTGTGTGTCAGTGTAGTGAATGCAGAGTTTGTGTCAGTGTAGTGAATGCAGAGTGTGTGTCAGTGTAATGAATGCAGTGTGTGTGTTAGTGTAGTGAATGCAGAGTGTGTGTTAGTGTTGTGGATGCAGTGTGTGTTAGTGTAATGAATGCAGTGTGTGTAAGTGTTGTGGATGCAGAGTGTGTGTTAGTGTTGTGGATGCAGTGTGTGTGTCAGTGTAGTGAATGCAGAGTGTGTGTCAGTGTAATGAATGCAGTGTGTGTGTCAGTGTAGTGAATGCAGAGTGTGTGTCAGTGTAATGAATGCAGTGTGTGTGTCAGTGTAATGAATGCAGTGTGTGTGTTAGTGTACTAAATGCGGTGTGTTAGTGCAGTGAATGCAGTGTGCGTGTTAGTGTAGTGAATGCAGCATGTGTGTTAGTGTAATGAATGCAGTGTGTGTTAGTGCAGTGAATGCTGTGAGTGTGTGTGTGTGTGTGTGTGTGTGTTTAGTAGTGTATGCATGTAAATGTAATAATGTAAATGTATTGTTATTCCCCCCTCCATGTTTCTTACCTGGTTCAGGGAGGGGGGGGAGATTCTTTGATCCCTGGTAGTCCAGTGCCATTGTGCCCCCCCCCCCCCCCGGCTCCCTATACTTGCAGAGGGGGCCCAGCGGACTGCAGCTGTACTTTACAGCATTTCCCGCTCTCACTCCCGCGAGATGTGTTATGTGCGCCGCGCGTTGCCTAACGGACGCACGTCTCGCGGGAGTTAGAGAGCAGGAAATGCTGTAAAGCACAACTGCAGTCCGCTGGGCCCCCTCTGCAAGTATAGGGAGCCAGGGGCCAGCGGCTGCACCCATATATAGCGATTATCGCTATATATAGGTGCAGAGAGTAATTGTGGGGCCCTGGACTGCCAAAGCAGTCCGGGCCCCCCAGGACCGTCGGCCCGTGACAACCATCACGGTTGTCACGGGCCGACGGTCCTGGGGGGCCCGGACTGTCACCCCCTGATGGCGGCCCTGCATTGTTGTGAAAGATGGCTGTCATGTTTAGGGTGTAGCTTGCACGTTATCAACTGTGTATTTATATCAGCAGCTCCACCACTAGTTATAAATCAAGTGTGAGTCGCCCCATGAGATGAGACTAGTGAATAACATAATACATGGACGGTTAAGGTAAAGGCATGTAAGGAACTACGACAATAAACTCTTTAGGAGGTGAAATAATTTCATGTTTAAACACTTGCTACTTTACGATTAGTTAATGTGCAGAGAGCAGTTCATGTGATCAAAGGCATGGTGTGGAGGATCGGCTATAGTGGGACATGCTTGGCAGGCTGCTGTTTACTGCTTGTGCTCATCCGATCCCTTTTGGGCACCAGGTGCAGACCCTGGGAGTCCCTGATACCTTGAACAACAAAGGCAAGTCTCTGGCTGAGTGCCGGGTTCGCGGCTTGTTTTGTCGTGTGGTCGAATCTGTCCCGGTGGTGCTTCACGTCCAGTGCGGGATTGTGATGGCTTAAGGTGGAGGCGAGTGCTTGACGTGGGGCAGGCTCTGTTTGTGCCTCCGGTCCCGTCTTCGACGCCTTTTGCGTTGGTGGATTTTAATGGGGACTGCTTTGCTTAGCTGTGGTGGAGCTTGTTGGGGCTGTGGTGGAGCTTGTTGGGGCTTCCTGCTTGTTATTTGCTTCCAAAATTGATTAAAGAGTCTGTCCATCTTAGACTCAATATCCTGCCATGCTTTGCTGGTACCAGGAGGACACGCGGCTGCCGCCATATTGGGAGAGTCGCAGATGAGTATGTCAGCCCGGGCGGCTGTGCTCTGTGCGTCCATTAGCTCCAGACAGCCTCTCAGGGGTGGACCGGGATAACCCCCACCGGTCCGAGGGGGGGTAAAGGAGCTCCTGCCGGGAAGTAGCTGCTCCTGGGCATCCCAAGATCGGGAGATCGGCCGCCTCTCCTGCCCGGTGAGCACCAGGCCACACTTGCCACGCGGAGGTAAGTAAAACTCTGTCGAGTTGCTGACCGCTATTAAGCATGTCGGGTCAGTCAGGTAGGAGCAACATTGCTGGGTCATCCCCTTCTGGGGTGAAATTCGCTTGTTGATAGCTGCTTAAAGTGAGATATTGAGGGAGCTCACAAGAAGTGCATCTTTCCTCCATGACAGCTAGGCCCCACCCCCCGGAAGCTGCATTCTTAGTGAGAGGAGAGACAGTGTAGCTGCTGCTGATTTAATAGGGAAATCGATAGCTAGGCTAGTGTATTCAGTGTCCGCTACAGTCCTGAAGGACTCATCTGATCTCTGCTGTAAGGACAGCACCCCAAAAAGCCCTTTTTAGGGCTAGAACATCAGTCTGCTTATTTTTTTTTGTAATCTAATTGCAGTTGCCTGCCTGCCAGCGTGTGTGTCAGGCTCACAGCGTATACTGTGCCCACTTGCCCAGTGCCACCACTCATATCTGGTGTCACAATAGCTTGCATTTAAAAAAAAACAAAACTTTTTTGACTGTAATATAATAGCAGTCAGTTTCCTTCACACGTGTGCGTTTCAGGGCCTGCCAGGGCACAGTGTCACACCAGTGCAACTCATATCTGGTGTAACAGTAGTGTACATTAAAAAAAAAAACTAGAAATTTGACTGTGAAATAATAGCAGTCAGTTTCCTTCACACATGTGCGTTTCAGGGCCTGCCAGGGCACAGTGTCACACCAGTGCAACTCATATCTGGTGTAACAGTAGTGTACATTTAAAAAAAAAAAAAGGGGGCTTGTTGTCATCTTTCGGGGACCCTTGGTGTTGTACGTGGCTGGGTGGAGGAAGAGACCTTCAATGACATCAGTGAGGACAAGGAACGGGACATGGCTAGCTTGGTATCGAACCTTGTGCAAATGGACTGTTTGCGGTTGTGCAAATGGACTGTTTGCGGTTGTTTGCGGTGCGTTAAACGGGGAGTTTGGTCTGTCACTGTGAAAGGGGCGTAACCCTTACACTACCTGATCGATACAACATCATACCTGATGTTTTAAAGCACGTTATTCCAAACAATTTAGGAATGTTAGGTGATTTATGCCCTTTATGGATTAAAACCAGACTCTGCATCAACTATGTAATTTTCCATGGGCGTTTTGCCATGGATCCCCCTCCGGCATGCCACAGTCCAGGTGTTAGTCCCTTGAAACAACTTTTCCATCACTATTGTGGCCAGAAAGAGTCCCTGTGGGTTTTTAAATTCACCTGCCTATTGAAGTGTATGGCGGTTCGCCCGTTCGCGAACATTTGCGGAAGTTCGCATTCGCCATTCGTGAATGGAAAATGTTAAGTTCGCGACATCACTAATAATCACTTCAGGGATTGCTACTGAGCTCTTGTAAGAGCTCTTGTTCCTGATCCTGCTTCGCTCTACAGAAGGAAGAGGTTCACCTACTGGAACCTGGAGCCTGGTCGTAGGTCCAAGGATGCAGAGCAGACGGTGAGATACCAGCCCAGCAGCGGTGGTTCGTGGAGTCTGCGGTACTTATGGTGGCTACGCAGTAGTTATGGTGTCTACGGTGCTGATGGTCCTAGGACCAGGAGAGCCTACAAACCATCACAGCACAGTGAAAGCGGAGGATACATGGAATAAATTAACTTTACAGCCTGTGGAGCAGTTTTTAATTCTGAAAGTGTCAATAAAGATTTCAACCATCACCACAGCTTCCAGTTTGCATATGTTGCACTTGATGCCATCAAAGTTCAGAGCAGACTAAATTGCTCTACCCTTGTGAGTGTTTTCATTCAGATTTTACATATATTATATTCAAACATATTATCCTATGATTGTGTATTTCCCCCTTTGTTTTTGAGATCTACCGTACATTTGAATTGCCGATACAAGATTAAGGTATATCCCAAGTGGGAAAGCTAAGTACAATTTTTATTGTATATTGCACTACTTTTGTAATATATTTATACACATTTTGGTTTTGCACTAATGCACTTGGTCACTTTTTGCTATTCAATATTGCACATGTTATTCCCACTTATGTAATTACTCATCTTGGTTTTAAAGGCACAGTGCACTTTACTTTATTGATTTTCTGGAGTTTTTGCCTTCTTTTGGATCATCAGCATATAAAGGTGTGTTTTAAAGGTTGAACTTGGTGGAGTCTTTTCCAACCTAGATTACTATATAACTATGTAACTAAATTGAGTTGTAAAAAGAAGCAAAATGGTGGGACAGTATGACCAACCATAATGATAGAAATAACATCTAAGTATTGATCCTCTACGTAAGTCTATAAACTATTTCTCCTGAATAAGAGTGATGCTGACACAATAGTAAAATATGATTTACATCCAAAAAGGGTAAGTAATGTAAGATGAAAATAATCTCTTGCAGTTTATCTTCTGCCCCATTTATTGCATGTTTTATATCATCTGATCATTCCTCAAATGCATCAAGATGTTAATAAATGTCCAGGACATTTAAACATAGTGTAATGCAACATTGGTCATAATTACTTAACCAAAGTGAGTTCCATCTTTGTGTTACCATCCATAAAGTTGATCAACTCTCTAGACTCAAATGTTTGCTATATTATTTGCAAAATGACATAACTTCATTATTCCTCTGATAGTGTTTTAGTTAATGGAGTGATTTAACCGTCATCGAGCATATAACAATGCTAGAACTTCTATTGATGTATAACTCCATTCAAAAATTATATTATAATCTGACACAAAACTGGCCTCTCAAAAAACTCAGGGGTCAAATCTCCAACACATTTAATTTCTCCAAATCTTTAATGCTATGATTATCGGACTGTATTCATCCCTCAAATCCTGGTGCATATTTGTCATTATACATTCTTCCACTTAAGCTATGAATTGGAATAAAGTGGAACCAGTGGAACAATTTCACCTCATATTTGACTCAACAATGGAATCCTTGGTAGCTTCTATTTGACAATTGAGCCATGTTAATGGAATGTCTGTTGGAAGACATATTTTCTCTATATTGTTTATGTTGTCCTCACATCGGAAGATCCCTTCGACTCTCTCTTCCACCTTCATACTCATCTGATACTAATCCTTCAGTTTATAAACTGATAGTACTCAAACCAAAACCATGACAAATATTTAGATGGAAATACCTATAGGATTTGGTCCCACTCATCTTCATCCTCCTATTAAAGTCCTTTCACAGAGATAAGCTTGGGGACAACACACTTGTATGGATCGGTGGAATGCCTGCTATTGAAATTATGTACTTCAAAAAATCATCATAGTTATGCACAACTATATCAGTTCCAATACCTCTCTAAACTAAACACAGCTAAACGTAACCACCCTTTTATTCTAATCTAAACATTCGAAAAAATGTGAAGGAAAAAGGTGGAAGATGCAATGTTTTCTCAAAATCTATAAATGGTGGCTACAAAACATGGGCCACAAAAACTGTAAAACACAAAATTTAACCCAAAAATGCATACTTTCCCTCCACTCGATTCAAGCCCTAGGTTTCCCCCAGTGAGAAACAAATGTATATGCCAGTTCTGTCCCTCTGCAAATCACCTGTAACTAGAGACACCCCACACAATGTTTGAAGTCAAATAAACATCATGGCTTTGTTCTAGCAGCCCATAAGGGGAGAGGAGGGATGTATTTGAACATATTGAACAGATTACAATTCTGCGATGACTAGTATAGTGCAGATGCTCTGTGTTGCTGCTTGTAATGCATGGCATTTATAGCAAGATGCATTTCTAGAAATAAGCAGGGTGTTTGGCCACGTGTATACATTTTCTGCAGATCTGTTGTGAAGGAATAAATAAAAAATGAAAAAAGGATTTTTGAATTTACATAAAGAAAGACCACTAAAGTCAATGAGATAAAGAGGTCTGGGTGCAGTGGTCCTGTCCTTTAAGAAACTGCAATGTTTACAATAAAGGGTTAAATCCTTCTCTAGTGGATATCAGCATAACACCCACTAGAGGTGCGGCCTCGCCACTGACCAGGTAAAAATCAGTCACATTATGGGGAAGCGCCCTTAGGAAAGATTTGCTTTGCTACGTTCCTATGGGTAAGCGCGGATGCACGTGCAGTGTTTGCCACGCATGTGTGCTCGGTACCCAATGCTACCATTTTTGAAAAGCATTGGATTGGGCCATTGAAGATGAGGCAAGGCCTCCTTCATGATGTCTGAGGAGGTGGACAGGTAAGCAAATTGTGAGTAAAATCCTTATTTTTTAGTTTGTCCATGGATAGCAATTGTTACATAAAGCTGCTGTGTTATCTTATGTTTATTTCTTAACAATACATTCCCATATTTTAAATAAACATTATACTAATGGTTTAAAAAAAATAACATGGCAGTGATAGAATTCATGGTTAATTTATATTCCAACAATTGGGTTATTTATCATAGACTTCTTTAGTTCAATATTAATGACTTTTCTCCCTTATACTTGCACTAACTATAATAACGGTCTTTTACAAGGAAAAGCCTGTTCCCTTATTTTAACGTTTCTAATTGTTTGTTATATTTATTTTTGTTTTAGCAATGGATCAGTCCTTTAAGGAGAGCACAACCAGGATCTTATGATAGGGCACTTGCAAAACATAGATATAGAACATACAAAAGTGGAAGTTAAAAATATAACTAGGACATTTATTTTTGATTATACTATGGTTAAATACAATTTGAACAAGAATACAATGTGTAATATATTACTGTATTGAATAAAGCAAACAGGAAAGCGGCAAACATAATAAAAAATATGGAAAAGTCCAAATAGTGGCTGGGGGTCTGGTGGCAAATATTTCTGATGCTAGTGTTCAACTTAATCTGCTCAGCTGTGAGAGGCATTAAGTGACGAACTGCGAAACTGATGGTTTGTTTCTATTAAAAACGAGTGCCTTTTTAATCATCACAATTATTAACTTTTGTGTACATATTTTAAGGCTCACACAGGTGACGGTATTTGTACTTGTACTCGAATAGATCTATAAGTCAGTAAGAATGGTGTCCCCGCTGGTTTCAAAAGTGAGCCATTTACCTTTCTCTCCTGGTGGACCAACTCTGCCAGGTCTTCCTGGAGCACCTTTCTCTCCTTTTTCACCAGCATCCCCTATAAATGCAACATAATAGAGAGGAGTGAATGGTTAGTGACATTAGTGAAATGGGCCAGCGTTTCTGTTCAGTAAGAGAGGTATAATGTGCAGTGTGCAGAATTCTTTAAAATAATGCTTTGAGTTATGCTTAAGGGGCTAATCTGAGCACCATGAACACTTATGCTTTTACAGGTGGTCTTGATGCAAGTAATCTATATGTGCAGTGTAGTCACACCTCCAGGACCACAGAACAGTCAGCATGGAACCCTGTCCCAGACTGACTAATGTGAATTCTGTTCGTCATCAGAAATGCACTGTACACTATTGACAGATATGATCAGCCTTTTCCATTGCAACCAGTCCTGTGAGCGCACCTGCATTGTGAAGACTTTAGGAATGTATGCGTGTGGCTCTAAGCACAGTCTAGTAGGCTGCCCAATATGCTCCCTCCAATTGTATGTGCCTCAATGCCTCTTATCATTCCTTCCTTCGGCTCTTGGATTGGAAGGTGGGTAGGCATTAGTGACAAGAGAAGTCGTCACTCAGTCTTTGTTCTAGGTTTGTTTGTTTATCTTTATTGAAAAATACCACAACAAGGGACAGTAAGTCTTGAGTGATACGCTAATGCTTATAAAACAAAATCAGAATTTTATTTCAGACCTTCACGTGGCTCAGTTTGAGGGGGCTAATGTCAGAATGTTTTGTAATGCCTACCATCTAATATTTAAGACTATAGAACTTCCATCTTGCAGCTCCCAGATGACTCTATTCAGTAGAGATTCCAAAACTGAGGTCCTCTCTGCTGCAGGATGTATATGTGGGATAAAATCCACAGCTATAAGTGAGTTTTAGAACAAAGTGACAATTCATCCAGGATAAAGCAATGTACCGAAATACATAGAGCCATGAAAATTCAAGCAGACTGTTATTTTTTCACTTCACATTTGAATTTCAATTTTATGAACAGAACTGACAGGTGATCCAAACCAGAGGTTGTTATTCAGCAAAATCTACGCAGCTTAGCTGCTGAGTCTGCCAACCCCTGATTGAATTTAAATTGCTCAAATCTGGCTCAAGACAAAATGTTTTAACTCTTATTCTCCTAAATCATATTACGTTTTTGCATAGTCAAATTATCAACAAGCAATCCTTTCAAAACTCTTTTTCCACATTCTCACATTTTTCGTGAGCTGAACTCAAAGATCTAAGACTGTTTCTATGTACACAAGGCCTATTTCTCTCAAATATTGTTCACAAATCTGTCTAAATCTGTGTTAGTGAGCACCTCTCCTTTGCCAAGATAATCCATCCACCTCACAGGTGTGGCATATCAAGATGCTGATTAGACCGCATGATTATTGCACAGGTTTGCCTTAGACTGCCACAATAAAAGGCCACTCTAAATGAAAAATGGGGGCAAAAACTAAAATGTTGCGTTTATAATTTTGTTCAGTGTATATTAATTATATTTTGAATATTCTGTTTAAAAAAAAAAACATTCAGGCCTTCTTTTAAAATAAATTACAGAATTTGATAAGACATCCTCTTTGGGTAAAGAATTCCACATCTTTGTTGTTCTTACTGTAAAGAACCCTTTCCTCTGCTGTAAGAGAAATTTCATGTCTTACTGTTTCAATGGATGACCTCTTTTCTGTTGTATATTCCTGCTAATGAACAGGTTAGCACATAGTGGTTTGTACTGACCCTGTATATATTATTATATTCCCCTGAGGCACTTTTTTTCCCTAAAGAAAACATATGGAAAACATAATTAATGTTTTCCATTCTCCTTACTAATTTTTTAACTCATCTCTGCAATTTTTCAAGCTGTGCAAAATACTTATTTAAAGCTGGTTTAAAAAAATTGCACAACAAATTCAAGGTGGTGTCTTACCATTGACTTTTTAAAGGACAAAATTATAATAATAACACTTTTTATACATAACACACCTCACTAGCCTTTGCAATGGCAGATCGACATTGCATACTGTAGCCTAGTTTGTTGTCTATAACTGTTTCCATGTTATCCCTAACTCAATGCCATTTATTTGCTTATGTGTTCCTTAGTCAAAAATGCATGACTTTGCATTTAGCTTAATTAAATTGCATTTTACAATTGCCTGCCCATTCCCCCAGTTTATCCATATCCCTAAGTAGAGAAGTTATGTCATCACACTATAGGATTGTACTTAGACCTAGAGATCTATCACTTTGTTGCAAAACCTGAAATGTTCTCAGGTAGAGAGGTAGGCTGACCAAAGTGAGAGGTGGCCATTGCCCTAGGCTAGTCATCAAAAAGTTGTCCTAGTAAAAGTTGGCTTTTCTTGCATTTAATGCAGCAGTATTTGAAGTTCAAGATATTTGTGAATAATGAGGCCTGATTGCTTTCTGCACATATCTAAAAACAGTTCCAAGAAGTTATTTCCTGCCAGCCCAAGAAGCAGGACAGGCCTATATAATTTCCAGACATCATGATCTTCAATCAAGCATTGCTGTATCCAAGAATCAATGTAAGAGAAGGGAACTGTGGTAGAGGGTGGTCCACTCTAGGTGACATCCAGGAGGGGAGGCACACATCACCCCTTCTCATACTGTTGTTCAATGTAGCATGACTGAGCAGTACCATGGCAAATGATCTGCATGCTCCTCTGCCCTGTATCTCAATGCCTCTCCAAGGCATGCAAAGTGACCGGAGGGGGTGATATAACTGGCAATTATATCCTATATTTCTGACCACTCACTGCACACTACTCGTAGCTTCAATGAGAGACTAAGCACAGGAACATGCAGATATCAGAGGTCACAAGTGGAAGGATATCCCACATCTAATCCCACTAATATCATTAGGCTAAGATTTGCCAGCAAGTGGGATCTTAGGGACAGTGGCAGGCTTGTGCAACATATGATAATATTTTGACACTAAATATAAATCATTTTACCTAAGACGTGGTTTCATAATCTTCATAAGCTGTAAGGCTAATTTAAAATGGGGTGTCAAGTGTGCTTTATTTCGTATATAGTATTAATTCGCCATAGCAGCAGGATCATGTAGGCACTTTCCACTGAATTAATTCATTCTTTTCTACATACTATGGGCTTGAGAAAATATGGAACTCTAAAAAGAATGCAGAACCTAGAGTTGATTGCCTTAATTCTGTGCTTGACAGCAATAAAGCTGAGAAAAGAGAGGACCATACATCTAGAATAAAAATACAATATGGCATTATATATCAGTTTTGATGGGCATTGTATAAAGTAACATCAAAAGCCAAAGTAGCAGATGTGCTCCCTTGCCTTGGGGTGGTTCATTGCTCTTGTGTCCTCCAAAAAAAGGAAAAATAACTACATCCTAGGTAGGCTTTACAAAAAAATAGTAATTTCAGGGAAAAAGAGAAAACTTAACGCTGACATGTTTATCTACGTTCCGGTCACCCCTTCTCTAGACAGTATACAGAACATTAGTGATGACAGGGACAAACGTGGAGAGTTTTTTAATATCCTGTTTCAAAGCTTTTTAGTTAAAATATATATATATATATATATATATACCGCATCAAAAAAAGCCAGCACTCAAGGACTTTTGTAAATAATAAAAAGTAAAAAACCTTTTATTCCAAAATGTCTGTAGGTCGACGTTTCAGTCCCCCACTGTGGACTTTCATCAGGACACAAAATACAATATAACAACATTCAGTTTAAATAGGAAATACTTAACTTACCTAACCTCCACCACCTGTGTGTTAGCGTGGTCTGTTCCCCAGTGCGCAAGTGTGATTCTCGATATTTCCCCTTCCGGTGTGTCTGTGTTGACCCCGTCACCACCTATCACCATGGTGACATATCAACAAATCACCACATTACGATCTATATCTGCTGAATAGCATAAGTTACAGCCTGGCTATGAGCACTGTTAAATCAATGAGGTGCATCAAATGCATATATATCCATTTACGAAGTTTATAGTGTGGGTGATTACCTCGATTACTCACTTTCCCAAGTTACAGTTCCTCACAGGGCACTTCCGGGTATCGGCTGTACCGTGCCTATCACCATGGTTACGTGTATACACTCAAAGCATGGAGCCAGGCTATGTACCCCGTTAGATCAGTGGGGTACATGGAGTGAATATGTTTATCATATGAATCCATTCACGAAATTTATAGTGTGGAAAATTGCCCCGATTACTCACATTCCTCAGGGTCCCCCCATAGAATTCATCATGGAACTGCTTACGCTTACGCTTACTCTACAACTCAACTATTTTAGATTTGAAACTCGATGGTATATGCAATGCTCGGGAACATCGATGGGCGCTGCAATGGCGCCAATGTATGCGAATGCATACATGCATATATTCGAAAAAGAGTATATTCTCTTTCCATACAAAGAACAGATTGTACAGTACGTACGTTTCATTGATGATGTTTTGATCCTCTGGAAGGGCTCTACTATGGATGCCGAACAGTTTGTGAAGGACATCAACGACTTACCTTGCCCTATTAAAATCACGGCTAATATAAATGGCAAAACTGTACAGTACCTGGATCTGGAGATTTTCATTGAGAAGGGCAAAATTGAATACCAACTGTATTCGAAGCCCACAGATAGAAATACAATACTCCATTTTTCAAGTGCGCATCCAGTACATTGTAAAAGATCATTACCATACACCCAGTTTCTTCGGGTCTTCCGGAACAACTCTTTAACCGAACGTGTTGAGAAACAAGTGGAGATGATGTACAATAAATTCCTTACAAGGGGATACAATCGGCATACAATTGATATAGCGCTGAGTAAAGCTCGGTTGGAAGTTGGCAATACTATGAGTGCTCAGACACCAGTAAAAGCACCTAGATTGACGTTCCCGATGAAGTTTAATTCGGCTAGCACCAAATTAGCGCAAGCGGTGAACAGGAATTGGAATACCTTGACAGGAGATCCAACCTTACCAACTATTTTTACTTCAAAACCGATGTTTTGCTATAAAAGGGAAAGAAATTTGCGAGACATGCTAGTCCTCACTGATCCAGAACAGAGCTATCTGCGAGATCAAAGTCAATTTCTTAATCCAGGATGTTTCCGCTGCCTAGGATGTGTCACGTGTGGACACTTGATCCCCACTAAATCATTTCTTCATCCACACACCCAGAAGAAATATTTAATCCGACATCGCATTTCGTGTAAAACTGACCATGTTATCTACAAGCTGTCATGCCCCTGTGGATTGAATTACGTGGGGAAAACGGATACACAACTTTGCGAAAGAATTAGGGGACATCGTTCGAGTATACGGACAGCAATAAGGGATGGCCACACGGATAAACCAGTGGCACGTCACTTTCTCGAACAGAAACATCCGCTGACAACTCTCAAATGTATTGCTATTGACCATATTCCAGCGCCCAGGAGAGGAGGAAATCGATCTGTAGCACTACTGCGCAAAGAGGTCTTTTGGATCCGAGAACTTAACACATTGGCACCGTTAGGTCTCAATGAAAAACTGTCCTATATATCCTTCCTTTGATGGAATAAGCACCCTTAATTTAATTAATTTTAATTATTAATCTCTCTGTACTGCATATGAATATATATGCCTCGTGACAAGGCCTGATGAATTAATGTATAAATATTTCACCTTCATCACCTATAACTCAGCTTAGAAGCTGTTGACCTTATTATAAAAAATAAGTCATGAGAAATAAGTCATAACTGTAATGATTTTGGTAGAAGGTACCCTACATTAAGGCCTAGAATTCCACACGTGAGTACAGAGAGTAATTATTTTTTAAAATATCCAGTATGTGATTCACATCTAACTTATGTCTTATTTTCTTTATTATTTGTATATCACTCTATAACCCCAAATAGCGTATCGTCCCCTTTCGATAGTGTTCTATAAATTACATGAATTACATAGAGCAATACTTAGTATCAACATATAGCACTTGAGAGTTAATTACCATTATATTTGGGTACATTAGTACACGGCACTTAGAGTGGAGATTAATCACACATTTGTATATTCTTTTCATAATCTTAAGTTTTTTTATATACAACAATGACACACACATATTTAAGCATTTGCATGTTGAGCACAGGATAACTAAGAGATATATATTTAGGAACTAAGTTCCCTTTAAAAGTATTTAATTATACTAGAAATGAAAGTTCACATTAGATTTCACTTAGTTTAGATTAGTACACATAGAACATAGACTATTTTGAACATGGTCTTATATTTCTAATATGATGTTCAACACATATCGTTTGATAAGATTGTATGCATCCATATAATCATGGTGATTGACACGATACGGTAAATGTCTAGATAAGCCTTTGTAAATAATTGTCACTTAGGCACTTTGGTGATTTAAGTAATTTCTCACACTATTAATGTCGTAGTGTATATGTATTCATTTTATGTACTTCACTGATCTAACTGGACATATAGCCAGACTTCATATTCCAGTTGTATACACGTAACCATGGAGATAGGCACGGCACAACCGATATCCGGAAGTGCTCTGTGCGGAATTGCAACTGAGGAATGTGAGTAATCGGGGCAATTTTCCACACTATAAATTTCGTGAATGGATTCATATGATAAACATATTCACTCCATGTACCCCACTGATCTAACGGGGTACATAGCCTGGCTCCATGCTTTGAGTGTATACACGTAACCATGGTGATAGGCACGGTACAGCCGATACCCGGAAGTGCCCTGTGAGGAACTGTAACTTGGGAAAGTGAGTAATCGAGGTAATCACCCACACTATAAACTTCGTAAATGGATATATATGCATTTGATGCACCTCATTGATTTAACAGTGCTCATAGCCAGGCTGTAACTTATGCTATTCAGCAGATATAGATCGTAATGTGGTGATTTGTTGATATGTCACCATGGTGATAGGTGGTGACGGGGTCAACACAGACACACCGGAAGGGGAAATATCGAGAATCACACTTGCGCACTGGGGAACAGACCACGCTAACACACAGGTGGTGGAGGTTAGGTAAGTTAAGTATTTCCTATTTAAACTGAATGTTGTTATATTGTATTTTGTGTCCTGATGAAAGTCCACAGTGGGGGACTGAAACGTCGACCTACAGACATTTTGGAATAAAAGGTTTTTTACTTTTTATTATTTACAAAAGTCCTTGAGTGCTGGCTTTTTTTGATGCGGCATACATTTGTGTAGTCGAGCACCGGGCAGACACGCTTGGATAGCTGGAGTGCAACTCCTATCAACCTCTGTATATATATATATATATATATATATATATATACATACATACAGTGGGACCTCGGTTTACAAACGACTCGGTAAACATAATTTTCGGTTTACAAATGAAAATCCATTGAAAATAATGCCTCGGTTTACAAATTCTTTTCGCAATACAAAGCAAGTTTCCCCAGGATGCATAGCACCTGGGAGGTTTATAGCACCGCCCCCTGCATACTGGAGCTTGTGGGTAGCATGTGGCGTTGAGTGTGGAGGTGTTGGAGCGGCTTTTGCATCGAGTTTTGGAACCATTCTGGAAATTGTTTGCAGTTGTTTTGGGACTTTTTGGTGCATTTCTCAAGCTGTGGAAAGGTGGGGAGCTGAGCTTTGTCGTTTGCATGCCTTTTATTGTGTGTTCTGCATTGTGGGTTGGTTTCCATGCCAGCTCATTTTGACTTTTTTCTGACCTCCAGAACAGATTAATTGGTTTTCAATGCATTCCTATGGGAAATCACGTTTCGGTTTACACATTTTTCGCAATAAGAAACGTCCTGGAGAACGCATTAAATTCGGAAACCGAGGTCCCACTGTATATATATATTTGAGCAAAATTAGTCTGTGTGGGGTTAAGAGAAACTGTCAGAATTGGAGATAAATGAACATAAGAGATAGCAAGCCTTTACAAGCCTTACCTTTCAGTCCGGGTACAAGTATCTGCACAGAACAAGACTCGTCTGCAAGATGCTGAGGATTTCCAGACCCTAGCAGTATCAGGAAGACCAGAGTCACAGAGAAAACCAGACTAATCATCATAATGAGGGCCAGCAAGTCATTGACTTCTAAATAAAAGAATGTATAAACACAAACCGGAATTAGGCAATTTCTCCAGAAAGCTGTGATCAACTCATCAAGTACATTTCTGAAAAACACTATAATTTACACATAACACACATATAGTCATCTTTTTGCTGATGATACTAAGATATGTAACAGGGTTGATGTTCCAGGAGGGAAAAGCCAAATGGCAAATGATTTAGGTAATATAGAAAAAATGGTCAGAGTTGTGGCAACTGACATTTAATGTGGATAAGTGCAAGATAATGCACCTTGGATGTAAAAACCCAAGGGCAGAGTACAGAATATTTGATAGAGTCCTAACCTCAACATCTGAGGAAAGGGATTTAGGGGTGATTATTTCTGACTTAAAGGTAGGCAGACAATGTAATAGAGCAGCAGGAAATGCTAGCAGAATGCTTGGTTGTATAGGGAGAGGTATTAGCAGTAGAAAGAGGGAAGTGCTCATGCCATTGTACAGAACACTGGTGAGACCTCACTTGGTGTATTGTACACAGTACTGGAGACCCTATCTTCAGAAGGATATTGATACCTTAGAGAGAGTTCAGAGAAGGGCTATTAAACTGGTTCATGGATTGCAGGATAAAACTTACCAGGAAAGGTTAAAGGATCATAACATGTATAGCTTGGAGGAAAGATGAGACAGGGGGGATATGATAGAAACATTTAAATACATAAAGGGAATCAACACAGTAAAGGAGGAGAGTATATTTAAAAGAAGAAAAACTATCACAACAAGAGGGCATAGTCTTAAATTAGAGGGGCAAAGGTTTAAAAATAATATCAGGAAGTATTTCTTTACTGAGAGGGTAGTGGATGCATGGAACAGCCTTCCAGCTGAAGTGGTAGAGGTTAACATAGTAAAGGAGTTTAAGTATGCGTGGGATATGCATAAGGCTATCCTAACTATAAGATAAGGCCAGGGAATAATGAAAGTATTTAGAAAATTGGGCAGACTAGATGGGCCGAATGGTTCTTATCTGCCGTCACATTCTATGTTTCTATGTCATTCATCTTTACAATTTTAGAAGCATTTATATTTCATTGGATCAGTGATACTCCGACTTTGTCCATCTTAACCAGTAGTTGGACATCAAAGATGGTTGCACATTTTTTTAATTTGTTTTTTTTGGGTCTTTAAAAAAAACCTGTCTGAAAACCACAAAGTTGGTCTTTGAAAAGTTGTCTGAAAACCACAGCTCATGGTTAACTGACACATGCCACAAGATATTTATATTACAAAAAACTTCCCTAGGTCACTGACTTAGTCACCAATCAATATCCCCATAATATCTGCACTTGGAACAATAGATAAATATATACTATCTGAGGTACTTAATACTTAATGTTTTTAACAGGGTCCTGTAATGAAGCATCTATTATAAGGAGGAATGCTATAACCTGTGTAGCGGATTGTATTAAGCCTGTCCTGTATAATTCGTGTAAAAATGCATTCGTATAATTGTATCTATGTCTATAGGAAAAGTGTGTATAATTTCCGTATGAGGGTTCGGTAGTTTTCATAATAATGGCGTTCACACTTTCTAAACCGCCGCCTAATTGATACTTGCTAAGTGCCTGTGGGTCGCCGTCCGGCATACGAACCACGAGCGGCGGCAATCTAACGCATAAAAATCTCAGCAGTGTTTGGCCGTCGAGTGTCATGAACTCAAAACGGACACTCGAACAACCGAACACCGCTGAGACCTCCAGAGCTCCATAACTACCGAACGGAGGGACTAGGCAGCCCCCCGTTCGATACAAACAATGTACCGAACAAGGGAATAAAGGCGAATGTAATAGTAGCTGTGGATGGCAAGGATTACTATGTGATTTTACTACCGAACGGAGACCGACCGCAGGACCAAAACACATGGAGCCTGTTTCGGATACCACCTTGTGTGCGGTCGGTTTAAACTTCACCCTCCACCTAACTCCTGAACCCCTGGTCCGATCTGGGTGAATTTTGGATATGTAAGTCACCCAGCTCAGGGCTACCTGGGGGTATCCTAAGTATTAGGCTATCTGCTTGTTTTAGGGTACATCCAGGTTTTGGGGAAAAGTACAGCACATTTAATGGGTTTATGTGTCACTCTAAGGGGAGTAAATGTGTGGGAGGTAACTGTCACTTCATTGGCTACTGTCCTAATTATTGCAAATCCCTCCCTTGCATGGGAGAATGTCTTAAAAGGAGGCAGTGTGAATTAAAAGTTAGTTCTGCTCCAGATGCTGTGTGTCGTCCAGTCATTGGAATCTGTATGAGAATATTTGTGGATTATTTTATTTGCTGGAATTACTGCTTCATGGTGTTTTACTACTTGTTCCTGAGCCTCACTGGGATCTATAGTGGAGTTAACCTGTGAAAGATCAGGCCTCCGCTACAACCTGTGAATTAATTCACAAAACATTAATCTCAACTGCCCTCCCTGTTACAGGCACTGGTTCCTTTCAAACCATTGATAGAATATATCCCATTTTCACCAATGTCAGGCTTTTTTGGACATTTCCCCAATGTCAGGCTGTAGGACCAATCCCTATTACAGATGTCTAATTACAGGATCCTGTTTAGACCTTGGTTTGCAAAAGTCCAGAAAATGAGTGTCCCATAAAGTTGGCTAATCTACTAAGAGCATTCATCGGGTTATAACATGAAAGTAAGTGGTGGGGTTTTAGCAGTGGCTGACGCATGCAATATGTGATATTTTGTAACAAAAACCCCAATTGTTTTATAATAATATATAATTTAGTAAATCTGAGTTGCAGTGTTTATGGTGCACATAGAAGGCTTATCAATAAACTGCAATCTTTAAGTTTGGATTCCAATATTATTGAATGGGTAAGGCAGCGGCTGAGTGACAGGCAGCAGAGGGTTGTAGTCAATGGAGTATATTCAAATCATAGTCTTGTCACCAGTGGGGTAGCTCAGGGATCTGTACTTGGACCCATTCTCTTTAATATTTTTATTAGTGATATTGCAGAAGGTCTTAATGGTGCTAATTATACTAAGATATGTAACAGGGTTGATGTTCCAGGGGGGATAAGCTAAATGGCAAATGATTTAGGTAAACTAGAAAAATGGTCAGAGTTGTGGCCACTGACATTTAATGTGGATAAGATAATGCACCAAGGGCAGAGTATAGAATATTTGATAGAATCCTAACATCAACATCTTCGGATTTAGGGGTCATTATTTCAGAAGACTTAAAGGTCGGTAGACAATGTAAGTGCTAGCAGAATGCTTGGTTGTATAGGGAGAGGTATTAGCAGTAGAAAGAGGGAAGTGCTCATGCCATTGTACAGAACACTGGTGAGACCTCACTTGGAGTATTGTACGCAGTACTGGAGACCATATCTCCAGAAGGATATTGATACTTTGGAGAGAGTTCAAGGAAGGGCTACTAAACTGGTTCATGCATTGCAGGATAAAACTTACCAGGAAAGGTTAAAGGAACTTAGCATGTATAGCTTGGAAGAAAGACGAGACAGGGGGGATAGAAACATTTAAATACATAAAGGTAATCAACACAGTAAAGGAGGAGACTATATTTAAAAGAAAAAAAACTACCACAACAAGAGGACGTAGTCTTAAATTAGAGGGGCAAAGATTTAAAAATAATATCAGGAAGTATTACTTTACTGAGAGGGTAGTGGATTCATGGTAAAGCCTTCCAGCTGAAGTGGTAGAGGTTAACACAGTGAAGGAGTTTAAGCGTGCGTGGGATAGGCAAAAGGCTATCCTAACTATAAGATAAGGCCAGGGACTATTTATTATGTTATTATTTATATAGTGACTACAAATTCCGCAGCACTTTACAGTGAGTGGACGAACAAACATGTAGTTGTAACCAGACAAGTTGGACACATAGGAACAGAGGGGTTGAGGGCCCTGCTCAATAAGCTTACATGCTAGAGGGTAAAGTGACACAAAAGGTAAGGATAGTATTCGACTAATGACAGTTGCAAGAGAGGAATCAGTCGGGAGCTATTAACAGTTTAATTGATACGCTTTAATGAAGAAGTGGGTTTTGAATGATTTTTTGAAGGAGTGGAGACTGGGTGAGCATCTAACGGAGGAGGAAAGTGAGTTCCACAGGAACGGTGCAGCCCTCAAGAAGTCTTGAAGGCGAGCATCAGAGGTAGGAGTACGGACAGAAGATAAACGTAAGTCTTCAGCAGAGCGTAAGAGCCTAGACGGGACATACTTGTGTATTAGGGAGGATAGATAGGTGGGAGCAGCATTATGTAGAGATTTGAAAGCAAGAACCAGAATTTTAAATTGAGCCCTATATCTTATAGGTGCCAATGTAGGGACTGACAGGAAGGAGAGGCGTGGGCGGACAGGAAGATGAGCCTTACCACCGCCTTCATTATGGACTGTAATGGCGCAAGTTGGGAGCACGTAAGACTACTGAGAAGTGGAAAGGACAGTGGAATGGACCAGCACCTTAGTCGCACCTGGCGTTTAGTAGGATCGGATGCGCGCAATGTTTTTGAGATGGAAGCAACAGGATAGACTGAACATGAGGCGTGAAGGAGAGGTTGGAGATCCGAGACAGTTCTTTCATGAAATAAAACAACAAAGTAATAAAATAGTAGCAGAAAGAGGGAACTTTGTAACAACAGGTAGATTTGTGTGTCATCTGCATTTAAATGATATTGGAAACCAACGGAGCTAATGAGTTTACCAAGGGAGGCAGTATAAATAGAGAACAGTAGGGGACCAAGGACTGAACATTGGGGGACACCAACAGAGAGGAGTTGGGGAGAAGAAGCAGAGCCAGAGAAAGAAACACTGAAAGAGCGTTGGGAGAGGTAGGAGGAGCCCCAGGAGAGAGCAATATCTTGTAGACCAATATTGCAGTGGATGAAAAGAAGTTGTTGATGATCAGTATTTAATGAAAGTATTAATGAAAGTATTTAGAAAATTTGGCAGACTAGATGGGCCGAATAGTTCTTATCTGCCGTTACATTCTACGTTTCTATGTTTCTAGATGGTCTCTTTAATCCATAGATTTAGTTTGTACTTTTTGTACATCACTCCCATCTTGCCATTGCTGTGTTTCCATGCAAGTGTCCAAAAAGGCCAAAATATAAATATATTATTCTAAGCACCTCTTAGCTTAAGCAATGAAAATATCAACTTTCCAGAATCTTACATTTTGGGGGGTAGTCGTCCTTCATCGTCCTAATTTGCACTATTACTCCCCATTAATTTATCTAATCCATGTGCTAGCAGGTCATTTTTCCTAATTGTCTGTGAAGAAGAAAGTTCACTCAGAACAATTGAGACTTTTTCTGGATCAAGGCACACTTACTTATAAATATCGATTTTACTTACTGTTCTACTTGAGAGTAATGCATTCTCCTTAATTGGCTAACTAATTTTACTTGTCATATCGGAATCACAGGTCTGCCTTCAACATATTACAGCTCAGAAGTCAATGTGTTCATGGCATACTTTACTGTGCTATGGTACACTGGTTGAACACTATTGTTATACAGGCTTTACAAACAAAAGGCAGAAAAATGCAAAAGGTTGGATTTTACAGAGATTGATTAGTTTCCTTATTTATATAATTACAAAAAAGATACACAATTTAGACCGTTTTGGAAGGTAAATATAATAAGATAAAACCATGAAATATTCACTTTAAACATACTAAAAACATAATTTGGCGTCTCGTAAAGATCGTATTCAGTGCTTTGACTAGCTCACTGTATTTCTGCTCCTTTTTACCTCTATTCTTCAGTTTAAATTTACTCAGAGAGACTTCAAGGTTTGGAAATATTTGTTTGAAAGGCTCCTCTCAGTACTATGCTAATGATGATGTCCAAATACAACACAGGGAGCAAGCCAAACAGACTTTTCATCGAACAGTACATGCTGACTGTGAAAACTGGCACAACATCAGAAAAATATTTAAGCTGTTCCCAAAAATGTTTTTCAACTAAGGGAATCTGTGGCACCCATGTAGGAAATTTCATAAGGAAACAAATGTGAACTTTTACAAAAAATAATAATAATAATAAAATATACGGTTTAATATTGTGTATGACTTAGTATATCAATTGTAACTATGTAAACACCAACATATAGTTATTCAAATGTAAACTGGAAGGTAAAATGAAATTGGAGGAACTGGAGATACTGGCATGCATCCTTAAATATAATTAACATGAATCAACATGTTTATATCAATGAGCAACGTGTAGATAAAGGTCTTTTTGTACAAGTAATCTATAATAGGAACACTCTAAGCACCGTAACTACTACAGCTTATGATTAAGATTATGGTGCTCAGGGTCGATTGAGCCTCTCCCATTGTGAATAATCAAACCATTTTAGAACTGGTCACTACTCTCTGCCTCCACTACTTTAGATAGAGAACAGGAAGCTGCCGAAAGAATGCCAAAGGAATGCCGAAAGAAGCAATGCCACAAGCAGTCTCCTCACAAAACAACACAACCAACCTTGCAACACATACAGCATCACAAGCAGCCTCTTTACTGCACACAAATAACACCACTAAATATCCAGATGCACTGGGTTTAAGGAACATGCAGCATATGGGGTTGCTAACTAACTAACTATCCTCAAAGTTACTTGCTTAGAATTGACTGGGCCAAACTTATTCTGGCCTGAGAACTACATTTTACAAGAATCCTTAATAAATAGATCTATTTAGTAGTGGTAGTCTGGGGGAGGGAGATAATAAGACTTATTAATGACCCCTCACACTCAATCTTCAATCTTCATCCTCCATCCTCCTACTTGTACTATGACAAATCAATCCAATATGCTTTTACCAACATTCTACACCACTACATCGCTTCTCCTCACCATTCCTGACCTACTGCCCCATCTCCAAGTCTTGTCTGAGCAATGCTCTCTCTTCTCCTCCACTTCTTTTCCCTCTCCTCCCTCAGTATTAACATTACTTCTTCCTCCACTTACTTCGACCTGCCAGCAACCTCCACATCTTCCCCTCAGTGCTACACTTTCCTCTTCTCTCATCTCACACCCTGCACTCATTTCTCTGTACTGTTTCTCCTAGGCCCCATGCATAAAAAAGACACACACGCCTCTTGTCAATGCCTCTACTTTTGCTTCTAGCAGCTGGTGATGTCTTTCCCAACTTAGGGCCAATCACCTCCTCTGCTTACACTAAGCCAGCCAGAAGCCATATGACCCGCATGCCAGTACACTGCCATTTATCCTCATCTACCAACGTTCAGTGTGCACTGTGGAATACCTGAAACCAGAACAATTTATGCAAATGTACCGTGAAGGCAGCTTTAAAAAGGCAAAATGTACCATGTCTTTTTGGTCACCATGATGAAGACTCAGGTTGAAATGCAATGTGCTTATGTGGAAGGCTTTAAGCATACATGTAAGAATTTACTTTTAAAAGATATATAGTATTTGCTTTTAATCTCCTGCTTTGCGTCCCATCGTATGACTATAATTTAGCGTTTGGAAAATCTAGAAGATAAACATAGAAGGTGGAATTTATCACTCCAAAGAACTGATGGTGGAATCTGCAAGTAGAGATGATAATGCTGGTTCCTTAAAGAGTGAGTGTGACCATTATGTGTGAATCTAAGAGAGTTGAATAATATAATTCACTATGAGAAACTCTTTTATCTGTTTGTCCTAGATTTAAAGTTGTTTATTGAAAAAGCAAACCGAGGGTAACATTTATCACTACACTTTGTGTGTATTTTCACTTTGTTGTCCTTATGTTGGAATGCCCAATCTGTCTGCAGCAAACTCAAATCTACAGCTATACATAACTTCTTCATTTCAAAGTCTTTCACCATACTAGCACTCAAGATACCTGGCTGTCCCCTTCTGATAGCATTACTCCTGCTTCTTTAAGTGACCTACTATCTCATACTTCCAGACTCAGCAACTGTAAAGGATATAGTGTAAGCATTCTTCTCTCCTCCCTTTCTACCTTTTAACCAATCTTCCCTGCCCAGCCTTATCTTTCCTTTGTTTGAAGTTCACACTGTCCGCCTATTTAAACTCACTCCATTAAGAATTGCCATTATTTATCTCCTCGCTGGTCATCATAGCTTATTTATTGAATACTTTCTCTCTTCAAACACTCCTTCCCTTGTCCTTAGGGACTTTAACATCACGATCAACAAATCTAACTGCTCTGATGCCTCTCGACTGCTCTCAGCACCTCCTACATTTAAATGTTGTAAGTGTTTTCGATTACAACCATGGCACACCAAGCAGACCTGGTATCTCCAAAAATGCTCTAGAACTGCTGAACATTGCTGGGAAAAGTCTCATTCTGCATCTGACTTCCTCCACTATAAATTTATGCTAAGCTCATACAATGTGGTCCTTTACTCTGCAAAAATAATCTACTTAAATACCCTCATAACCATACTCTTACGAAAACCCAAACACCTCTTTCACACTTGAAACTCTCTTCTTTGCCCTGTCGCTGCTCCTCTTCCTACTAACTTGACAGCTACAAACGTTGCTATTCACTTTACTGAAAACATTTCAGCAATCAGATAAAAGATCTCTAATCTCTCTCCTACCCCTACCAATACTTCCCCCTACCTAACTCCCTCCTCTGTTCTATGCACTCGAACCTGTTATGCCAGAAGATGTCTCTGCTCTTCTTCTGTCCTCTCGCCCCATCACAGTAATAGCTTTTCCTCTCTACACCTTGGTAACTCACCTTCTTCTCCTGTTTTTGTGTCATCCAAAAAACTAACTAAAATTATTATAGTAACCTATGTTTTCTAATACATGAAATTCATCCAACCCTTACCTTATATGTCACTTTACCTCACACCATTTTGAGTGTAAGCTAGTTTAAACAGGGCCCTCAACTCTCTGTTCCTGTGCACCCAACTAATTTTGTTACTAATACTTGCCTGTTAGACCCGGAGGAGGCAGGGAAAGCTAGCCGGATCAAGGAGCATGTGTGAGTCTGAGGGTGTGTACGAAAAAGTAAAAGGGTGGGGCTGGGTGTGGTCAGCAGTAAGTGATTGGCAGGGTAGGGTGGTATAAATAGGAGACATGTTCTGTACTTCCCCCCTGCCATTTTATAATCGACTAGGAATTGTTTCCCTCCCTGCCTCCCTTTAGTTAGGTTGTTGTTCCATTTGTTTATGTTTCACTGTTTTCTCACTTGCCTTTCACCACAGCAGGTGGGTGGCTGTCCTTGCCAATCATGGGTTGGACTGGGGGAATCCAATAGGTGTGAAGGAAAGTGGGGCCAATCCCTCCCCTAGCCTCGGTGAAGTTAAGGTATGGTTTATTACGGCCCTTCCCCACTGAACCAAATGTCAGATACTGGTTAGCATGATGTTGGTGGAAGGCAAGGTTTTGTGGCCAGTGTTGGCTGGGATGAGGGGAGAGGGAAAGTGCCCAGGTGAGTTCCGAGGTCACAGATAATTGATTGGCAAGGGTGGGTATGTTTAAGGAACATTGTTAAGTTATATTGTTAAGTTATGTTGTTTGATGTTTAAATTATAAAATATTATATATATATATATAATATGTAAATGTGTAATGTGTAAATAAATAGAAAAGGGCACACATGAAAGTAGCCTATGGGCATTGTTTACTTACTTAATGCCACTTGTTAACACACAAATGCCATGCCTTTAGAATCCTGCTAGTCTTTGTTCCCAGTGATTAGATATTGTTTTCCACAAATATTGTGTACAGCGTCCACCTGTTACTGACGATAGCTGAGTAATCAGATCCTGAGTGTCTTTGATGCCCTGATCTGGTGCTTCTTTGATTTTTAGTCAATTTCTGCTTTGCTTTGTGTTCCTTCCCTGTCTAGTCTAGCATGGTTGTAGAACATACCGTTACTTCCATTTGTTATACATATATAATGTTATATAAAGGCATGGCTGACATAGGGCCTGATGTAGCAGCAGCTCCAGGCCCATGCCTATGGAATAGGCCCATTGATTTAAAAAAAAATCTAATTCTTTGGGAAGACACGTCCTCTTTTTGGACATGTTCACCTCTGTGGGCGGTTCTATTTACATGATTCGCATCGGTGGCCCGCCCTTTTACGCCACCCACCGACATCCTGCTACACCGGACCTGCTGTTAGGGGGATGGATTTACTTGAAAGACGAAAGCAAGAGATTAGCATAGGGTATGTGTTTTCTTATGGCTGCATGTTTTGATTTTCCCTCCAGCACCACCTCTACCACATACATGACACGTGGGAGGTATGATTGTTTTAGTGTTTTTTGTTGATAAGCTTCTGTAATTAGGCCCATAATAATTGTCAGCACCAGGCCCAATGGGCTCTTAATCTGGCCCTGTATATAGGGAATTGGATGCATTCTGTAATCCAGAATCAAATATGTTGTTCTTTAGTTCTGTTATTTCCTGTGCATACATGTTCATAGTATGTTCCTATTATGTTCCTGTGTTCCCTTTACACCGACTGATACAAGTAATGGTCCTGATGGGTTTTAGACCATTCCTGGTCAGTAGTCTTCCCAGCATCTATTCCATCTGCAGGACAAAGACTTGGGGAGGTTGAGATAACTGCTAGGCCATCGAGGACTCCTATTCTCTCTTGGGACATTATTATTTTATTATTTATACAGCGCCAGCAAATTCTATAGCGCTGTACAATGGGTGGACTAACAGATATGTAATTGTAACCAGACAAATGGAAGCACAGGAACAGAGGGGTTGAGGGCCCTGCTCAATGAGCTTACTTGCTATAGGGAGTGGGGTATAGAGACACAAAGGGTATAAGTAGGGGTAATGAAATAGGTTGCTAGAAAAGTATTCACTGAGAATTTAGTAGGTTATTTTGACAGTTGCAGGAGAGGAGTCAGGGGGGGATGAAAACCCGCTAATAGTTTAAATTATATGCTTTCCTGAAGAAGTGTATTTTCAAAGATTTTTTGAAGGAGTAGAGACTGGGTGAAAGTCTAACGGAGAAGGGAATGGAGTTCCACAGAAAAGGTGTAGCCCTGGAGAAGTCTAGGAGGTGAACATCAGATGTGGGAGTACAGACAGAGGATTGACGTAGGTCTTCGGAAGAGCGCAGGGGCCTCAACGGGACATACTTGTGTATTAAAGAGGATAGGTAAGTTGGAGCAGCATTATGTAGGAACTTGTAAGCAAGCACCAGAATCTTAAATTGAGCCCCATATCTTACTGGAAGTCAATGTAGGGACTGACAGAGAGGCGGGGCGTGGGAGGTGCAGGCGGACAGGAAAATGAGCCTTGTGGCCCATAAAACTAAGTACTCAAGTAAAAGTTAGACATGCCCAGGAAATTAAGAAATTGACAAGCCCTCTGACCAGTAAAATCATCAGCTTCTAGAAATGACTAGGGTGAAAGAAAAAAGTGTCAACCCACACATCTACAGTGTGTGCCAACATTAGGTTATATCAGGATAGAAATCACAGTATGTTATCTGCTGTACTTGGCTAGTAAGTTCTACAAAAAGCTTAAAATAAAAAATAATAATGGGAAGCAGTCTGTCCCCTAGCTTTCCTGGTTATGCATTCTAAATGCAACTCAGCTGTGTTTATCTCGCCCCAAGTTTAAGTTATTTCATTCTGGTCCTAAAATTTGGGGATGTCCATAGAAAAAAAAATATTTCAAATAATTACATATATTTATATTATAAATATTTAAAATATATACCTGGTTTTATATTTTACCAGGAGAAATTAACCACAATTAGTTATTGCTGGTATTTAGCTAGAAAATACTGGAGTAGTGTAAAAGGGAAAATGTTAGTGCATCACGGAACACAAACACAGTATATATTACAGTGATACAGAGAAGGTCTTGTATCAACCCTTTAAAGCCATACATATTTGCATTTAATGCAGATGTGGTGCCTGCAGTTTCTTTCTGCACCAAATGAATGTGCTCATCATTATACATAATGCTAAACAAATGCAGATGTGAGATGTGTGAAATCTCCTACATCCATCATGTTACATCTGCTCCGCGATACACTATTTTCCACTATTTACTATTTGACACTTTTCTTTGCCCTAAAATTTGCACTTCATTTAACTAGTCTAAAGAAGCAATGACATTAAGAATGATTTCATCATCAACATGTTCATGGATTTTTATATTGAAAACCTTAAAAATCTATGTAAAAAATAAATGTATTTCATTATTGAACCATTCTTATTTAGTGCCCTTGCCCTCAGCACTTTATATAGATTAACGAAGTATACGAGTGACATAGTAAAGCTACATATAAAAAAATACTGCCCAAATTGTGAATAAAATGTTTTAACGAAAATGTAATGTGACATTTAAGATGAAGTATTTATACTTTTGTGGCTCATGCGTCTGTTTTAACTAGTTCATTTTAGATCTTGGGCATTCAAATACCAGAACTCTGATTATAGCCAACTACAACTCCCAAATGTAACAGCCATTTGCTGTGTTTTTGTGAACCATTTTTGGGAGTTGTTATTTGCTAACATAATTATGTTGGGTATTTAAATATTCCTCATTTGTGTCAATAAACATATTTTGGGAACTATGATGATATACATTTGTACAAACTTATAGATCGATACAAATTCACCATTAAATCCTTTATGCTGTTACTGAGATACTCAGTAAACAAGCAATTAAACCGCTGAAACACTGAGCAGATATTCATACAATACAATATACATATAAATATCTACTAGATTGTAAGCTTATCTGAGCAGAGTCCAAAATAACCTCTTGTTTCCTGTTAACATTTCCAATACCGTAATTTACTCCTTCGTTGCTGTGATATCCCCACATTAATATTGTAAAGCACTGCGGAAAATGTTGACGCTATAAAAATTCCAACAATAATGATAGCATAATGTGTGATGTGATCGTCCCCTTGTGAAATGTCAGCCTCTTACTTGCTGAGTGTGATGGCAGTTGAAATCCAATAAAGATACCATAAGTATTTTGACTCCTCTATCGTATAATCCTTCTCAAGTGGATAAAAAGTTTGGACTCTGACTGACAAGATGCTCAGGCAGTCTCTGTATCAATGGAACCACAACCCAAAGCCTAAAGTTCCTTCTCCATGATCATTCATCATGAAAATATTCTCGCAGCAAATAGTAATAAAAAAAATACTAACCTTGTAGTTACCAAGAGATGTGGGACTGGATCTGCCTTGTGACTTGCAGGGCTCTCCAATCTCATTGCTGCTGTTTACAAAACCCTGACAGATCTTAATTGAAAAAGATACCTTCAGCTTCCAAAATAGGAGACCCCAGTGTTATCTTCAAACAAGCTATCTGCTTGAAACATTTCAGCTGCTGAACTGGATGGATAATTAGGGAAGAAGTGTGGGAACGCTGGAGAGCCCACGTGACGTACAGTAACCTACTTCTGCAGTCTTAGGGACATGTTCATTTTTTCCAGTTCTTCGTTGATGTTTTTAAAATTCTCAACAGGTTGTGCAGAGTG
The DNA here is from genome assembly GCF_036172605.1 of Pelobates fuscus. Taxonomy (NCBI): domain Eukaryota; kingdom Metazoa; phylum Chordata; class Amphibia; order Anura; family Pelobatidae; genus Pelobates; species Pelobates fuscus. The sequence continues at coordinate 61,559,313 of NC_086318.1, forward strand.
TTACTCAAAACTTGAATTGAAACATTAAACTAAAGTGAAACCATTAGTTATTAATAAAACAATAATAATTGAAATGTTTTCATTTCTACACATCTTGGCTGGAAGAGTTGTATTTAAATAAAATAATAATAACAAACTGTTTAACCCAAAAATGTACATTCAGATAGTCTCTGGTTTCCAAGTACATCCTGGGGATGTTACTATTACCCAATTTAATGGTGCAAAATGTAAACTGAAATAGCCAAACTGTGATTATAGCTTCATTAGAGGATTGTTTTGAAATTAGCTATTTTTAGCTAAAAATTAGCTAATCAGCTAATAATTTGGCTTCGTTTTACAGTTCAGGTCTCAAAGCATCACAGTTCAGTACTTAGTAAAAAAAATTCAAAGATGGGAAAATTCCTTATAAATTTGTGTTAACGCTGTATCAAAGGTACAGTAAACTATGTATCATTATTGGACAAATAATGACGTGATTTAATGTTTTATATTGTATTCTTGTTTGGGTAGGGACCTCTTCACCTACTGTTAACTATGTCAAACTAGTTTTGTCAGAATTAATTTTTTGTCTCATTTTATCTATTGTACATCTCTGCAGAACATGTTGGTGCTAAATCAACAATGGAAAATTGAATTGTATTGTGCATTATTCTGAAATTGCATGTAAGTGCAGAACCTTTTTAATGGTTTCTTCTGGCTAAACTTTGCACAGTGGAGGTGGACATGTATACTTTTGGCAAATAAGTATATCTTCTGACCTTCTGCTGAAGAAGAGTTTAACTTTAAAGGGACACTGTAGGCACCCAGACCACTTCGGCTAATTGAGGTGGTGTGGGTGATGTGACCCTTTTGCACATAGTGATGCAATGTAAAACATTGCAGTTCCAAAGAACTGCAATGCTTGCATTGCAACTCTAAGTCTGCCCCCAGTGGCTGTCTACCCCAGCGTCAGATATTTCCCTTAGGAAAGCATTGAATAATGCTTTCCTATGGGGAGGTCTAATGCGCGCGTGGCCATTGTCGGCTGATGTCGGCTGGGGAGGAGAGTGGGAGGAGCCTGACCCAGCACCAAGGGGCCTCAGTGCTGGATTCAGGTAAGTGGCTGAAGGGATTTTAACCCTGTCAGCCCTGTGGGGGGGGGGGGGGGGTGGGAAGGGTTAAGGGAGGGAGCACTGTAGGGACCTATAGTGCCAGGAAAACGGGTTTATTTTCCTGGCACTAGAGGATCCATTTAAGGTAGCTTCTGCTACAGAAGAAGAGTATTATGTTAAAATGATGATGATTATTCATATATTATATATTAAACTTTATTTTTCTTGATAGCTTCCCTTTTAAAAAATAAAGCAAGTTCAAACAACTTAAAAGGAACACTATAGTGTCAGGAACGCAAATGTATTCCTGAGACTATAATTGTAAAAAAATACTCTTCAGGTGAGGTGCCCCCTTTGACTCCCTTTAACCCCTTAAGGACCGGCCTGTTTTTGCGATGTTTGTACGTTAAGGACCAGAGCAGTTTTAACACTTTTGTGGTGTTTGTGTTTAGCTGTAATTTTCCGCTCTCTCATTTACGGTTCCCATACAAGTTATATATTGTTTTTTTCACGACAAGAAGGGCTTTCTTTACATACCAGTATTTATATTATGTCATATATTGTATTTAAAAAAAAAAATAAAATATGGTAAAAAAATAAAAAAAAAAACATGTTTTTGGACTTTTACTTGAAAAATCTTTTACTTATCTACAAAAGCTAATGAAAAAAACTGCTAAATAGATTCAAAATGTTGTCCCGAGTTTAAAAACACCCAGTGTTTACATGCTTTATTGCTTTTTTTTGCAAGTTATAGGCCTATAAATACAAGTAGGAAATTGCTGTTTCAATATATATATATATTTTAAATGTATCAATAGTGACATTGTTACACCGTTATCTGTCATAAATCCCCGAAACACACCTAACATGTACATATTTTTTAAAGTAGACAACCCAGGGTATTCAAAATGGGGTATGTCCAGTCTTTTTTAGTAGCCACCTAGTCACAAACATTGGCCAAAGTTAGCATTTATATTTGTTTGTGTGTTAAAAATGCAAAAAACGCTAACTTTGGCCGGTGTTTGTGACTAAGTGGCTACTAAAAAAGGCTGAACATACCCCATTTGCAATACCTAGGGTTGTCTTCTTTTGCAAATGGTATGCCATCATGGGGCTAATTCTCATTCCTTGGCTACCATACGCTCTCAAAGGCAACCTAACCAATCTGACAAATTTCAATAAAAAAAAAAAGTAAAATCAAGCCTTATATTTGACCCTGTAACTTTCACAAACACTATAAAACCTCTACATGTGGGGTACTGTTATACTCAGGAGACTTCGCTGAACACAAATATTAGTGTATCAGAACAGTAAAATATATCACAGCAATAATATCCTCAGTGAAAGAGCTGTTTGTGTGTGAAAAATGCAAAAAACTTCACTTTCACTGACAATATCATCGCTGTGATATGTTTTACTGTTTTGAAACACTAATATTTGTGTTCAGCGAAGTCTCCCGAGTAAAACAGTACCCCTATGTACAGGATTTAGGGTGTCATAGAAAGTTACAGGGTTAAACACAGTGCTAGCAAATTAAATTATCTGGACTTTTGGCCTGGGTTGGCAGGCAGGTCCCTCAAATTGCAATCATTAAAATTACTTAATTAGGTAAAAATATTACATAAATATGCACGTAGAATTTTAATATATATACATATTTATGTATTTGACGTCTACGTGTATATTTATGAAATTATTTATGTAATTATGTATGTGGACATATGTATATTTTGTATTATTTTTATTTATTTATTTATACATAGATATATATATTATTACATTCTAAGTGTATTTTGATATAAATATATATATATCAATATCAAAATACTGTTAGAATAAAATTGAATATATATATATATTTTTTTTTATTTATTAAAAATTATTTTTATTTTTTGTTATTTATTTTTATTAACATATTATTTGTATTTTATAATATATATATATACCATATATATAGTTATTATATATATTGTATATATTCGTGTGTAATTTAAATATAAGTGTATTTTTATATTAATATACGTATATATAAATATAAAAATACACTTAGTGTGACATTATATATATTATATATATACCTATATTATATATAGGTATATATAGATATAATACATGTATATATATCATATATATATACACATATTATTATTATTTTTTACACTGATTTCTTTTTTTTTACACTTTATTTTATGATTTTTTTACTTGCAGGGAGACTGTCTGTCAGCACAGACAGTCCCCCTGCAGGCAGATACACAGACCCCTAGTGCGGTCATGTGATCGAGTGATCACATGGCCGTGGGGTCCTGATCTGCCGAGGGGGGACTGCCCGGGCAGACAGGCAGTCCCCCTGGACCGGGAGGAGAGCTGATCGCCGCCGTGGGACCGACGGCGATCAGGTAATTTGCCCAAAACCGTTATGACGGTTCAGGACCGTCAGCGGTCCAAACGCACGTTTTACCGCTGACGGTCCTGAACCGTCAGCGGTCCTTAAGGGGTTAAAAAGGTGTTTTACTTACCTTTTTTTCCATCGCTGCACCAGTCCCGCCATGGTTGACCCCGTGTCGCTCAGCCTCCATGGCAGATTTGGTGATCTCAGTCAATCCATTGCTTTCTCATAGGAAGGCACTGGTATGCTATTGCGCATGCGTGGCAAAACGCTGTGCTGCGCAAATGAGCATCTCCTCAAAGAGATGCATTGAATCAATGCATCTCTATATGTAGCATTCAGCATCTCCATGCAGAGTGTGGAGATGCTGAACGTCAGTGCTCCACATTCTGTAGTAATGACCCAGGAAGCACCTCTAGTGGCTGTCTGCGTGGCTACCACTGAAGGTGTTACTAGGCAGTAATGTAAACACAGAATTTTCTCTGAAAAGGCAGTGTTTACATTAATAGGCCTGCAGTGACTGTCTATAGACACCAGAACCACTACATTAAGATGGAGATGTTCTGGTGACTATAGTGTACCTTTAAGTCCTTACAACATGTCTATATATACTACATGTGTTTTAAATGTAAAATAAAAAACAAATACAGAAGTAAAGTAATACTTCTTTCCTTTAGTCATGATTGGAGCTGGACAATAACTTATACACCTATTGTGTTTATTATGATTTGCATAATCCAGTCTATATGCATTGTATGTCTAACATAAAATATTGTGTACTTGACTCTTGCTCCTAATAAAGATATTTTTTACAAAATGCCAAATAAAATTTACCACATAAAGCCCCATTTATCTACTAGCTCCAGCAATGGTTTTCACCCTACAGAGGGATATGTTTTTTCTACCATTATTATTTTCTGTCTCTCTGCATCTATGAAGAGGGACTGTACAATCTGCAACGACATTTGTCACTTGTCAAGGTTGCCTTCTAACAGCTATAGCAAGTGTAGGAGGGAGGTAAGTTTCTGAGAACACTGAATAAACTAGAAAAGCTACAATTTCTGGGGAAATTGTGTGAAGTGTTCTTGCCTCCACCAGTAGTCTACAAATGGAGTGGGCGGAGTAACTGTTATTATTTATTTATATAGCACATTTAATTGCAACGTTGTTGCCCAAAGTGCTTCACAGTTACATAAAAACATACATTTATAAAAACATTAGCAGGTGCAAAAGGCCATGTCTATGACATCACTTGCTGCTCCAGCCTGGCACAGGTCAGAGTATTTTGGCGGTTGCCATCTTCAAACGGTCATATTTTAAAAACTATACATCCTACAGCGAAGAGCTTTATATTGTGAGAATCACAAGACCCAGACCTACATTTTGATGCATAGTATGTTTCTGAAGTATTACAAATGAAGGCACGGTCGCAGTTTGAACTGGCTAGAGTTGCAAACAAATGGTCATTTTGTGAAAACTATCAGGACTATGGCTTAGCCGTGGACATGTGTAGCGGCAGCAGGGATAGCTGAATGTTTTGATATAAGATTTGTGTAGGTGGGCTTGAAAATGAGAGAGTGGTGGCAGTTTAGAAATCATGTCCTGATTTTTCAGCTTTTGCCAGCTCCCACTCTAGTTTTGAACATTTTGCCATTTATTCCTATGGGACCAATTTCGCCACAAGAACGACGATATTCCGTGAACCATTCTGCGAAACGTTCCACAGAGTAATAGCACACCAATCGGGAACAATCCGCACGTTTCGGTATATTACTGTCTATGTAGTGTAAAAACTGTGGGAGGAGTTAGGGTGGTAAATTTGGCTATAATAAAAATAATATATATGTGAGATAACATTAAGTGGTCTTGCTATGCAAGAACACTTAATAATATATATGTGAGATAACATTAAGTGGTCTTGCTATGCAAGAACACTTAACTACATGGATTTCCAATTTGCTACTACATTATGTCATGGCTTGTGAAGTAACTGTACATGTTGCTGGTAAGTATAATTAACCATTTGTCACATTGTTTTTAGAAGGAGGCATTCCCAATGCCAGCGGGTTCCGTACAAATTCTCAACCAGATATACTATATCTACAAAAGTATTGGGACACACCTCTTAATTATTGAATTCAGGTGTTTCAATCAGACCCCTTGCAACAGGTATATAAAATTAACCCCTTAAAACTGGAGGGCGTACTATTACGCCCTCACGGTTTTTCTTACTTACCCGGTCACCGGCGATCCCACGCCGGCGATTGCGGTCGGGGGAATCACCTGGGATCCCAGGGAGACCCCCGCAGCGGATCTTGCCTCCTTCGCCCCCCCCCCCCCCCCGGCCTTGTGAGAGTGAGGTCCTTGAGAGGACTTCACAATCACATGGCCGGGTTAGCTGGCTGCTGCATTGTCAGCAGGGGGACTGCCTGTAATGACATATACATATATTAATTCTACATATATATTTATGTAATATTTTTACATAATTAGGTATTTTAATTAATTACAATTAGCGGGACCTGCCTGACAACCCATGACGAAAGTATAGGGAATTTAATTTGCTAGCACTATATTTAACCCTATAACTTTCCAAGACACCATAAAACCTGTACATGGGGGGTACTGTTTTACTCGGGAGACTTCGCTGAACACAAATATTAGTGTTTCAAGACAGTAAAATGTATTACAACGATGATATCGCCAGAAAAAGTGATTTTTTTTTGCATTTTTCACACACAAACAGCACTTACACAGACGATATTATTGCTGTGATACTTTTTACTGTTTTGAAACACTAATATTTGTATTCAGCGAAGTCTCCTGAGTACAACAGTACCCCTCATGTAAGAGTTTTTATGGTGTTTTCAAAAGTTACAGCGTCAAATATAAGGCTTGTGTTTCATTTTTTTCACATTAAAATTTGCCAGATTGGTTATGTTGCCATTGAGACCCTATGGTAGCCCAATAATGAAAATTACCCCTATGATGGCATACCATTTGCAATAGTAGACAACCCAAGGTATTGAAAATGGGGTATGTCCAGTCTTTTTTAGTAGCCACTTAGTCACAAACACTGGCCAACGCTAACTTTGGCCAGTGTTTGTGACCAAATGGCTACTAAAAATGACTGGACATACCCCATTTGCAATAACTTGGGTTGTCTACTATTGCAAATGGTTGCCATTGTGGGTGTAAATTTTATTCCTGGGCTACTATACAGTCTCAAAGGCAACGTAACCAATCTGGCGAATTTCAATTTCAAATGTAACGCGCTATATTTGACCCTGTAACTTCCCAAAACACCATAAAACCTGTACATAGGGGGTACTGTTTTACACATGAGACTTTGCTGAATACAAATATGTGTATTTTATTGCAGTAAAAGCAAACAGAATTATGACATTGACAGTTAAAATGTCATGTAGAACTAGAAAAAAACAAAATTTCTAGCCAGCCTAGTGCGGTACATGTACCAGCAAGCCTGCACCTTTTAACTATTTTCTTTAACTAAAGTAGATTGGGTTCTGTATGTTATGTATGTTAGTTAAAATGTCAGCCCAGTCACTATTCTCTAGTTTGTCCCCTAGGTCATGTTCCTTTTGGATGTGTATGGTGGGAGTCTCCCACACTACACATCCAAAAGGAACATGACCTAGGGGACAAACTAGAGAATGGGAGAACAGGGTAAGCAGTCAAAATAAAATGTGAGTACTGTATGGAGATCGATCCTGGCTTATTATCTGATAGTCTACAACTGAATTTATAAAATTGTGGATTTTACCTCAGGGTAAGCCCTTAAGTATAATTACACAAACTGGATGTGCTGATTCGCCTACAGCAGGGGAGTTGAAACTTTTCCACTAGATGTCCTCACAGAGTTTTGGACAAGCAAATATCTGACCTTCCTAATGCCTTTCTATATCCACCATTGAAAATCTGAAGGAGTCATCCTGTAGTTATTGGGGGGTTATTTGGGGTTATTCTTATTCGCATCACATTCCCAGCTACGTCCATACATGTCTCACTCACCTCTTTAACCAAATGTACGAGTTAGGAGTAGTGAGCACCAGACAGGATAGTTTTTCTTCATGGTTAAGACATTAGGCTATAATCGTATATCTGACATTGACTGGCAGAGAAATGCTGCAATAAATTATATATACCATATCATTTTTTTAAAAAACTATTCTTTATATTTATTTCACAGACTGAGCAAACTTTTGACAAAAGAAAATGAAGCAACACAAGCTTCTCTGTCTGTAACATAAGAATTGTAAGATAACCAGACCCCCTGAACCGGGCACCTAACATCTCTTTTTATCAGTATGTTGTATGCTGTAACAGTGTGGGGAATGATTGGGCTTTATAAATAAAAGACAATGATAATCATAATAATTACATCAGCACGCTAACACTATCATAACACCAAATGACAATCAAATGAGTATTCCAAGGAACCTGTTGCTCTATCTATGGAATCAAGACCTTATTTCTGGACTATGAATTTATTTTAAGTATATATGTTTTCTTATATTCTGTGGTTGCTTGTCCTGCACTGTCTCCCTTCTCCTCTCCTCCCAACCTTCACACAATAAGTTTATTTGAAACTGTTAAAATGAATACGACAAAAATATGCAGCCTTCAGGAGTTTCTAAATTGCTTTCCTTTGCATATGATCAACCCCACAGTTTGTAGATTGCTACTTTAATACAACTGGTTGGTTGCATTATGTATTGCTTTTTTCATCTTTTTTTTTTTTTTGGCCTTTCAGCCTGTTTTACTAGGGTTTCAGCTCTAACTCTGAGCTGAATCTCACCAAACGGCAACTAACACAATGTTTAGTGCGTAGTGACACAGGAAATACGGAAGTGCTTCTTCACCATATCGCTAAAAAGACCATAAAGTAGGGTTGCATGCTCCTAACAATACTTTTAGGATGCCCTGGCTGAGTACGTCTCTTTCTTTATTGACACTGACACTGACAGTGGTTGCAAGCAGCAAGTGGGGTTATGTATATAAAGTGTCATGTTCTGGAAAGTGGTCTAAAGTACTAAATGTGGGGGCAATCACCATGGAAACTAGCGGAACTAACAGTCCCTTCTATATCTTTGCAATACCTTTTCAGAACAAAATACTTTTTATACATAAACCTCAATGTGTCTCCTTCACAGCTGGTCATGCTGGTTTGCAGAGCACTGGGCATTTTTTGGGGTACAGCCTCTGGTGCAAACTTTGCTAACGTATTACAAAACCCTTCAGTAATGTGCTATGTTTACAAATATATTACAGATCCACAGCACTGTGTAAATATGTACGGACCATTGTGATACACTCATTCACACACATTACTGTGAGTTTTATTCTGCTGAAGCACTGCGATACACTCATACATGCCGTACATTACTGTGACTTTCACTGCAGTGGGGCTCTGTGTCACAGTCAGACATATTGTACTATAATGCTATTGCTGTGGAGCTCTGTAATGCCTACATACACACTGCACATTGCCAGTTTTATTGCAGTGAAACTCTGTTTTTTACTCACACTGTGTTTCACTGATACATCTCAAGACAGACGTAGAGATTCATATAACAAATACTTACAAAATGTAATTGGAAGAAAGTGTTATAAATAGTCAATTGCAGAGGAGTGAAAACAACTGAACAATATCACTTTTATGTTCTAAGTATTTAAATCCTCCCCCCCCCCTGCCACCCCCAAACACCTTCTCTTCCAAGAATCTGACTCCAAGCCTCAACTCTCCAAAAGGTAAATACTGCAAAATCCCTGAACAATAAAACCTCCTCGCTTTGCAATGAAACCGAGAAAAGCCATATTTAAAATACACATTTATATTACCGCAGGACACCAGTTAATCAGGAACATAGCAATACTGGTAATATGATATTGCAGGGCTCTGCAGAAAATTGCAAGAGAACTACAATGGTTTTAAAGAAAAACATTTAGCGAGAATGAAATAGAAGATATAGCAAAGGTTCTAAAAGTTTATTGCATCATTTATTCCTAATATTATTATTATTATTATTAATGTTTCTTTTTTTTTTCTTTATCATTATATTAAACCATTTTACACGGGGAACAAAGCACCAGAATATTTAGATACATCTTACAAAGTCAGATATAGAAGTTGCAGAGAATATTAAGCTAATCATATGTCAAAGCAAGCAGATACATTTTGTTTTAGAGGAATGGAATAGACAAGGGTAGAGAACAGTGAGTTATTAAAGGAGCCGTTCTAACATTACGAACATTACGATCGAGTTTACTCCTGCCTGTTTAGAATTCCAGATGCCCCTTTAAAAATTAAAGAATGAAGTATAACTTACCTTTAATCCTATGCAGCATTGTCTTTTGTTTTTTCTTCAAAATGTATTTTATTAAGTTTCTGTGTAGATAATACACATAAATGTGTAGTTGACACTGTGGTATAAAAACATAGAAGAACATTTCAGAATAAACAATAACTGAAATTACAGACGCTGACATAGATGGTGAAGTACGTCCCTATGTTTCCTGGGTAAGGCCATTCATGTCTAAACTTCCTTAGATCAGGGCCGGCGGCACAAGCAGCTGCCTTATAGTGCACTGACCCGGTGGGAGCTAGTTTGGATTGACCGGCAGGAGGTGGGCGCACAACGCTCCTTCATGCCAGGCACTTTGTGTAGCGTGGCCGAGCGGAGCACTGCGCTCCGCTGTACAGGAACCTCTGATTCCTGTACCCAGCCGGACTGAAAGGAAGTGCTCACTGAGAGAGCACTTCCTGTCAGTCCAGCTGGGTACAGGAAACAGAAGCTCCTGTAGCACGGTCCGCTCCACTCGGCCACGCTACAAGAAATGTAGGAGACACACCGGGGACAAAGGGGGGAAAGAGAGGGGCACTGGTGGTGGGGGGAGGAAAACTATAGGAAGGGGAGGAAAACTATGGAAAGAGGAGCAGGAACACTATGGAGGGGAGGAAAACTATGGGGGGAGGAAGGAAATATTTGGAGGGGGGGGGGAATTATGGGAGGGGGGATAGAAACACTATGGGGGGAGGAAATTTCACTGAGAGAACACTTCCTGTCAGCCCGGCCGGGTACAGGATCTCCCCTGCCGGTCCATGCAGAGCCAGCACTTTCCGAGCGCTGGCCCTGCTGTGTGCCTTCATGGGCCAGTGGGGAGATCAAAGATCTCCCTCACCGGCCCAAAGGCACTTACATGCAAGAGGAGGACCCGGGGGAGCTCTAGCCAGCAGCTCCGCCGGGTTCCTCTTGCCGCAGTTACCATGGCAACGCTCTGATCTTCCAAGAGTGAACTCTAGCCTCGCAGGCTAGAGTTCACTCACCACTAGGACCGCCAGGGATAGCAGCAAAGCCCCTCTCCCAGGCAAAAGGTAAGAAGGGAGGGGGGATATAATGTTTGTTTGTTTTTTATTAAGAAAAATAAATACACATTTATTATATTTAATTTAACCTGTCTCCCCCACACATACACAATCCCTTCAAACATATTCACACACAGTACCCTCACACACACACACACATACACGCAGCACACTCACAGCACCCTCACATTCACAGCACCCTCACACACACAGCCCCCTTACACTCACAGCACCTTCATACACACAGCCCCCTTTACACTCACAGCACTCACACACACACAGTACACTCGCAGCACCCTCACACACACATGCTGCAACCTTACACACAGCACTCCCAACACACTGCTTCCCTCACACACATACAGTACAACCAAGAATATATACATATATATACTACAGCATCCCTCGCAAACAAACACTGCACCACTACATACATTACATTCCAGATAAACCCTAGATCCCTTACCCAACTCTGGATCATCTAATCTACACACACACACATACACACATTAGATCCCTATATACACTCTGAATCCTCTGCATACACACACACATACTAGATCTCCTATACACACTCTGGGGCCTTCACACACTAGATTCCCTACACACACACCCACAGCACCCTCACACACTCACATCACCCTCACACACACAGTCCCCTTTTACACCCACAGCACTCACACACATCACCCTCACACACACAGTCCCCTTTTACACCCACAGCACTCACACACAGCACCCTCACACACATACACTGCACCCCTCACACACACATGCTGCACCCTTCACACATACACACAGCACTCCCAATACTCTGTGCCCCTCACACACATACACTACTATCAAGCATATATATATATATATGTATGTATATATAAATATATATTTATATATAGATATATTTATATATACTACAGCATCCCTCACAAACACACTGTCATGATCCTATCCTGACAACCAAGTTATTATTCTTATTTTTTCATGCAATACTTGTTTCTCACCACTAGTGGCCTCCCTTACCACTAACCTTGCAAGTCACCTTATCATACTCACCTGCTTGGACTAATGAAGAGGCTTCATAAGGCTACAGCCTGCTCACAACAGGGCCTTTACATTGAGAGAGAGAGGTTGTGCTCTGCTCCTGGCTCTTACTGAGATTTGTTATAACCTGACACAGACCTGTACCTAACTGAACTGAATCCTGACATCCTGCTCCAACCTTACTTACCTGCAACCATCTTGATTCATCCAATTCTACCCTACTTTATTTCTAAACTGGACTTTGGTCTCATATTGTTTTTCCTCCCAACCTGCATGGATATTATGGACATTATTATGTGCAAGTATCCACAAACACCCTGAATCTACAGTTTTATTTATAATCCTAAGAGGCTGATCACCCCCATTGCTTTGCTTCAACCTGTTATACTTTATCACTTTATATTCATGTTTAGTTTTTACTAATTGTTTTCCTATTTCCCTTTTTTCCTGTTTTAGGGCATATTGTCCAAACCTCTATTATTTCACAGGAGAGAAAGTAGAGCCAGATAAAAGGTATACTTCAAAAATCGGGGGGTAACCCCAAGTATAACAAAACAGGAGAACAGGAAGTATACCTATTAGTTAATGAGTTATAACTCATACAAATCTTGATTCAAAGAGAGGTATTGTAAACTATGCAGAGTAAATCTGACAAAGGATTACACTGATAGATGATAGACGAACAAAATAAATACATTTTATTAAATCCAAAAAATTATTAAAAAGAAACCAAAACGTGCTAGTGTACAAAAACGGTGCAAACCTATAGTGAATACTATAAGTGAAACCCAAAATAAGTGTGAATAAGTTAAAAGAGAAGAGTATCAGCCAGAGTTATATCTCTATTAGTAGTCTAGGGTAAGGTAACCTAAAAATGAACAGGACTGATGAGGGATCCCTAGGTGACTTGGTAGGTATGGAGGAAATCTGAAACAACTGAATGTTAGTGATATTCTGGAGAGCCTGGGGAATTCAGTCAGTGTTTTAAAGTATGTTCCAATGTTGTATGGTGTAACAAATATATAGACCGAGATATAACATGTGGGGACGGAAGGGACAGCTCACAGTCAGTATTTTGGAGTAAACAAAAGGAGGAACAAAATTACATTATGGGGGAGAAGAGAGAGATTAATATTGTCAAAATAATAGGATTGTTTAGGAGCTGTTACGGTTGTATAAATACTGGACAAAATAAGTCCAATGGGAAGACAGAAACAGGCTAGTAAAGTGGAGAGAGACATCCAAGCTAATAGCAGTCAGTGTCCTTAAAGCGGGTGTTTCAGGCCTTCAGCGTGTGCCCTGCAGACCCCTGCCAGTGTACTTTGACAGTTGCCACTCATATCTGGTGTCTCTATAGCGTGCTTTTACAAAGAAAAAAGTTTTCCAGTGTAAGCTAATAGCAGTCAGTGTCCTTAAAGCGGGTGTGTCAGGCCTACAGCGTGTACTCTGCAGACCTCTGCCATTGCACATTGCCACTCATATCTGGTCTCACAGTAGCTTGCAGTGTCTAAATACTCAAACATTTTTCAAACAAGTGGACGTAATAGCTTTATAGAAACCAGCAGTTGCCACTATGATCCTTGGCTTCAGAATATCCCCAAGGGTCAATTTTTAAGACTTAAAAGAAACTGCTCAGACCACGCAGATTTTACAATACAGTCGTCAATTTTAAAACAACAATTTTTACAAAAGGGGTACAGTGAAGAAAAACTCTTGAAAGATATAGACAAAGTAAGCAATTTAGATAGACCCCAATCATTAAATTATAGAAAGAGAGATCAAAATATACCTACTAAACAGATTCCGTTGATCTTTGACTACGGCAGTAATATAGGATCATTAAAAAGGATCATGAATAAGAATTGGAATATTTTAAAGCAAGATCAGGATGTCCATGAATATATTGGTGATAACCCAAAGTTTATTTTCAGAGGGGCAAAAAATTTAAGCAGATTTTAACGTCTAATTATGTGGACAAACAGGAAGGAGAGAGCAATAATTTTTTAAGTAATTGGTCTAAGACAACTAAAGGTTTTTATCACTGTGGGAATTGCCATGCTTGTAAGAATACTAAAGTAGGCATTAAAAAGAAAGATAATTTTGTATCCAACATAACAAAAAAAAGGTACAATATTAATTATTTTATTACATGTGAGTCTAAAAATGTTATATATCTATTGCAGTGTACTTGTGGCCTACAATATATAGACAAGACTTCCAGACCTCTTAAGACAAGGCTGTATGAACACGTTAGAAATATAAGAAATGGTTTTGTTAACCATAGTGTATCAAATCACTTCTTAATTAAACACAATTCAAACCCTAATGAGTTAGAATTTATAGCAATACAGCAAGTCCACACACAATGGAGAGGAGGGAATATTACATTTAATTTAAGTAAAAAGGAATCCAGTTGGATTTTTGAACTCCAAACCTTATGTCCTAAAGGGTTAAATATTGACTTTGAGATAGGTCCTATAATAATAATGCAGTCAATTAGTTTTAACCTTTGTTTTAAGTCTTAATTATATTTTTAGTCAATTTCACTTGTGTATTTTATATTTTTGTAATATACCTATTGTATGTCTCATATGTTTTTAGTCTATGAAAGTGATTATCCTTGTGTTTTTACATATATTCTTTTATCTCTATTAAGATTTGTTGTCTTAGCTTATATGTAAGCTTTAGCTATTAATAGCCATTATTTTTTATTTATCATCTTTTGTCTTCATATTTACTGATTTTTTTTATTCTTGCCCTTCCATTTTCCATTTCTAAATATGGCTGCTCTATGAACTGACAACCTGTTGTATATCCCGCCCCCCTCTTCTTCGAGCGAACGTGAATACGTCATCATGTGATCGCCAGACAGTCTCACAGTAATGATGAAACCGGAAGTGACGTAATCAGCAAATCGACAACCGGAAGTGACTAACTGAAATTAGACGCGTGCCGCGGCCATCTTGTGAAAGTCAAATAAGACGTTTTAGAAGTTTGTGATGACAGCTGACATCTTGGAGGTGGCGGGAATACACAGTCCAGGACCGGAAATATTCCTTATATGGAAATAAGGGGAGGGATTGATTTACACACACCTGTAATGAATTTTTGATTGTTTGCCTTATAAAAATGTGAATGTTTTCAGTTGAAATTTGTATTTGTGTTTTATTGTGAATAAATTTTATTTTTCACCTGTACCTGGCTACCTGGTTCCTGATCTACCTGACTGAGGACTGCAAACACCTCCTGGGGGGGACATAGCCTTGACATATGTACATCTGAATGATTCACTCTGCCAATACCGTTTAGAGCAAACTTATAAATGCTCATCAAATTGTGCGTTTTTCCAAGTTTCTCAATTTAATATTATGTGTCTAGCATACTACCCTATGTTGTTCTATTTTTACAGAACCTAGGGACGTCCTACAAATTTGTGGAGCTATATCCTATCTGCGCAATCACCTGTTCTTGTACAACCAACTTTATATTAACCCGATATACATATATTACTAATGTTTCCGAACACAAATATATATGTGGATAGTTAATACGGTAAACAAAATTCTGCACACCAGGCAAGCCATAAGACTTGCTTTTCACAAAGATCACACATTTGCAGTGATGTTGCTATATATACGTTTGTTGTTTACTCCAACCTTTTTGCCCTCTTTTATTACAGGCCTACCCCATACGTGTTTTCCGGCACACCACAACCCTACTGTCATTCTTGTATACTTATCCTACTTTACGGCTTATGTCCCCGACTACAAATAGAAAGGCTTAGCCTGCAATTGTGGGAGGGGTTACCCCGGCTATAAAAGCTCAGGCACCCTCCTAATCAGTACTGGAATCGCTGGGTTCATCCCTCCCACCACAACCCTCTATAACCATTCATGGGTAGGCCCTCTTTCATTACAGGCCTACCCCATACGTCGGTTCCGGCACACCACAACCGACTGTCATATTGTTGTATACTTATCCTACTTTATGGCTTATGTACCCGACTACAAATAAATAAATAAATATATATATATTCTGGTTTAACCCCTTAAGGACAGAGCTTCAGAAGCTTGACTTACGCTTAATGACACAAGCAATTTTTGCATTTTCTTGCTGTTTGCGTTCAACTGCAATTTGCATCTCTCTCATTTATTGCACCGACACATATTATATACTGTTTTTTAAAGGACAGAAAGGGCTTTAATTTGATATAACATATATATATATAAATGCTTACTTATTATAAAAAAAATACAGAAAAATGCAAAAAAAATGAAAAATATTGTTTTTTTTTTACAGTTTTTGCAATCATAATGTGTGCATAATTAGTGCAGGTTAAGGAAAGTAATTAAAAATAAATTCATTTATTTGTTCTGATTTACAGAATATATAATGTGTCTGGGATTTTAAGTTTTTTTTGGTAGTTACAGGTCACAAAGCACAAGGAGTAAAATAAAATTTTAATGTGGAGCGATTTTAGAATTTGGTATGTTTGTCTTGTAAGCCTAATAGCCATAAAATAAAACAAAATTGCCACACAAAAGTATATATTTATATAAAGTAGACATCACAGGCTATTTACCTAAGGTTGTTTTGACACTTTCTACGTAGCCATTTTACCGCCAACCTCTGCTAAATATTGGAGTAAAATTGTGTTTTTGGGGGGTTTTCGCACACAAACGTATAACAAAGAACTTCTCATGTGTATTTTGTAAAGTTGGTGTGTGCTATTCCTGTACAAAGTTTTATTATGTGTTCAGTTACTTCTGCTGAGTACAACGGTACCCCCATTGTATGTCTTTGGCACTATTTTGTGAAGCTACAGTGCCATATAGGAGACCTGTCCTTTTCAGTATTCACAGTAGAATTTTGAGAGACGGATTTAATGAGCCTATGCTTCCATTTGGGGTATTATAACAGTTTGACTGTTCAAAAACCCCAACAAAGGCCTACCATTTGTAAAAGTAGACACTCCAGGGTATCTCATAAGGTGCATATTGTGCCTTAACATGCCCCCATTTTTTTACCATTACATGCCAAAGTATGTGGTAAAAAATAATTTTGTGCATTTTTTACATACGGATTGCATTTTTGCTGGGCATTTTGTATATTTCATATGTGCCACTAAGTTCAAACCCCCAAAATTATGCTCAGCTAAGTCTTCTGAGTAAAAGGACACCCCCATTGTATGTCTATGGCACTATTTCGTGAAGCTACAGTGCCATACAGGAGACCTGTCTTTTTCAGTATTCACAGTAGAATTTTGAGAGACGGATTTAATGAGCCTATGCTTCCATTTGGGGTATTATAACAGTTTGACTGTTCAAAAACCCCCACAAAGGCCTACCATTTGTAAAAGTAGACACTCCAGGGTATCTCATAAGGTGCATATTGTGCCTTAACATGCCCCCATTTTTTTACCATTACATGCCAAAGTATGTGGTAAAAAATAATTTTGTGCATTTTTTACATACGGATTGCATTTTTGCTGGGCATTTTGTATATTTCATATGTGCCACTAAGTTCAAACCCCCCAAATTATGCTCAGCTAAGTCTTCTGAGTAAAACGACATCCCCAATGAATGTCTTTGGCACTATTTTGTGAAGCTACAGTGGCATATTGGAGACCAAGCCATATCAGTTTTTACAGAACTTTGAATTTTGACGCTGGGCCTATATGCAATTTCCAAGCATCTTCGTAAGTTTTAAATTCAAACTACCCCACAAAGGCCTACCATTTCTTAAAGTAGACACCCCAGGGTATTTCAAAAGGCATATTTTGAACCTTAGCGTGGGATAATTTTTCCGCTAGCTTGTACCAGGTGTAGTGGTAATAAGCGTTTTTTCTGACTTTTTGACACACAAAGTGAGTTTGCACAGTATATTTTGCAAACCTTATGTGTACCACCACTCTATAATACTTTATATGTTGCTCAGCTATGTCGGCTGAGTACAAAAATACCCCCGTATGTACCTTTGCCAGGTATATGTGGACATCGGAGGGGCACATTTGGGACACAGCCATTCCATTTTTTTTCAAACTTTAAATTTTTACGCTGTGCCCATGTCCCATTTTAGAGTATTTTACCAGGCTATATAATCCAAATACCCCATAAAGCCATACCATTTCTTAAAGAAGACATCCCAGGGTATTTCAAAAGGCATATTTTGAAAATTAGTGTGGGATCATTTTTCCGCTAGCTTGTACCAGGTGTAGTGGTAATAAGCGTTTTTTCTGCCTTTTTGACACACAAAGTGAGTTTGCACAGTATATTTTGCAAACCTTATGTGTACCACAACTCTATAATACTTTATATGTTGCTCAGCTATGTCGGCTGAGTACAAAAATACCCCCGTATGTACCTTTGCCAGGTATATGTGGACATCGGAGGGGCACATTTGGGACACAGCCATTCCATTTTTTTTCAAACTTTAAATTTTTACGCTGTGCCCATGTCCCATTTTAGAGTATTTTACCAGGCTATATAATCCAAATACCCCATAAAGCCATACCATTTCTTAAAGAAGACATCCCAGGGTATTTCAAAAGGCATATTTTGAACCTTAGCGTGGGATCATTTTTCCGCTAGCTTGTACCAGGTGTAGTGGTAATGAGCGTTATTAAATTAATTTTGTAACTTTTTAAAACTTTTTTTACTTTTTAAAACTATTTTTTAAACTTTTGTTTTGCTTATTAATTTTTTTAAAGTTTCCTAAACTTTCGTAAAACTTTTTTTTTACAGATTTAACATTTTTCTAAGCTTTTTCTTTTACCGTTAACCCCTAACTAGCAGTAAGCAGCACTAACAGTAAATTCCCCATTTTCCCATAACTCCCACCCACCCCAGCTAGCAAAATATTTAATTATACAATATTTAAATTAGTTAATTAAATTAATTTAACCCCTGAGGGTTAAAAAATAAATAAAAGTTAATCGTCAGGGGTTAAAAAAAAATTAGATCACAGTATAATACTGTGATCTGTATTTTGATCACTGTAGGCAGTGATAGACTGGCAGGTAAGGGGTTAATTTTTATTTGGACTGGGTAAAGGGTTTATTTTTTTTTTATTTTTTACTTAAACGTTATTAAAACTTTTTTTTTACTTAATTTTTTAACTTTTTAAAGCTTATTTTAAAACTTTTTTTAACGTTAACCCCTAGTTAGCCTAACACTAAATCCCCCAATTCCCCACTAACTTCCACCCTCCCCAGCTAGCTAAATTTATCATTTTAAAATATTTAAATTAATTAATAAAATAAATTTAACCCCTGAGGGTTAAAAAAAAAAAGAATTAACCCTCAGGGGTTAAAAAAAAAATCAGATCATATTAAAATGTAATCCCTGCCAATTGATCACTGTAGTCAGTGATCATTTGGCAGGGAAGGGGTTAATTTTTTATTAATATGGGTAAAGGGGGGTGGGATTTTAATTTAACTTTTTTTTTTTAACACCAGGGGGCAGGATCATCACTGATCCGGCTCCCTGCACTTCACAGTGAACCCGGAAGTGCAGGGAGGCGGAGGTGAGTATACAGAGCACATGTGCCCGCTCTGACATGCTGTCAGAGCGGGCACATGAGCTGGGACAGCCCGATCCGGTGCTCCCGGTCTGCCTCTAATGCAGAGGCAGACCGGAGCACCATTAACCCCACGATCGCCGCGATCTGGGGTTAATTTTACCGCGTGACGGACGAGGTCCGTCACCCGTCGTTAAGGGCATCCCCAGGATGACGGACCTCGTCCGTCACCCGTCGTGAAGGGGTTAACTGTTGTGACTGATCAGTGTATAGGCTCCCTTTACAGATGTTGGATATGATCTTCTTGACAAACTCCATTCTGGAATATGTGTAGATTTTGAGGTGTTTTAATCTTTATATTCAGCCTCTAGTCTGCTGGGATTTACCAAGTTTATACTTTTGTATTCATCTGAATTTACTTACTGGCACATTTGGAGCATCGAGCCAATTCCTTCATGTGGAAGCTTTATGTATATTTAGAACGCAAAGTGTATAGTCAACACTGCTAAATGCACAAATATTCCTGAATTCCACACTGCTGCAGCTTGTATTTGATATCAATTGGGCTGGTACAAGGTAACGAGGTGAGAAACCTAGTGTGTGTATATACAGTGCCATTACTCTTCTGCTCTCTTTGCACATCTATTCGATCACACACACTCTGTGAAATTTTGGCTAATTATATCATCGAATCTACATTCATACTACTGGACACCTTTTGGAATTATTGTGGGTCTTTATACAATCATGAGATTGTTTATCTAGTACTTATCCGACCCACTGAATCTGACTATTTGGATCTGGTCTTGTGGCTGGGTTTCACCACTCTAGACAATTAGATATGGGCATTTGTGACTATTGTATTTACCACAACAGACGTTATAGGATTCAATAGTGTTACTGTTCCACCTTGTTAACCAACATAATTTAGAGTATTTTAAGGGTTATGTATGACGTTACATTTCTAGCAGTACATTTGATGTAATTAGTTGTATCATCACCTTACCTAACTAACTACCATTTGAGATTGTCATGAATAAAAGGGTCAGTATGAACACCAAAACCCCTTTGTATTATTGCATTCATAAAAAATCAGTGCCAGTATATGATAGTCCACTAAGGATGTGAGACCATCAAATCACTTCGCTCAGTTTGCCTGACGTCTATTGGCGCACATTGCTCCCACATTTGTAAAGTCTCCTTCCTCAAGAGAACTAAATTACTGATTGCACACAGATGGTCCACAGCTCAGCCGACATAACTAAACAGCCAGGTTTACTGGAACTCTGCTATGACCGCAGCTGCTATATATGAATGATTGCAGCTTATACTACAGAGCCGTTGAATGCTTCAATCTGATTGGTTGACAAATGTTCTACGGTGTATAGAATAGTGTTTGTGACTAAGTGGCCTCTAAGAAAGACTAGACATACCCCACTTGCAATACCTTGGGTTGTCTACTTTTGCAAATGGTATGCCATCATGGGGGTAATTCCCATTCCTGGGCTACCATACGCTCTCAAAGGCAACCAATCTGGCAAATTTTAATGTCAAAAAAATGAAATGCAAGCCTTATATGTGACTCTCTAACTTTCCAAAACACCATATAACCTGTACATGGGGGGGTATTGTTATACTCGGGAGACTCCACTAAACACAAATATTAGTGTTTTAAAACCGTAAAACATATTACAACAATAATATAGTCCATAAAAATGCTGTTAGTTTGTAAAAAATGCAAAAAAGCACTTTAAAATATCATCGTTGAGTTCAGCAAAGTCTCCTGAGTAAGACAGTAGCCCCTATGTACAGGTTTTATGGTGTCTGAGAGTTACAGGGTCAAATATAGTGCTTGCAAATTAAATTCTCTGCACTTTCTCCCTGTGTTGTCAGGCATGTCAATCAAATTTTAATTAATCAAATAACAATTGTTAAAAGATTAAATATACATTAATAGGTACCGT
This sequence comes from Pelobates fuscus, assembly GCF_036172605.1. Classification (NCBI taxonomy): domain Eukaryota; kingdom Metazoa; phylum Chordata; class Amphibia; order Anura; family Pelobatidae; genus Pelobates; species Pelobates fuscus. Next base: position 61,580,700 of record NC_086318.1, read on the forward strand.
ATATACTCGAGTATAAGCCGAGTTTTTCAGCACATTATTTGTGCTGAAAAACCCCAACTCTGATTATACTCGAGTCACTGTCTGTATTATGGCAATTTACATTGCCATAATACAGACTGGGGGCTGTGTGCGGTTACTTACCTCTCCTGCAGCTCCTGTCAGCTCTCTCCTCCTCCGCGGCGGTCAGTTCAGCACCTCTGTCAGCTCCCAGTATAAGCCGCGGGGTCATAGTGCGGCTCTCACGAGACTTACACTGTGAGCTGACAGGAGCTGCATGGACTGGCGTGGAGGAGAAGGGAGCTGACAGGAGATGCAGGAGAGGTAAGTGCTCTGACAGCCCCCCACACCCCCACTGAACTGCCAATGCCACTGGACCACCAGGGAGTGAGAGCCCCCCTCCCTGCCATGTATCAAGCAGGGAGGGGGGGGGACGAAAAAAATAAAATCATAACAAAAAAAATTAAAATTATTAAAAAAAAATAATAAAAATGCCCACCCCCCCACCAAGGCTCTGCAACACAAACACACACTGCAAATAAATATTCAATTAATATAATTTTTTTAGGATCTAAATTTTATTTAGAAATTTACCAGTAGCTGCTGCATTTCCCACCCTAGTCTTATACTAGAGTCAATACGTTTTCCCAGTTTTGGGGGGTAAAATTAGGGGCCTCGGCTTATATTCGGGTCGGCTTATACTCGAGTATATACAGTATTTAAATTCTACATGTATACTTCTATATATATTTACATAAATAACTACATAACAAAATACAGTTAGAATGAAATTACATATGATATATAATTTATATTAAATTTGTTTCAATTATTTATTTTATTTTTATTTATTATTGAAATTACACATACACAATAAATGTGTACATTTTTTATACAATATATGTTATATATGTAACGTCATTCTAAGTGTATTTTAATACTAATTTATGTACTTATATTATTAAAATACACTTTGTATGATGTTATAATATATACACATATATTATAAATACATTTCTATTTTAATTTTACACGTCTTTTTTTTTTTTTACAGCTCCCACCAGAAGGGGGAGCGTGACCTTTCAGACAGTCCCCCTGCTGGCAGATCCACAGTCAGCTATAAGTGGCTATGTGATCGCTCTTTGAGAGCGACCACATGGCCCCCGGGGGCCTTCTTCTGCCATGGGATGGCTGCCTGGGCTGTCAGGCAGTCCTCCTGAAGTAGAGCGCCAGGAAGTAACCCGGGTGCTCTGGGGGCTGCAGCCGTTACGGCGTTCTATGCCGCCGCAACAGCTTTAAAGCCCATTTAATGCGGGACGGCATAGAACGCCATTAAGGGGTTAAATCAATAGCTTCCACTTTTAACAAAAGTCTATTCACCAAAATAAACGTCATAGGAAAACATTCAGATCTGGATCAACATTTATTAGAGACCATAAAAATATGTAATATAACAGCATAAGATTCCCATACATATACATTAAAAAAAAAAAAAAAACGTGCCAATAACCATCCTACATGGAACTTTCTCCTTACTTACCTGATACTTCAAAAGCCAGAAGTGGAATTTAGAAATAAAACCTGTGATCTTATACATTTTGTTAAACATACAGGTTTAAGTCAATACATTTGTGATTAGTTAGCGTTCTGCGGATAGATGTTACATCAATGTCTCAATTAAAAGCTGAACAAAAACTCTCCATACACACACACACACACACACAATATATTGCTTAAAAAAATAAAATGTGTATCCTGCATGGTTTGTCTCCCCAGTCACTGCCCGAGGGCTCTAGGAAGTTTTAGGAATATACAGGATGCTGTCCACACCAGACCATAGGGCCCGGGGACACGCATGCTCTACAACGTTGTGGAAGGGGAATATACGTCACAGTGCCCGAAGACACTACGCTCCCATACGCCACCTGGGCAGAGCCCATGAGAGCAACCTCACAGGATACCCACGTTGATATACAGAACAGTTTCACTTCACCTTTATTCTCAAATCAGATGAGCAAAGTAAACTTTGACTTCTTGCTCGAGTACTAGCACATCTACACATGTCATACTTCAGATTAGAAAGTACACTACACATATTGAATACTTACACTTGAAAAGGTTTAAAAATTCACAAAGAAATGTCACAACATTGCATTATTGCAAAGGTGATGTGCAAAAGGATTTAAATCTACACTAAGCTGGTAGTTGCTTAGAATTTGATTAAAATAGGGGGAGTAGGGCTGTGTGTAAATGTATTGCTGCAGTGTTATGTCTGTCAGTTTTTATAGCAAATTACAAAATAAGTCAATTTTACCCCTGTTTCCCTTTAAGGGAATACTTGATTGACAGGGAGAGAAGAGACCTACCAAAAACATTTCATCTGCACTCCACAAAACAGCAACCACAGCCCACACCCATTGCTAGCGCTGGTTAGAGTATTAAAAAAAAAAAAAAGAAAAGAAAAAAAGACTGAAATCACACTGTATGATGCCAGCATACTGGTAACAAATCTGCTGTCATTGAGGTCTGCCTTGGTGAAGGTTCCCTAAATATGGCATATCAATGAAGACCGCAGAAGAAGCGGAGAGCCAAGTGACAGGTTCACTTTGAAGCAGATCAAAATAGAAACCATTAAATGACAAAAAAACACAAGGAAGTCATCTGCAGAATATGTCAACGGTTGAAAAAAGCTGCAGCACATACCTAAGCATCAGTTAAATCAGACACCAACAACTTCAAATAGTCTTGCAAAACAGCACTATGCCATGAGAAGTAGAACAAAAAATAAAAAAATAAACAAACCACACAAATGTAACAAGGAATATTTTTTATTATATCATTTCGCACTTTACAGCTGGAACTCTGGGAATTCAAAAACCACATCTTTGCCTGTGAGTTTCTTGTAGACACCAGAAAATGTTTCAACCTGAAGGAGGAAAATCAGAACCCACAGATTAATTTGGAGGCCTCGATCTTGTAAAACTGAAGGAAAATGAATGATCAACCTTATTTTTCAAGCTAGTATAAAGCTTCATAAGAAAAAAAAAAAAAAAAGATGACACATTTGTCAATGTTTTAAAATGCACATGTTATTTAAGAGAAAGATTTATAGTAACTATGATAACTTTTTAGGGTTTAGAGAATACAGTGAATTAAATGCAACCACATAGTATTGTATCCTGCATGGTTTGTCTCCCCAGTCACTGCTCTAGGAAGTTGTAGGCTCTAGGAAGTTGTAGGAATATACAGGAAGCTGTCCACACCAGACCAAAGGACCGGGGACACGCATGCTCTACAACGTTGTGGAAGGGGAATATATGTCACAGCACGCAAAGGTACTACACTCCCATACGCCACCTGGACAGAGCCCATGAGAGCAACCTCACGGGATGACCACGTTGGTTAATCACAACAAGAAAGACAATCACTCAACTGAAGTCAAAACGTTAAGTAACTGGTATGCAAGAGAAGCATGGTCTTACTATAAAAACTGGTTTCAGAACATTACCAATTTGTAGAATTCTCAAGTAGAAACAATAAAGAATTTAAACTACTACCTTGTGTTCAACATTGTTCTGTTGTGCTTTGTCCAAATGGACCTTGATAAGCCGGGTGCCGTCCAATTTTACACGGATTCTCTTGCCCACAATTTCACTTGGGAACACCAGATCTTCTAAGATGGCATCATGTACAGCAGTCAAGGTGCGACTAAAGTAAGAAAGGGTGATATTCGTTAAGACAAAATTCCTTGGTCTCATCCTACACTTGTCTCTTTTGTAAAAAGCAATAGACATGAGACATTTATCAAATAAACCAAATTAAAAAAAAAAAAAAAAAACACACACAAATGTATAGGGTAAGAAATATGGAACCAAACTAATTTACAGCTGACTGCTGCACTTTTAACACTTTGAAAGTTTGATCTGAAAACATTATACAATAAGCACATTTTAATTGTAAGCAAAAGCAATGGCATTTAGATATCAAGGGAACTAATTAATGGCAGAGAAGAACTACTGGATTTTTTTACTACACAGGTAGAAATTCAGAATTAAGGACTTTTAGCCCTCTGGTAAGTATATTCATTAAATACTTTAGGTCAAAACATTGCTGGACATTTAGATTCAATAACTTTGCCTATTCATAACCTTGGAGTGCCTGGACATTTCTTTCCACAAACTATATTCAGGGGCTCAGTGCTGGCCCCTGGTCTGTGTTTATGGAAGAGTACATCTTTTGCAAAAGCCAAACTAGAAACTGCAAAGATAAACATGGAATGTCATATGTCCTTATGTCTTTAATTTTAGAACAATAATCACTAACATGTATGTTAACAGACCCGTATTCTTTAACTAGCAAAGATAAGTCCAGGTTAATGATGCATATGAACACAAAAAAAAAAGCCAATAGGTGGCAGCTGGGAATGTCAATGGTAGTCTTAAATGTTTAAGATTTAGTTAGTACACATAATGTATCCTGCATGGTTTGTCTCCCCAGTCACTGCCCAAAGGCACTGGAAAGTTGTAGGAATATACAGGACGCTGTCCACACCAGACCAAGGGCCCGGGGACACGCATTGCTCTCCAACGTTGTGGAAGGGGAATATACGTCACAGTGCCCGAAGACACTACGCTCCCATAAGCCACCTGGGCAGAGCCCATGAGAGCAACCTCATGGGATACCCACATTGGTTAAGAAACTAGCATGCTAACCATCAGTAGGTCGCTCGGCTTGTATCAAACCACTCCAGAATTTCAAGATGATACAGGTCTACTTGAAAGGGCCATCTAAGGCTGTACTTTGTGTATCCACCATCCAAAAACTCTCAAATATTTAGTGTGGTATTTCACAAAGCCTACTGCTGCACGAGAATGATTTGATCGTACATAACCATGACAACTGCCATATTTCCACTAACGCTTGCATAAATGTACAGATCAATACTTTAACTGTGACAGGTATCTCCATGCCATATTTGCTGGAACACTATATTTATAATAAAAAAACAAAAAAAAACTACTAGAGTGGTTTGAAGAATAGGATCAGGATAAACATCTTGAGGGCAGCAATGCCTGCACAATTTAACATCCTAAAAAACGCAAATAATCCACACATCCCAACAAACCATTATCCAGTTTGATTTGCAGAGGAGTAAAGAGATTTCCTCACCTTCTGGGGCGCTTCTGCTTGTTTTTCGTGCGGCTTTTTCTGGTTGGCTTGGGCAGAATCCTTCTCTGTCAGAAAAAGAAGATTTCACACCTAAATATATTTTTTTACTGGAGATGGGGAGCTTCTTGTTTCTTTTGAAGCACTAATGGGATTTAAATATCCAATTTTAAGTGATGGCGAGGTCTTCTTTGTATCATTTGTACTACAAATACATTAAAATGAAACTCCAAGCATGCATGAATTCAACAGTTCTGGCTCCCTATATACTGTATATTAAAAGGGACACTCCAGGCACCAGTACAACTTTAATGCATTTGATAGATTTTGGCTTCATTAATATGCTATATTTTGAGAATGCCTAAATTCATCATTTTTGCACACACACAATAAAAAGATTAAACTAAAGAGATATATATATATATATATTTTTTTTTTTTTTTTAAGGACAGAGCACAGGTAACTTTTTACTATATGTATTAGCTGATGTGTACTATAGTCATTGCTGCCCAGGAGTGAATATATATATTTATTAATTTTTTTGAAGAACGCTGCACAATAAGCCTGCCTCCTTTGCCTTGCCACCTCATGTCAAAAAATAGTTTCTTCTTATCAAATGTATGCACACTGTCTCAGCAGCAACACAACTTAGTGAGCGTTTTATTTATTTTTTAATTCACAACCGGTCTGCAAACAGAGAAACTAGTGGTATGCTTTCCATGTCTCCCTTGGTGTCCTCTAACATAGGTTGCAATGTAGTTCAGGGCATGCAATAGTTTTAGTGGCTAACATTGCAAACATTGCCAAAGAGACATGCTTATGGTGCTGTATTATTTTTCCATTTTATGCCAAAGCAGCATATTCGTGCAATACAGCATATTAATGAGGCCAAAACCTCAAATGAATTAGTTATTTTGGTGGCCGGAGTTTCAAGGTGCAGTAAGAGGATTCAGTGAAGCCTAAATTTGCTTATCAGTACCAATATTTATGGTGAATAAACAGGAATGTGACAATTCTGCAATACATTATCTCAAGGGGGGGGGAGAGGGGAATTATACTGTACCTATATCCTACTTGTACTATAAACACTACAACAAGATTTAGTAGCTACGGTGTTTGGTGAAATAGATGTTAAACAATTTAGAGTACAAAGTTGCAAAGATAAACATGGAATGCCATAGGGCCTTACATCTTTAATGTTACAACAATTTCTGTAACATGTATTTTAACAGACCAGCATGTTTAACTAGCAAAGAGACTTCCAGGTTAATGATCCATGATCCATATAAGCACTAAAGAAAGCCAATAGGTGGCAGACTGGACTGTCAATGGTAGCCTTTAATGTTTAAGATTTAGTCAGTACGCATAATGTATCCTGCATGGTTTGTCTCCCCAGTCACTGCCCGAAGGCTCTAGGAAGTTGTAGGAATATACAGGACGCTGTCCACACCAGACCATAGGGCCCGGGGACACGCATGCTCTACAACGTTGTGGAAGGGGAATATACGTCACAGTGCCCGAAGACACTACGCTCCCATACGCCACCTGGGCAGAGCCCATGAGAGCAACCTCACAGGATACCCACGTTGGGTTAAAACAATTATAATTGGATTTGCATAAAATAGTTAGCTGAAATTAAAATGCACATAAAAAAATAAAAAGATTAGTTGCCTTGAACTAAATATTCACTAAAAAACACGTTAAATAACTTTTCCACCATTTTGCAACTTTTGTCATAGGCTAGCGATTTTACCATGAATTGTTCAATTCACCATTTAGTGCATAAGCCAACAAAATTCCTAAATATGTACAGGGTTTTGCACTAAAGTTAACTGCCTGGAATGCAAACTGAATTTTACATTTAAGACAAAATAAACATTTCCAGTTTTACTATGTTGGCCTTACATTTGAAATTCCAACAATTCTTAGTTTAGTGGATAACCTGGTCTGGCAGATGTCAAGTAGCTCAAAGAATGCACACTTAAATAGGACTGATGCTGCAGTTCATAAACAGAACAAATCCAACCAGCCTCCGGGCCATTACACCTGCCAGCACAATTAAAGGGACACTCCCAGGCGACTTCAGTTATCAATGCTTAAAATCTCAATTAATTGGATATTGGGGATGGAGTAGCTGTGAGCCATCTTACTTTCAGGTGTAAAAGGGTTTCAAAACACTATAGTGTTCTGAATACTAGATTGAGATGGAAGATGTCTGGGTGCCTACAGAGTCTCTTTAAAGTCAACGCCATTCGTCTGAGCGCCCAACAGCAGTGCCTTCTGTCTCTGTACCACTACTTGCAAAGGATGGAAACTGATAGGCTGAGATTGTCAGCTGTGATACCGATTCACTCAATGAAAGGTTATTGGATGGGAGTGTATTCATTAAACCTGCAATGCCATTCTAAAACGACAAATTTATCTAGGTAACAGGACTGTTTTCCTAGTGATAGTGATTACTTACTGTAATTCAGAAAGAATTGATAAGAATGTCTCGTTTAAATAGGCAATAGACAGTTGACAGAGGACTCCACTCAGTGGAATTCCCCATTGATCAAATTAAAAATAACTTTAACCTAATTTTTATTTTTTGCTTACGACACCGTTACTTGATAGGAGCTGTTTGTTGCAAACACTTTGTTCAACCAACCTGAGCAATGAAGACCACGTGTTTGCCACTGAACTTCTTTTCCAGCTCACGCACGAGCCTCACTTGAATCTTCTGAAAAGACTTCAGCTGAGGCACTGGAACAAAGATGATAATGGCTTTTCTTCCACCACCAACTTCAATTTCCTGTTTGAAAAATAACAGCTTTCTCAAGACACAAATAAAAAAGTGGAACCACAAAATATAAATGGAATGGATAGGGGCAAACTATTTTTGCAGTCACTCCCCTCTGTGTAACTATTATAAATATTACTGTCCAATGCAAGAACACTAAAGCCATTTACTCCTGTAAAATCATAGCAAAAAAATCAGATGTATCCTGCATGGTTTGTCTCCCCAGTCACTGCCCGAAGGCTCTAGGAAGTTATAGGAATATACAGGACGCTGTCCACACCAGACCATAGGGACCGGGGACATGCATGTTCTCCAACGTTGTGGAAGGGGAATATACGTTACTGCACCCTAAGATGCTACGCTCCCATACGCCACCAGGATAGAGCCCATGAGAGCAACCTCATGAGATACCCACGTTGTTCAAGTATACAGGTACTTAAGTTTTAAACATCTTGTCCTAATGAGTGCTCCTACAATGTTAAATATCAGGAAGCTTACAGAATAACACATTACAATTTCAACAGTTTAAGCAACACATAGAAAATTGCATTCTGTCCAGTGGGAAAGCAAATGCGTAGTTGAGAAGTTCCTCGACTCCCTACCTCTCCTCTGCCAGCAGTTAAAACATACATAACATCCAGAGAGGCTACCTGGACAGTATCAAACACTTCACACAACTGCTAGCATGTACTCACTACTGCAAGTATTTAAGCAGGGTAACTGTGCATGCGGTGCTTGTATTACGCATCTTTTAAGTGATTACACAAAGTGCAGATTTGTGGACAAATATGTAGTCATGTACTCTTTTTTTTTTACAGCTTACCTTTGCTGCTGTGATGTTTAGTTCCCTTAATTGAGCTTTAAGGTCAGAGTTCATCTCCAACTCCAAGAGAGCCTACAATAAAAAGTAAAATTTAGGAATAAGAAAATACACAAGTTGTGCAGGCATGAAAAGCACTACAAAAAAAATAATTACATAACCTTGTCTGACAAAATAGCACTTAGAATATGATGTATCCTGCATGGTTTGTCTCCCCAGTCACTGCCCGAGGGCTCTAGGAAGTTGTAGGAATATACAGGACGCTGTCCACACCAGACCATAGGGACCGGGGACAAGCATTGCTCTCCAACAGTGTGGAAGGGGAATGTACGTCACAGTGCCCGAAGACACTACGCTCCCATACGCCACCTGGACAGAGCCAACGAGAGCAACCTCATGGGATGTCCATGTTGGTTTTTGTTTATAGTTCCAAGTGAAAGCAGTGGGATTTGAAGATCAAATGCTCTTTCTGTAGTATACATTTTCTAGGTTTACTTTAAGGTTAGATAAGATGCACAGAGATATAAATAAATGGCACAGGACGTTAATGGAATGCTCACACTTTTTTTAACTACATAAAATGTTCTCAAGAAATGTATCTACAAATGCGTTAAAAGGAGTAGTTTGAATAATTACACTACATCTCCATGACAGTTTATAGATAACGTAGACATATCTTGAATGCAAACCTGACAGTGAGAATACATTGAAATAAAGGATATATAGTGATTTATATACTTAAACAGTGCTGGGAAAATGTCCAGAAAAAAAATGCATTGCCAGATTCAGCTTTTACATATCCATGCTGAAATATAGGTTTACACCAACAATCCTAACTGTGCCACCCCACTATGCCTAGGCCCAAGAGTATAACCACTGGTGATCGATGGACATGCATACATCCACTTCCACAAATAACTTGGAAGAAAAGCACATTTAATACCAGCTTGAATCTGGCCTGTCACACAGTTTTGGTTGGTTACAGGCTCACCTTCCATAGGTGACAAATTAAATTTTCAAGCTTTTTGCGTTTGTCATTATTGCAAAGATAATCAAAATGGCAACTGAAGGCATCATGAACAGGCCAAGAAGTGGTATTTTCTAATCAGAACTCGAATGTATCTTTAAACCCACATTAAACTATTTTTACTCACCTGGGAGATGCCCGACTCAAACTCGTCAGGCTTTTCGCCATTTGGCTTCACGATTTTGGCGCTTGTACTGAACATGGCCTTTCTGAAAACAGAAGAGAGAAGCAATAGAGCATTATAAAACAAATGTAGGTGCATCCTATGCAACAACTTAACTACAAAAAAAAAGCTGCAAGGAATAAAACTCCACTCAAAGGATCAGAGGTAGACAATGCTGAATTATTAAAGGACTACTGTACATACACTGAAACCATTAAACATTGCTGCTATGTGTATTTTAATTTTCTGTATCCTGCATGGTTTTTCTCCCCAGTCACTACCCGAAGGCACTGGAAAGTTGTAGGAATATACAGGACGCTGTCCACACCAGACCATAGGGCCCGGGGACACGCATTGCTCTCCAACGTTGTGGAAGGGGAATATACGTCACAGTGCCCAAAGACACTACGCTCCCATACGCCACCAGGGCAGAGCCCATGAGAGCAACCTCACAGGATACCCACGTTGGTTTGTTTCCAGTTTTACACAATGGGAGAGTATTTGTGGGTTAAGTCGAATCTGCAAGATATTATAGCAAAAACTATTTTAAAGAAACTAGCTTAACAGTGCAATATTTAAAGAATATTCAATTGATCAAGTGATTCAAAACTTAGTATCATTCTTAAATTTGCTTTGTCAGTTCTATTCCTATAGCAAGTTAATAAATTACATTGTTGAACATATATACTTGCACATAGTATGGATCAATCGGGTTATAGGAACATGCACGAAACACATTAGATAGGACATAGGCCTACATAAAACTCACTCACCATAAGAACTACATGCTGGTCTATAAAGTATAATAAAGCCATTATATGTGGAGTTCTAAACACACGGAGCCAGAAAGTCTGAATCACACGTGTTTAGCCCAGGCCTCACTCTCCCAGAACTCTGAGTATTCCCCCCTACAGCCTCCATCACTCGCCGGCCGCTACACACAATCAGCCTCCATCCTCCGCACAAGGAGCCCCCTATACCGAGATGTGGGTTCCCTCGGCAAGGGGAGGCCTTGTGCTACCGATCCCATCTGCCATTTCACGGATTGACCGGAGGAATCGTTAAACAAGTCAAACAGAAAAATAGCCGAGGATCAGGTCTACTCACCGTCCTCTCTCAGTGACGGCCTAGGAAGAGGGCGAGATCCCGCGAGAGCGGCCCAGATCTCGGCGAGGCGCAAAGGACGACGGGAAAACGGGCCGCTTCTCGTTCAATCAGCGATCGCGTTTCTAGCGTGCTGACGTCGCGGCAGGTGAGAAGCCGATACTAATGAGGGCGGAAGTCGTAGAAACCTGTGCAATGAATGGGGCATGGTTGAGTTGATGAAGTCGCCTGATAGGCTTGACTGTCTGTTGGCATACTTGGTCATATTTGGTCTGGCTGAGCCTTGTGGTAAATGTAGTCCATAAGGGTTGGAGTAACAGCCCTCACTGCAAGTCATGGCAGAAAACAGAACAACATCCTAACAGTACAGTTACATTATATTGTTGGATAAGCTTTCCAAATGATTTAATATTTTTGGAACATAACTTTTCCAACATATTAAAACACCAAAAAAAATAAAAAAATAAAAATATATATATATATATATGTGTGTGTATGATATAAATAAACAAATATCAAAATATACAAAATTATAATATATTTAATAGTAACCAAAAATATGAAATTATTTGGAAAGCTTATCCAAAAATATTTAATCAAGGCCATAATCGACTAAACAGCGGGTAAGCTGCAAGACACGTATACGTAATTCAGGCTTAAAGTACCACTATAGTGCCAGGAAAACAAACTTGTTTTCCTGGCACTATAGGGTCATTAAGTAGTACCCCCACCTTCAGGGCCCCCTCCCGCTGGGCTGAATGGGTTAAAACCGCTTCAGCCACTTATCTTAATCCAGCGCCGGGCTCCCTCTGTGCTGGGGAACTCTCCACCCCCTGCCGAGGTCAGAACCGAATGCGCATGCGTGCGCATTCAAACTGCCAATAGGAAAGCAATACTCAATAATCAGTCAGTGAGACAGCCACTAAGCTATGTTTTCAGCTGCAGGGTTAAAACTAGAGGGACGTGGCACCCAGACCACTTCATTGAGCTGAAGTGGTCTGGGTGCCTATAGTAGTCCTTTAACACTAAACTACAAATTGGAGCAAATTGAATTAGAATAAAACTCTAAAGCAGGAGTTCCCACTTTAAGTTTTCCCGTGGAACCCTTTGACATACTGTATCAACATTGTGGAACCCACTGACATAGACACACACAGGCACATACAAATACACTGATACACACTGGGACATACACACACACAAACACTTAGATACACATAGTGACACATACACAAACCTTGACACACTCAGACACATACACTCTTACTTACAAACACGCATACTCTTTGACAGACACACATACACTCTCACTGACAAACACACTCTTTTACAGACACACATACAAACACATATACACTCTCACTGACAAGAACAGATACATTCTCAGTGACAAACACATACACTCTCACACACTTACTGACAAGCACACATTCACTCTCACTGACAAACACACATATACTCTTTGACAGACACACAAACACATACAAACTCCCTAACAGTAACTCATACAATTTTATTTTTTTTTCATTTCACCCCATCCCGCCCACCTACCTTTAGGAGTGCTGGCATGGAGTCCCTAAAGGGTCCAGTGCGGCTGCTGAGCGTCTGGCGTGCGGCGTTGAGGGAGCAGTTATCACCTTGCTCAGCTCCCTCGTGCACCTCTTAGTGATGCCGGAGTGATGTCATATTCCGGCTCCAGCATCACTGCTGTGCATGCGAGGGAGCTGAGCAAGGAGATCACTGCTCCCTCGCCGCCCGCACGCCAGCCGCTCAGCAGCCCCACTGGACACCATGGACCGCTGCCCAGCGGTCCCACTTTTTTTTACACTTTTGGCAGAACCCCAATTCGGAAACACTGCTCTAAAGCAAGCATGTCAAACTCGCGGCCCTCAATGAATATTTTTGCAAGCCGCCATGCTTACTTACTAAAGCAGAGTAGGCACCTGATCTCCCCACATTGCAGGTGTCTACTCTGCCAAAATTACCCGGCCGGTGCCTACTCGGCCAAAGTTTTCCTGAACATAGATTTGCAGGATTCCATGACCTAGTGAACTGGTCTATGTTCAGGGGAATTCCCCCGAACATAGACCTGCTTTCTAGCACACTTTTTTCCCAAAAATGAGATCTCCCCAGAAAATAAACCCTAGTGTGTTTTATTTTCCTAGAAAGAAGGTAGTTGTTTTGCTCCTTTTTAAATCATAATGATAACAGAAATCACCCAAATGTCCCTGATCAAAAGTTTACATGCCCTTGAATGTTTGGCCTAGTTACAGAAACACAATGGTTAAAAGGGCAATTGAAGGTTAATTTCACACACCTGTGGCTTTTTAAATTGCAATTAGTGTCTGTGTATAAATAGTTTGTTAGCTCTCACGTGGATGCACTGAGCAGGCTAGATACTGAGCCACGGGAAGCAGAAAAGAACAGTCAGAAGACCTGAGTAACAAGGTAATGGAACTATAAAGATGGAAAAGGATATAAAAATATATCCAAAGCCTTGAAAATGCCAGGGGAACTCTTGATACCAGGCCAAGGTCAGGTAGACTAAGAAAGATTTCAGCCACAACTGCCAGAAGAATTATTCGGGATACAAAGAAAAACTCACAGGTAACCTCAGGAGAAATACAGGCTGCTCTGTAGACGGTATGGTTGTTTCAAGGAGAACAGTGCCACGATACTTGAACAAAAATAAGCTGCATGATTGAGTTGCCAAAAATAAGCCTTTACTGCGCCAATGCCACAAAAAAGCCTGGGTTACAATAGGCCCGACAAAACCTTGACACACTTCACAACTTCTGGCACACGGTAATTTGGAGTGGCAAGACCAAAATAGAGCTTTATGGTCACAACCATAAGAGCTATGTTTGGATAGGGGTCAACAAGACCTATAGTGAAAAGAATACCAGCATGGTGGTGGCTCACTGATGTTTTTTTTGGGGGGGGAGGGTGTCAGCTCTAAAGGCACAGTGAATCTTGTGAAAATTGATGGCAAGATAAGTGCAGCATGTTATCATAAAATTTGCACTCTTCTGCATGAAGGCTCCGCATGGGACACTCTTGGACTTTAACGCATGACAATGACCATAAGCACAAGGCCAAGTTAACCCTCCAGTGGTTACTGCAGAAAAAGTGGAAGGCTCAAGAGTGGCCATCACAGTCGTCTGACCTTAATGTCATTGAGCCACTCTTGGGAGATCTGAAACATGCGGTTCATGCAAGACGACCAAAGACTTTGCATGACCTGGAGGCATTTTTTCCAAAACGAATGGGCAGCTATACCACCTGCAAGAATTAGGAGCCTCATAGACTATTACAAAAGACTGCACGCTGTCATTGATGTTAAAGGGGGTAATTCACAGCATTAAGAATTAAGAGTATGCAGATTTTTGAACAGGGGTAATTTCATTTGTTTCTTTGCTGCCATGTTTTGTTTTATGATTGTGCCATTCTGTTATAACCTACAGTTGAATATGAATCCCCTAAGAAATACAAAAAATGTGTTTTGCGTGCTCTCTCATGTTTTCTTTACAAATGGTACATATATTACCAATTCTTCAAGGGTATGCAAACTTTGAGCACAACTGTATATGTAACACTAGTGTTTATTTATGAAAATTCATTAAGCTATATGTTAAGGAAAATTAATTAGTTCGACAGAATATGCTAAGGCTATAACATAAAACATAGACTTTGACAGCTTATAAATTCTTCCCATATCATACGTGAATTGTAAATTTAAGTCATTTTAACCCATGCATTTTTCAGTTTCCCTACTATCTTTATCATTGTAAAATCCATTGGCAGTCTATTCCAGAGATCAACCCCTTGTTCCTGTGCTGCTTTCTGTGAAAAATGCCTTTGGGCTTAATTTTATTATTCTATTTTATAAAATTAAAGGTGCACTATAGTGTTAGGAATACAAACATGCAATGCTAAATCAGGGCTTGACAAATCCCAGGTCGCCATACCGACAAAGAATTTTGTCCTGGCATCTACCTCCCCCGCCCCCGCCCTGCAGAGCTCAGTCTGCGCGGAGCCCTCCATGGGTGAAGATGGATTTTTTTTTTGCGCTCGTTTTTTTCTAAAAAAATTTTTAATTGCGTCGGTTATTATGGTTTTTTATTTGGCCTTTTTTGGGGCTGAAAAAATAAGATTTTAGAAGAAAGAAAACATCGAATGGTAAGTTGTTTTGATCTAAATTTTTTTACAGGTTTTTAGTTAAAGGTCCCCCCCTCATTATTTTTAGGGTGAGGGGGGTAGGTAGGGGGATAATTTTTTTTTGGAGGGGGGAGGGGTGACTAGGGTCCCCCCCTTTGTATTTAGGGCCCCCACCCACCGCTCAGGGGTGGGGGCCGGGGGGGACAGTAGGTCCCCCCCTTATTGTTAATTTTAGGGCCCCCACCCACCGCTTAGGGGTGGGGGCTGGGGGGAGACAGTAGGTCCCCCCTTATTGTTATTTTTAGGGCCCCCACCCACCGCTCAGGGGTGGGGGCCTTGGGGGACAGTAGATCCCCCCTTATTGTTAATTTTAGGGCCCCCACCCACCGCTCAGGGGTGGGGGCCCGGGGGGGACAGTAGGTCCCCCTTATTGTTAATTTTAGGGCCCCCACCCACCGCTCAGGGGTGGGGGCCAGGGGGGGACAGTAGGTCCCCCCTTATTATTATTTTTAGGGCCCCCACCTGCCGCACAGGGGTGGGGGCCGGAGAGGGGGAGGACAGTAGGTTCCTCCCTCATTATCTTTATGGCCCCCACCCGCCGCCCAGGGGTGGGGGCCGGGGGGGAGACAGTAGATCCCCCCTTATTGTTCATTTTAGGGCCCCCACCCACCGCTCAGGGGTGGGGGCCGGGGGGGGACAGTAGGTCCCCCTTATTGTTAATTTTAGGGCCCCCACCCACCACTCAGGGGTGGGGGCCGGGGGGGACAGTAGGTCCCCCTTTATTGTTATTTTTAGGGCACCCACCCACCGCTCAGGGGTGGGGGCCGGGGGACACAGTAGGTCCCCCCTTATTATTATTTTTAGGGCCCCCACCTGACGCCCAGGGGTGGGGGTCGGAGAGGGGGAGGACAGTAGGTCTCCACCTCTTTATCATTATGGCCGCCGCCCAGGGGTGGGGGCCAGAGAGGGGGAGGACAGTAGGTCCCCCCCTCATTATCTTTATGGCCCCCACCCGCCGCCCAGGGGTGGGGGCCGGGGGGAGGACAGTAGGTCCCCCCCTCATTATCATTATGGCCCCCACCCGCCGCCCAGGGGTGGGGGCCGGAGAGGGGGAGGACAGTAGGTCCCCCCCGTCATTATCTTTTTGGCCCCCACCCGCCGCCCAGTGGTGGGGGCCGGAGAGGGGGAGGACAGTAGGTCCCCCCCTCATTATCATTATGGCCCCCACCCGCCGCCCAGGGGTGGGGGCCGGAGAGGGGGAGGACAGTAGGTCCCCCCCTCATTATCTGTATGGCCCCCACTCACCGACCAGGGGTGGGGGCCGGGGTGGGGAAGGAGAGTAGGTCTCCTCCCCCCCCTATCAACAACTATTGTGGCCAGAAACAGTCCCTGTGGGTTTTAAAATTTGCCTGCCTATTGAAGTCTATGGAGGTTCGCCCAGTTCGCCCGGTTCGCAAACATTTGCGGAAGTTCGCGTTCGCGGTTCGCGAACCGAAAATGTTATGTTCGCGACATCACTAAAGCCCAGTAGATTGCAACGTGTATGTACCTATAATCAATCGTAACTTTCTGCCTGCTGATAAAACTATGCTGACATAAAAAGGTTTGAAATATCTTAATGGAGGAGAGGTAAAGCTCCAGTATATATACATATACAATCCACATGTATTCTCAGCGTCTCAAAAACTGTTGATATATGGAATAAATTGAGTAATCTCCCAATGCATGCAATCACAAGGAGGGCTCAAGAGGAAAAATATCTATCTATCTTCTACATATCCCGATGCTATTTGGATAATATCTGGAATTTTTATATTTTCTAATGCTTATAACCTGAATACTTATATAAGTGGAGCAGAGAGAGTAAACGCCTGAAAGTCAAAATAAGCCGCGTGACCCCATAAATTAAACACAAGAGAAGAAGGAAAGTTAATTATATACATATTGTTTACTATTTTTTTTTTACCTCTCTACTTCATTAAATGCTAGTATATGAGTAAGTAATAATGGCAAATAAAAAAAGTGAACCCAAGTTGGGAAATAAAAGAGAGAAAACGCTAAATGTCAGCTAGACGCTACTGCAACGAACGCATACTAAAATACTTATACTAAGCTTGTTCTCTCTTGATAACCAACATACAAAAAAAAAATGTGCATTTATTTTATATGCCACAACTGTTCTACTCTGTATATGTTGAAACATGCTACTGCTGTTGGGGCATGGCATATAAGCTTGTTATACTATCTCATGCACAGAAAAATAAAGAATTTAAAAAAAAAAAGAGAGAGAGAAAAAGGTTGATCAAAGAATCGAAAAGAGACTTTCAAATTATTTTTCACCTCAAGATAAAGATAATATGGAAAGGAGAATTAGTCTAAATGAAATAACTCAGCCTGCAACACAAAGAAATCCCGAACAAGATATTCTGGACTCTTCACAAAAGGATCCCTGTCTGATTGGAAAAGATCTTTTGAATGCGTGCTTACAAGAGCAACTAGAAAATATAAAGAAAGAGATACACCTAATGATGGATGACCTTAAAATGGAGATATCCAAAATAACGGACAAAGTTAACTTAATTGAAGATAAAATGGAGCATCTAAAATTACAACAAGGACTACAGGATGAAAAGATTCTAGAGATGGAAAAGAAAATGGCGTTATTGGAAGTCAAGATTACCGATAATGAAGATAGAGCAAGGAGAAACAATATCAGAATAAGAGGAATCCAAGAAGAAGTGACATCAGGAGGGCTGGAGGAATATCTGAAAGAATTCTGCAAATTCCTGGGAGTACATCAAAATAACAGTCTATATTGCACAGAAAGGATCCATAGAATTCCAAACCCCAGTAATATTTCAACTCAAACTCCAAGAGATGTCATTGCAGCATTAAGTTCATATAGACTTAAACAAGAAATCATGACGGCAATGAGATCTAAATCTTTACTTGGCTCTAAATATAAACCAATCAAAATATTCAATGATTTATCTAGAAGTACTAGAATATCTAGAAAGAATTATTCACAATGTACTCTCAAATTAAGGGACTTGGGAATTAAGTATACATTGTTATTTCCAGTCGGTTTAAGATTCTTATATAGAGAAAAAGTTTAAATGTTTCGGGAAGTCCAGAGTTTGCAAAAATGGATCCAGGAAAATGTTAAATAGCGGACGTATGGGCTTACTTTGGATTCCCCTCTCCTTCTCCCTCCTAAGGAGGATGGGGAGAGGTGACTCCGTGGTAGTTCCACGCCTCTTACATATTTTCCCACTTAAAAGGTGAACAAATCTGAAAAAAGAGAAAAGAAAACTAAAAGAGATGAATAAGGGAAAACGTATTATTTCTTCGTGTATTTCTTCGTGTATTTCTTTTTTTTTTTTTTTTTTAATTGTTATAAATAAAAGACTAATGGGTGTAAATGAAATTAAAAAGAGATAATACTCACTTTATAGTACACGATTAGTAGATAGATATATGATCTGATTTAATTAGTAAAAAGCAATAATAGTTTACTTATAGTAAGGGGCACATTGGGTATTGAAATGAGATTAAATATTAAATAGAATAAATTGAATGATCACCTATAAATAGCACATTGTGAAAATAAAAGTAATTATAAAAATAAGGGTATATGAAACAATAAAAGCAATATATAAGAATTATGATAGTAAGTATTAGTGAAGAGATGAGAATAACACATAAGCAGGTTTTAGACATATACACTGATGAAGAAATTGGGAGAAAGGAAAAGTTTATAAAATTATATATAAATGGGTCTAATCACAATAAAATAGTATCTGTTTAAAATCACCTATATAAGGCTCATATCAAATTTAAATAAGAAATTCATTTTTTTTTTTTAAATTTATGGTAACTTGTGGTTTGGATAAATTGCTAGTATATCCCATCAACCTAACCGTCTCTAGAGCGATTAACTTTGTACATTCTTTCCCTCCTGATATAGGGGGAAGGAATATAGGGATAAAGATGGTTCCTATGGGAAAGGAACCAAGTATTTTAATGTTAATTGTAGGGGTGCAATGTTATGTATGTCATGTTATGTGTTTGTTGTCCATGCTGGAGAAAAGGGAGCTAGTTAGAATCAAGACATGCTTAGAATAGCATCCTTGAATGTAAGAGGGTTACATTCACCACAAAAAATAGTTATTCTTACAGACTTTATTAGGAAGGAATCAATACATATCTGTGGAATACAAGAGACCCATTGGTTAGAAAAAGAAAAAGATAGACTTAGCTCAAAATAATTTCCATTTATTTTTAAATCTTCTATGCTTAAAAACAAGAAAAGAGGAGTAGCAATTATAATATCTGCAAAAATAGACTTTAAACTAATTCATCAAGTCTCTAATACTGAAGGAAGAGTCATTATAATAATTTGTGAGATAAATAATCAGGTATACACTATTGTAAATTTATATGCACCAAATAAAGCCTCCATAAGGTTCCTGAATAAACTTGTGGATAAAAATAATATATATGGGAGATTTCAACTGTCTATTGGATCCTATTATGGATAGAAATAAACGAAATAATAATGAGAATAAAGGATATTTAAAACAATCTTCCCTAAGATTTAATGAGACTATCAAAAAGGCAGGCCTAATAGATATTTGGTGCATAAGGCATCCAATGGAAAAGGATTATACATGTTTTTCCTTTCCAGATCAAGTCTACTCAAGAATAGATATTGACATAGATGAATATTGCTAGAATGGTTAAGAAGATTTTAATTACCAACATTCCATGGTCAGACCATAATGCATTAATTTTGGTTATCAAAGATGAATTTGTCAAAACTAGATCTAACTGGAGATTGAATGAATATTTATTCAAAAAAAATTAAAATGTGGATATAATACAAAAAGCTATAGAAGATTACTTTAGAGAAAATAATAATCCTGAGATATCACTGTCTACGCTTTGGTGTGCATTTAAATGCACAATTAGGGGAAGCTTTATGTAACGGAATGCAGTGTAATAGCATACGATATCCGTTGGTACATCCAGGAAATCCACAGTCAGAATAGAAAGCAAGGCAATGTTCCCAATCCTCCCAATAACCGGACGAAACACAGTTTGGGAGTCAACTAACTCGGTTTATTCACAAGCAGCATATTTATACAGTCCCCCATGCAAGGGGTTTCCAGACAGTAATTCCAGGGGATTTCTCCCAACATGCACTGTGACTTTCCCAACAGGCATTGCTGCACGAGAAGGATACTCCCACTAAAATGGACGATTAAGTGGATTATCCCCTCGTGCAGCAAAACCGACAATTGACATTAAAATATATAATTCACACAATATTCGGTACTTTGGAATAACGGAACGTTCGGTAGATAGCTGGGGTCGGAGCGCACACTTTGTGAGAATACCGCTCTGATCCCAGCTGAATTGACCGAACGCCGCACATAATACAGTTAAACATTAAAGTGGGTTTAAAAGTACCGAATAAGTACGGGACATATAATGTACCGAACGCGGAACTCCCGAACGCTCTGGAAGTCTAGCGGTGTTCGGATCATTGAGTAGCCGTTTCCAGTTCCAGGCTCTCGACGACCGAACACCGCTGCAGAGACAAAGGATCCAAGATGGCCGACCGCCGCATGGTCGGTAGTCGAACGACGGCCACCTAGGAGAGCCCTTAATTACCGATTGCAACAATGTTGCAACCGGTTAATTGGTGCCACACGACCTGTGAATGTGTGGTCTACCTGGGGAGTCCACATTCGTACGGCGAACGGCCAGGATAGCCGTGTTTCGTCGTATGAATGCTTTGTATGCTGGCAGCATACGGCTGCCAGCATGCGAACGGCCATAGGACAATACATATACATTTAACGTCATACATTATATCTGCAGCCTACGGACAACCTGTACTGAATGTAGTTCAGAAGTGGCTAGGTTTGCCACAATGCTCCCCCAGAACCAAGCTGGCATACACAGTCTGATCCCAACGGATCGGCTTGGGGATGTCCGGGAGAGTACTCACAGATCACTTCTCGAGTTCAGTCTGTCTGGATAACCCGTCAGCGTTACCGTTTTGTTTTCCTGGCCGGTAATGGATAGTAAAGTCAAAGGGCTGCAGCGCCAAGCTCCAGCGCAGCAGCCTGGCATTGTCTCCAGACACACGGTTTAGCCACACTAACGGGTTGTGATCTGTGAGTAAGGAAAAAGGTTGTCCGTACAAATATGGCTGTAACTTTTTAAGGGCCCACACCACGGCCAGGCATTCTTTCTCGATGGCGGCGTAGCTCACTTCACGAGGCAGCAACTTGCGGCTTAAATAAGCTACGGGGTGTTCTCCGCCATCGGCTCCCACTTGGCTCAGTACTGCCCCCAATCCAAACATTGAAGCGTCTGTGTGAACAAGAAATCTTTTAGTTGGATCAGGAGCAGTTAACACAGGAGCATTAGTGAGAGCAGTCTTGAGTCGTTGGAATGCCTGCTCACACTCTGGGGCCCAGACAACCAGTCGGGGAAGGTTCTTTTTCGTCAGGTCGGTTAGGGGTTTGGCCAGGGTGCTATAGTCGGGAACAAACTTTCTGTAATAGCCGGCTGTCCCTAAGAACGCCAGCACCTGGGTCTTAGTCCTGGGGGTAGGCCACTTGGCTACGGCCTCAATCTTGGCTGGCTCGGGCCTCTGCTGCCCACACCCTACACGGTGGCCCAGATACTGCACCTCGGCCATACCTATGTGGCACTTGCTAGGTTTTAGCGTTAACCCAGCCTCCCCAATGCGATCTAGGATCGCCCCTATGTGGTGTAGGTGGTCTTCCCAGTTCTGGCTAAAGATGGCTATATCATCTAGATAGGCACAGGCATACTCCTGAAAACCGTCCAGTAGCCGATCTACCATCCGCTGAAAGGTAGCCGGAGCGTTTTTCATCCCGAAAGGCATGACCTTGAACTGGTACAGGCCAAACGGGGTGACAAACGCCGACTTGGGGATGGCGTCATCGGCTAGAGGGATCTGCCAGTACCCCTTACACAAATCAATGGTAGTGAGGTACTGGCCTCGTGCCATCTTATCCAACAGCTCGTCTATCCGGGGCATCGGGTAGGCATCAGACACCGTTTTGTCATTTAGCCTCCGGTAGTCAACACAGAATCGGGTGGTGCCATCCTTTTTAGGTACCAGGACTACCGGCGATGCCCAGGGGCTATCGGAGGGTTCGATAACCCCTAGCTGCAACATTTCGTCTAGTTCGGCTTTCATATGGGTACGGACGGATTCCGGAACCCTATATGGAGCCTGGCGCATAGGTAGCTGTCCCGGGGTCTCCACTCGGTGGGTGGCTAGCAGAGTGTATCCAGGTAAATTGGAGAAGGTAGTCCCCTTTGCTACAATCAGCGCCTGTACCTGGGCACGCTCCTGGGGGCTTAGCCGCTCCCCCAGCTGAACTCCCCGGGAGGGCTCTATCTGTTCCTCGGGTTCTAGTAGGTCGGGTAAGGGTAAGTTTTCCTGATCCTCTAAGGAGGAGGCACAGATTGCCGTCACATCCTCGATCCTCTCATGGTAGGGCTTGTAACGGATCGCCTGGCACCCCGACTGAGTACCTCCGTTAATGGATGATCCTAGTGCTTCATGAGGACTCCAAGCACTCTGGCAGACACCACAATCACCGAATCCGAGAAACCTTTTAAATTCTCCCAAGCATATGAATGCTGTAGACCATTGAATAGGAACCATACGAATAGGCTTGTACTCCTAGCAGTCAACTGGAACAGCACTCAATAAATCCTTCCCCCCAATAATGAGACGACACATCACTTTGAGGGTAAAACAGGAACTCTGGACTGGCTCATCCAGCCTGGCTTTTATTACACTAATCCACATACAGGCCCAAAATAACCCAGGGGCCATAGTCAGTAGGTAGGAGGCTAGCAAACAGGCTTCTCCAGGGCCCAGTGGCGAGGTTGGTTTCGCCACAGGGCTTGAGCATGTTCACGTGGAGCATGCGTCTCTTCCCTACCCCTGAGCAGGGGCCGATCACATAGGTAGTGTCGCATCGCTGCTCCACTACCTGATATGGGCCTTGCCAGATGGCCTGCAGCTTATCTGTGCGGACGGGCTTTAAGATCAAAACCTTCTGTCCCACCTGAAAGCTGCGGTCCCTGGCTCCTCTATCGTACCAGCGTCGCTGGCGTTGCTGGGCCGCCTGGAGGTTGGTGTGTACAGCCTGAGTTAGCGCCTCCAGACGGTCCTTGAACTCCAGGACGTATGATATGATAGGGGTTTCGTTAGTGGTACTCTCTCCCTCCCAGTGTTCCCTAATCAAGTTCAAGGGTCCTCGCACCCTCCTCCCAAATAGTAGTTCAAACGGGGAGAATCCTGTCGACTCCTGGGGAACCTCTCTATAGGCAAAGAGTAGGTGAGGCAGAAACCTCTCCCAGTCTTTGTGGGTTTCCCCGAACGTCCGAAGCATCTGCTTCAGCGTCCCGTTGAACCTCTCACATAGCCCATTAGACTGAGGGTGGTAGGCGGAATTAACTATTGGCTTAATGCCACACACCTTCCACATATGTTGGGTAACTTCGGCCGTAAATTGGGTACCTCGGTCCGAGATTATCTCTTGGGGAAAACCTACTCGGGAAAATACCTTCATTAAGGCTTCCGCTACGGTCTCAGCGTGGATATTAGAGAGGGCCACAGCTTCGGGGTACCTGGTGGCGTAGTCCACTATAGTTAGGATATATCTTTTGCCAGAGGGACTGGGTTTTGGCAGGGGCCCTACGATATCCACTGCTACTCGGCTGAAGGGTTCCGCTATGATGGGTAGGGGGCATAGCCTGGCTTTGTGGCGATCCCCTCGTTTACCTACACGCTGGCAGACATCGCAGGAGGTGCAATACTGGCGCACATCCTGAGAGATCCCGGGCCAGAAGAAGGCATGTGTCAAGCGGTATCGGGTACGGGTCATCCCTAGGTGTCCTGACAAGGGGATGTCATGAGCAATTCTCAGCAGCTCCTGTCTATACTTCTGGGGTACCACTAGCTGTTTATTAGTTAAGGTGACAGATCCCCCCACATCTTTTGCCGTGACACGGTATAGCAACTCTTTCTCCCAGATGAACCGCTCCCCCTCTAACCCTGCTTGGTCTGTTTGTGCCCGGTCCCTATATACTTGGAGAGTGGGATCGGTCTGGACTTCGGTCGCAAAGGTAGTCGGGGTATCCCAGGACATGGGGGTCAGTTGGGGAACATGGTCTCTTACCTGAGCCTCAGAGTGTATCGGTGTAGCCGTGGTGCGAGCCTGTTGCCGGGTGGTTACGGGAAGGGCCTCCTGGTACGGAGCCTGGGGGATAAAAGCGGAAGTCATTTGGCCCAAGTCATTCCCCAGTACAACATCGGCAGGTAAATTCTGCATCAGCCCCACTTCTACGGTCCCCTCTCCCACACCCCAATCCAAATGAACTTTGGCAGTAGGTAGCCGGTATACTGCTCCCCCGGCCACCCGTACTGCCACGGAGCCGCCAGTGTGGGTTGCGCCTGGTACCAAATGTGGTGCAACCAAAGTTAAAGTGGCTCCCGAATCCCGGAGCCCTCGTACCTCCTTCCCCTCCAGGGTTACTAGCTGCCGATGATGTTGTCGGTTGTCGGTGGCTCGGACTGACATTACTTCGTGCAGCACCCCTAGAGGCTCCTCAATTTGAGCGCTCAGCAGTTCTTGGGTGGCGGGTGCTACCTGGTAATGGTGCGCAGCAGCCCTGGGTGCCAAATTTTGTCGCACCTGATTCCAAGCTTGTCGGCTCCGGTTTTGGGTGCACTCTCGAGAAATGTGCCCCCACTGCTTGCAGGTGTGACACTGAATGTTAGCCCGGCCGTTGTATCGGGAGGGGGTTGGTGGAGTATTCAGTGCCGGCCTGTGCAGGGGTGCGGTGGGGCCGGTAGGGATAAAATTATTGGGCGGCCCTGTAATCCGAGGGAGAGTCTTATTTTGGGCACCGTGATGCCTCCTGGCATCAAAATGCTGATCCGCCAATTTAGCGGCTTCGGGTAGGGTGAGTGGTTTACGGTCTCTCACCCATTCTTGTGCTTCTGGGGACAAACCATTAAAAAACTGTTCCAGCAGCATTAACTGCCTCAACTCCTCCATGTTAGTAGCGTTGCTGGACTGTATCCAGCCTAGTGATGCTTGGTCCAGCTTGTGCGCCCATTCTGCATGAGAGTCTTTCTCAGGCTTGCGCAAGCCCCGGAATTTCCGCCGGTACGCCTCTGGGGTAATAGCATACCTCTCCAAGATCGCCCTCTTTACTTTGGGGTAATCCTTGCTGTCCTCTCGGGGTACAGCACGGTAGGCTTCAGCCGCCCTACCCGATAATTTGCCTGCCAGCAGCGGCACCCATGTTGCGTGTTCCAAATCGTGCAAATCGCACAGCCGCTCAAAGTCCTGCAAATACCCATCAATTTCGTCCTTTTCTTCACAAAACGCTTTAAATGCGTGATGTGGGACTTTGGGCTTTACCTGTCCGTAGGTGGAGGCAGTAACAGACTCTGCCCTAGGCGGTGTCGCTGGTGTGCTGGTTGCCATCAGATAATCCTGTACATCCGATACCATCACGGTCAATATTTCCAGCGGTACTGGTTGCGGTAAGAACGCCAACCTGGTTCGTAGCTCTTTTTGGAATGGGGTCTCTTCCATGGCTGGTGGGGGTGTAGCGCTGCGGGCTCTGTCTCCCTCCATCAGTTCAGCGATCAGCACAGCCTTAGATTTGTTGCTGGCTATCTTACCCCTGGCTTCCAGTAGCTCTTTTAAAGTCTGTCGTTTTAGTATGGTATAATCAATCTCCATACGAATTGCCCTTGCTTTCCTTGTTCGGTAGTTCCAGTTTACGCGAACGCTGCTTTTTCGGCTGTAAGGTTCGGATCCCGTCGCTTGCCACCAATTGTAACGGAATGCAGTGTAATAGCATACGATATCCGTTGGTACATCCAGGAAATCCACAGTCAGAATAGAAAGCAAGGCAATGTTCCCAATCCTCCCAATAACCGGACGAAACACAGTTTGGGAGTCAACTAACTCGGTTTATTCACAAGCAGCATATTTATACAGTCCCCCATGCAAGGGGTTTCCAGACAGTAATTCCAGGGGATTTCTCCCAACATGCACTGTGACTTTCCCAACAGGCATTGCTGCACGAGAAGGATACTCCCACTAAAATGGACGATTAAGTGGATTATCCCCTCGTGCAGCAAAACCGACAATTGACATTAAAATATATAATTCACACAATATTCGGTACTTTGGAATAACGGAACGTTCGGTAGATAGCTGGGGTCGGAGCGCACACTTTGTGAGAATACCGCTCTGATCCCAGCTGAATTGACCGAACGCCGCACATAATACAGTTAAACATTAAAGTGGGTTTAAAAGTACCGAATAAGTACGGGACATATAATGTACCGAACGCGGAACTCCCGAACGCTCTGGAAGTCTAGCGGTGTTCGGATCATTGAGTAGCCGTTTCCAGTTCCAGGCTCTCGACGACCGAACACCGCTGCAGAGACAAAGGATCCAAGATGGCCGACCGCCGCATGGTCGGTAGTCGAACGACGGCCACCTAGGAGAGCCCTTAATTACCGATTGCAACAATGTTGCAACCGGTTAATTGGTGCCACACGACCTGTGAATGTGTGGTCTACCTGGGGAGTCCACATTCGTACGGCGAACGGCCAGGATAGCCGTGTTTCGTCGTATGAATGCTTTGTATGCTGGCAGCATACGGCTGCCAGCATGCGAACGGCCATAGGACAATACATATACATTTAACGTCATACATTATATCTGCAGCCTACGGACAACCTGTACTGAATGTAGTTCAGAAGTGGCTAGGTTTGCCACACTTTATAAAAATGGGTACAGAGGAAAAAAAAAAGATTCACAAAATCTATCACAGCTATATATCGAATATGATAGGTTGGAAAAACAGAATAAGAATAGTCCTTCGATTAAAAGTAGTGAAGAATTAAAATAAATAAAAGAGATAATTAATAATATCTTGAT
This sequence comes from Pelobates fuscus, assembly GCF_036172605.1. Taxonomy (NCBI): domain Eukaryota; kingdom Metazoa; phylum Chordata; class Amphibia; order Anura; family Pelobatidae; genus Pelobates; species Pelobates fuscus. Next base: position 61,607,949 of record NC_086318.1, read on the forward strand.
AAATAATTCTAATCTAGCCTTAGAACATTTAAAAAGAACTTGGTATTATAAAGCGGATAAATTATTAACAAATAGATTAAAAAAGGAAAAAAACTAAAAAAATGATCTCTAAATTAAAAAAAAACGGAGAAGAAGTAATTCTGTCACCAGATAAGATCGGTAATGCCTTTCAGAAGTATAACTCAGGCTTATATAATCTACCAGGGAGAAATGGTACCTATAAGATCTCTGAATTTTTTCTCAACTTAAACTCCCAAGTATAACAGAGGCCCGATTGACATTATTAAATGAACCTATCCTACAAAGTGAAGTAGAAATTGCAATTAAAAAATTAAAATCAAGATGGCAGAACCCCCGCCCTCCCCCAGACCCCTCCTTTACCTTTTATGCCTTGATTAAGCTCTTCTTACTTTATTTCTTTTTTTTTTTTTTTTTCTTTCCTTTTACCTTCTCTCTTTCTCCCTCTTTCTTTGTTTCGTACCATTCTCTCAGGCTAGATCGAGCGTTCGGAGGAACAAGGTAGCACAGTTAGGAGGATGTTCAAGACATATCCTGGCTACTTATTTTTGCTTATTAGCCTGTACTTTTATCTACCATAAACCACCTCAACAAACGGCGAGTGCCAAGGTTACGACAAGATCTAGGCTTGCAATGTTTACGCTGATTTTTGTTCTCATACAAAGTTATGTCATTTAATTGGCCTCTTTATAAGCCTGACAGAGAATGTATACTTGTTGCGTTTATTAAAAAACGATGAATATACTAGAAAGGGGTATCCAAAAATTAAAAAAACACCTCGGTAGATGGCAAGTGCCAATAGGCTCTGCTAAGGATAGGGCACATATTGTTGTCTTGTTGAACTGTATTATGTATTTCAAACTGATACTCAAGTTGGCTTCTGCGTAAGCCCCAAAGTTGATGTGCACTTGATATGTCTATTCGAGTAAAAATAAAGAATTATAAAAAAAAAAAAAAATTACAATCAAAAAAGGCGCCAGGACCAGACGGGTTCAGTAATTGTTTCTACAGAATTTTTAAGGGAAATATTATAGACCCGCTTACTAAATTGTTCAATGACTTGTTATATGTTACACGGAAATATCCCCAGTGAATTGCTAAAGGCTCATATAGTTCCTATTTTAAAGCCTGATAAAAACCCAGAACTAGTAACAAATTATAGACCCATTTCACTGTTAAATAGTGATATCAAAATATATTCCTCTGTACTAGCAGACAGGATTTCTAATATAATACCAACTATTATTCATCAAGATCAAGTGGGGTTTATAACTAGTAGATCCCCAATTTTTAATATTAGAAGACTGATAGATGTTGCAGATCTGGCAACTAGAAGGAATTTACCCCTCCTTGCCCTGTCATTAGATGCCGAAAAGGCGTTTGACAGGGTACGTGGGATTTTCTGGAGAACGCATTACTTAGTTTTGGAATCTATGGCAATATTACTAGGGCTATCATGGCCTTATACACAGTTCCAACAGCTAGGGTTGTAGGAAGTGGGTTTTTTTCAGAGTGGTTTCAGTTGACAAATGGAACAAGGCAGGGGTGTCCTCTATCCCCACTTTTATACCTGATAAGTCTCAAACCCCTAGCACATAAAATTAGAGATAATGATTCTATAAAAGGAGTAGAATTAGAGGGAGAATCATTAAAGCTTACAATGTATGTGGATGACGTGGTACTCACACTGACGGATCCCTTGATATCCGTGGAAAAGGTCATGGATGTTATAAAGGAATTTTCACTATACTCAGGATATAAATTACATTTCTCACGTTAAGTACCAAGCAAAATCTATTTGACAAATTCGGATTTGATTGTAAAAAGAATTCCATAGAAGTTCTGGGTATAGAGATTACTAATGAGCCAAATAGAATGATGGAACAAAATTTCTTAAAATTATTATTATTATTATTACTGTGAAAATCACAGTGAGAAGCACGCAAGCGCCTCTAGCGGCTGTCAATGAGACAGCCACTAGAGGACATAGGGGGAAGGCTTAACCCATTCATAAACATAGCAGTTTCTCTGAAACTGCTATGTTTATGAAAAAATGGGTTAACCCTAGAAGGATCTGGCACCCAGACCACCTCATTAAGCTGAAGTGGTCTGGGTGCCTAGAGTGGTCCTTTAAGTCGTAATCATTCAATGTTAAAGATAAAATCAGGAGGACTGGGAATTCCACAGCTAAGTCAAATGTGGAGAGCATGTAATATAGCCCAAGCAATAATAACCCAATCCAATTTAGCCAAAGATCAATATGTATAGCAGAGCTTACTTAAAGATGAAACAAATGAAGATCTATGCTCCCTTTTATGGAAGACAGATAATAAATATAAGTACCGACAGAGATATATTTCCAAGGGTCTGATTCTAAATAATATTATACCTATATGGAATAAATTAAGAAAAGATCTGGATATACAAGATAAACTTATCACTAGTATTGATCTTAGATATCTGCAAAATAATATCGCAGATCTAAATATACAGAGCTGGATTAAATCGGGGATTAAGAAAATAAATAATATAGTAGAGCATGGTAAAGTAAAAGATTTTAATGCTCTAGTAGATGAGTATAAGCTGCAGACTAAATAAATATTTATCTATATGAGAATAAAGGGCTATCTCAAAGAGCATTTACCCCAAAACTATTCTGGTAAACAATTAATACTTGAACAACTATTAAAAAATCAAAATACGGGGGCGGAGCCTAACAGCGCACAGGAGCAGTCGCCATATTCCGAAGCTCCTGGGTGCCCAACTTAAAATAGGCAAACATCAGCGACATCTCGCCAGCCACAACATACCTGTAGTTGGCATCATACTCGGGGCACCGTCCGGATTCGACCGATGCCTTTCTTTCTGGCTCCGGGCAGAAAATACCGCAACCGAGGCTCTAAGGCCTACCGCGCAGACGGCCGGCCGCAAGTGACAGTGGGAGATTATTGGGGAGACCTGGACTTCACCAACTTGCTACCACCCTACCTCCCGGGCAGTGAAATGGGGAGAAAGTCCCTAAGGACACCCGCAAACGCCGCGAAAACGCAGCGTGAACTAGGCCAGATGTGGCCGTCACAGACTCCAGCAAGTGACTCCAAAGAATCCTCTAGAGAGAGGGACCCGATACCCCAGCAACCGGAGAGCGGGAACTCACCCCGGAGCCCACTCCAGGCCACCCAAGAGACAGCCAGCACGTCAGGGCCTCTGGCTCCTGCCACAAAGCAGGACATACAGGAGATGCTCACAGGCCTCCAATCCAATCTCATGGCGATGTGGAAAGCAGATCTGGCAACACTAACCACAGAGGTACAAACAGTAGCAGCACGCTCCCAAGCCACAGCAGCAGAAGTATTGGCCCTGCAACAGGACTTCCAGGCACTAAAAGACAGGGTACTCCAAATCCAAACAGCCCAGACTGAAACAAACAGACAAGTGAACACTCTTGACGATAGAGGCAGGAGAAAAAATATAAAGATTAGAGGAGTCCCAGAAACCATACCCCTGGAAGAGCTGCCGCACTTCGTGAGACGGCTGGTGGCGTCCCTCCTACCGGCGAAACAAGCTAAGTACTTCACGTTTGATGGGGTGTATAGGATAGCTAAATCCCCTACAGCCCCAGCCACAGCACCAAGAGACGTCATCCTCAGGTGCCAAACTGTTGCCGACAAACTAGGCCTAACTGCAGCGCTTAAGGGGAAATCCCCATATGACTTTGAAAACAGCCATATCTCGTTCTTTCAGGACTTGAGCAGGGCTACCTTAATTTGGCGCAAGAGCATGCAACCACTCACAAGGGCATTACAAGGGGAAAACCTGACCTATAGGTGGGCAACTCCAAACACCCTGTGGGTTACTAAGGACGGACAATCCTTCAAAGCTACGGCCCCGACGGACGCACCAGCCCTGCTGACAGCGCTGGGCATCCCCGCTGCTGGAACCTCAACACCGGGAACAACTCATCCCCACCCCGGAACGGATGCCAAGTCATCTACACTAGCGCCGAGAAAGAAGCAGGGACCTACTACCTGAAAAGACGATGACAACCGCAGAGCCCCAAGAGCATCACGCACTGTTTATTGTTGCAAGCCAAGGCTGCTGAGACAAATAAGTTAAAATTATTTGAATCAACCAAAGTTCATTTGACAGTTTATTTTCCTTAGTTCCTCTATGTTCACACCTGCTGATACGCTCCACATACACAACCGCAGTAGGGCGCCAGAGCCTCTACTGACCGGGAACCCTCGACACACGGGTTTGGTAAACCTGCCGGGAGGCACCTTAAAGCACCCTCCCCCCCCCCCTTTTACCTTAGGTTACAGGGATAGAAATCACAGGGGCACACAAGGGTCACCACTTACACGCTGACCTCCAAAACAAGGGTCACACCTCCAATTGAGACCAATAACCCCACATAATCATAGCCTAAGTCATGCGTCTCACCACTTGCTCCCCACATAGGAGACTACTGCAGCAGACACGTAGAGCGTCAGGAAGGAGCAATATCTTCATGGCACACCGCAAACAAAAGAAGCGGACATACCTACAGACAAATCTCACTCGGCACTCCCAACAGAGACACACTCACTATGGAGATACATTACAAATACATAGGTCACCCCGGTACAACCACACAGCCCAACCAAAACAAAATGTGCGACTTATTGAATGCCATGTTAATTGTATAACTGAATTTTAGACCACATGAAAGTGGCAACCATAAATGATCTGTATTATGCAACATGCACCAAAAATAAAGAATTAAAAAAAAAAAAAAAAAAATCAAAATACTATTAAAAAACTGGTTTCAAAATGCTTTAATCTAATTGAAAAAGACCCGGAAAAAATGATCTGCCAAGTAATAAATAAATGGGAAAAGGAGCTATGTAACATAAGTTATGAAGACTGGAAGAAGGCCTTAAATTTGCTCACAAAGAACGTACATTGTCCTAATTTAGTGGAACTCCAGTACAAAATTATGAATAGGTGGTATTTAACGCCAGATAAAGAAAATACTTTGGCATAAAACATTTTATAGCCATTTTGATTTCTTTTCACCTGACTATACATATACTATCTACCTGACGAGAAGCCTAAAGAATCCTTAGGTGGGGATGATACCACCCAAGCCCCTACATTGAGCAGTACAAGCCTGCTCTATATACTGTGAGTAGTATATTTATTCTCGTTTTATACCTTTTAATTACTATACAGAGAGCACTATATACTTTATTTTATCTCCCTGGGTCGAATAATACCAACTTGGACGTTGAATCTGAACCAGATACTCGCCAATAAATATTACTCCGCATATCCTTGAGTGGGGATTATTCCACTTCACGTGCGTTATATCAGAGCTAGGTTCTAGCTCTGAAAAGTGTGAGTAAGACTACTTTTATTTTATTTACCATTTTATTCATCTATATACTGTGCCATTGAAGTTCCTCTTGTTTTTTTCTCCACATATTACTTCACTGGATTTCAAGGACACCTTTGTGAAGACACACCCCATTTTACGCCTCAGGATCCCTGTTCTTATACATGGCATCTACCATTATGGACTTATGATAAGTGTTTTGGACTATTGCCAATTATCCATTTATATTTCATTTAATATTTAATATTAAATTGTATTATTTTATATTATTTATTATATACACTCTTATATGTTTTACTGTATATTTTAGGCGCAACCTTTTTTTGTTCTATTTTGCATCATTTCTTATCATTAGGGGATTATAGGGGACTCCCCTTTAAGGATTGCAGCCTTATTATTATTTTCTTGTGTGGCAATCTAGCGCTGATTTTTTCTCTTTCCATTTTCCAAAATACGAAATCACTTGAAAATCTATCTAAAAATATTAAATTGAGGCCTTAGTGGTTATATACTCCTCCTGGATCGTTAATTCTGCAGGCCAGTATGGTGTTATCTGCAAACACAACCTTTTTAAAGTCTTTTATCCAAGCAATGTTTAATTTAATTCTGAGTGTGGAGACATAAATAAATATTATCAACTATTATCAATACTGTGCTCATTTCTTCTCTTCAATAATTGGTGCATGCTTAAAGGGAATCTCCAGTGCCAGGAAAACAATCAGTTTTCCTGGCACTGGAGGTACCCTCTCCCTCCCACCCCCCAAACCCTTTCAGTCACTTACCTGAGGCAGCGACGATGTTCCTCGTCGCTGTCTCCTCCTCCGCGCCGCTCTTCCTTCTTACTCCGTCGGCCAGTTGGCGAGACTGATCCTGCCCACCAGCCGAGTAGACCTAATGCGCATGCGCGGCAATGCTGCGCATGCGCATTAGGTCTCCCCATAGGAAAGCATTGAAAACGAATTTCAATGCTTTCCTATGGGGATTTGAGCGACGCTGGAGGTCCTCACACAGCGTGAGGACGTCCAGCGACGCTCTAGCACAGGTTTTTTGTGCTATAGAGCAGGAAGTTCCCTCCAGTGGCTGTCTAGTAGACAGCCACTAGAGGTGGAGTTAACCCTGCAATGTAATTATTGCAGTTTATAAAAACTGCAATAATTACACTTGCAGGGTTAGGAGTAGTGGGAGTTGGCACCAAGACCACTCCAATGGGCAGAAGTGGTCTGGGTGCCTGGAGTGTCCCTTTAACCGTTTGTGAAATTATACCCCCCAACCTTCAGACCATAGTGTCTCATCACACGGGGCAAAATTAAAGAAAACATGGTAACATGTCAGAGTGCATTCTACTGAGGGTAGAACATACATTGAATTCTGTACTGACAAAGAGGATAATAAAATTTAGGTCAGATGTCTGAGTATAGCTCTTCATAAGATTCCTAACAAGGATAATAAAGTGGAAGATGTTCTTGATAACTAATGTGATTCTGGGTTTGATCTAGAGGAGAAATTACACATTTGGTCAGTTAAATGAGTCTAAATTTTAGAATGTCTCTTTCTGAGCCCAGAAATGTAGTTAAAAGTTTCATTTTCAGAGGGAGCGTGGTTTGTGGCCGAGCGAGCTGGACGTGTCCGGGTAGAGCACTGCTGCGACCGCGGTGCCAATAGCCTATATTAGCGGAGACGGAACTATTAAAATACTATATCGGGTGGGGGAAACAAGATGGACAAAAGAGCCCCACGAAAACAGACGAAAAAGGCAACGGAGTCGGTTTCTGTACCTGATATGTTCGCGGCCTCTCGCGCCGTGCGATTGAGCACGCAAGATAGCGGACGAGAAGGCCCGGGCACACCCCGTTCGCCTTCGAGCCCAGCGAGCGGAGGGGCTGTGGGGTCTCCGGAATCCGATATCAGCCAGATCTTGGCTAAACTGGCTGAAGTCCGCAGTTATTTGGCCACGGAGATTGTCCGCACCACTGTGGTGGAATCTCGGTAGCCTGATAGAAAATATAGCAGAGAGGAAGGCTGCTGCACAGATAATGGCGATTTATAAGTATAAGGCTCTAAATCAGGGAGAACCAATGCAAGAAGATGAGTGTTGAAGATTCACATCATAAGATAAGTCTGGTCTGGTTCAAGGTAACTTGCGGTGTATGCAAACCAAGGTTAAGTGATGCCTCAAGTAATTGTGAAATATCAAGAGGCATCAAAGGGGGGAATGTGGTGGAATCTCGGTAAAAATAAATTTAGTAGGCCGAGATTACCACGTGGCATGTGTACGTGCATATGCTGACGTATCGATCAGTTGGTTGCACGAGGCAAGATACGATCAGTAGTGTACGGAGCATGTGCGAGAATACAGGATGTAGTATTCCCCTCCTCCATTGTGCTGGACAGGCCATGCGGTCAAGCAGGAAGTTAATTCTTATTTGTATTGATTGGTCAAGAGAATGTGCGGGTGGAGCTTAATATGGGAGGAGTTATATGCCTATATAAGGAGCCTGCACTATTGTCCGGGGCTCAGAACTTGCTGTATTTTGGTGACATTAGTCCCTCTGAGTCCCGATCGGTGAACCGAATAAAGAATCTCTTCCTTCCTGAAGAAACCTGTGTCCATCTCTCTGTGCTTGGCTTCCGTCAGTTTCTCCGGTATCACCACGACCGAAGTTAAGGCCGAGATTCAAGCTTTGGGGGTAAGGACGGCGGCGCTCGAGCAGCGGGTGGAGTCCACGGTCGTGGCCCACAATGCAGCCGCAGCCCAAATTAACCATTTAACCTCCCAACTGTCCATTGCACACTCTGCAATTGATGATCTGGGGAATCGATCGCGGCGCAATAATGTCCGCCTCCGGGGGTTGCCGGAGCAGGCAGGGGAAGGATCCCTAAGTGAGGTGGTCTTGGGTATTTTCAAGCCACTTCTCCCCGGTATCCCGGATCATTTATGGCATATTGAACGGGCGCATAGAGCGCTCCGTGCTAAAAGGGCAGATGACCGGCGCACCAGAGATGTAATCATTAAGTTCCTGTCATTCCAGACGAAAGAGGCCTTGATGCGGTATGGCAGAGACCACCCGATTATTCATAATGGGGCAGACCTTGCTCTCTACCAGGACTTGACCCCTCAGACCCTGCAGAGACGGCGGGAATGGCGCCCTATTACCGAACTGCTGCAGCATCACTCTGTTAAGTATGCCTGGGGGCATCCCTTTAGGCTGCTGGCCTTCAAAGATGGCCGTACGAAAGTTTTGTTTTCAGATGGCGATCCGGCGAGGTTCTTGAGTGAGCTGGGGATCCGAACCCCCGACGACTTCGTGATTCCGACGGTGCAAGCGGAGGTCCTGAATACTCTTCCCCGCGAGTGGTATACGACAGAGGATTGAGGCGATTTGCTGCCCCAGTCTCCATCACCAGGTGGCTGGCCGATGTCCCGGATGGTAAGGCCTCGCGGGTGGGATGCCATTGTTTGGGAGGGGGAAGCCGGGCCCCACATTGTGTTTTTTTTTCCCTTTTTATTGGGGGCTCCGGCAGTCGGGATCTTATATGAGGCCTTCTTGGGCCTATGGGGTGCTCTTATCGCGGGTGGGTCCGTTGATGTTGGGGTGGGTTAGGGTTGTTCGTTTTTCCCGATCATGGCCTTGATTCTTTTTTGCTATGTAGACGAGGCCCCTTATTTGCCCACTGTTTGATGAGCTCCACCGCCCAACTTTTGCGTTTTTCGCTGAATCTCTGTGGGTTGTGGACTATTGTGTACTTTGTTTGTGTTATGGCCGGGATACGGGATCGGGACGGGGCGGCGGGCGGCGGGTGTTGCTCAAGGTGGTTAAGGTATTTTGAGTTAAGTTGCGTTTTTGGTGTATCACTAAATTAGGGGCATGTGGCTGATGGAGGATGAGGCCCTGGCAACCGGGATCTTATAGGAGGCCTTCTTGGGTTTGTGGGCTGCCCTTGATGCGGGCGGGATTATTGATTCTGGGGAGGGATGGGGATCCTCGCTCCCCCCAATCCTGGCCTTGTGACCACTTTAACAGGCTGGATAGGCCCCTTCCTTGCCTCGGTCCTGACAAGCTACGCCACACGATTATTATTTTTTCTTTGCTGGGCTGCTGGGAGCTGGGGTCTAATGTATATTATTGTTTTGTATTGGAGGGTAGATGGGATCACTGCGGGGCGGCGGGCGGCGGGTATGATATATGGGTGTTTCATCTCTGACTGCATATTGCTACGTGTATTTCTATGCTGGGCTAGGATTCGTCCCCCCGTCCCCCCCCCCGATTTGGGGTTCGTGGGCCGGCCTTTGGGGCGAATAATACCAATGCCAGTGTTTTTGAGCCCCTTAATTGTAAGTTCCCCATCCCACTGGGCTTTAAAACTCTGATGGGTTTTCAGGTGAGCTACTAAATCCCCGGGCTCTAAGTTTCTACACTTTTTGTTACATCTTATCTTTGTTCCAGGGCCCATCGATTCGGGAGGATTTGCTTGGGGGCGGGGGGGGGCGATGGTGACTGCCCCGTCCGGTAGCCCGGATTTGGAAGACCTATCTCTCCGCTTAGCTATATTGAGGTACAATATATATATACCTTCGCTTATTCTCTGCCCTTCACTTCCGGTCCCCCCGCAAGCTACATAGGTTTCCGTATCTAGGTACCCCTAAAGGTAGCCCTAAATTCAGATAGCATTTCTCACAATCACCGTGGGGGGAACCAGAATGGAACAAATGATAATATGGATATTTTTATAATCACTTACTCTATGACCAATAAATAGTTACATGTATAAATGATGTTGATTGTTATGCATAATCAAAGATAAGTGAACATGTTTTCTAAAGTTGGCACGTCTGGCCTCCCCCTAACGATATATGCTGCCAGAGGCCGGGGGGAGGAGACGCTGTCCCATTACCTTCCCCCGGTGGCCTGGATCGGAGCCTCTTTGAGTTGGGTCGTGAATTCGGGCCCCACCCAGAGGCGACCCAACTGTAACCCCCCTACCGTTTTTATACCTCCCACTGATTACGAGTAGCTTTTCTGTCTCCATATTGGTTGTGCTTGGCACCCTTGGGGTGCTCATCTTGATTGGTCTATGTTCATGCCGCTCTGGGGCCCATTTGGTGCTCTAGAGGGGCGTCAACATATACCCCGTATTGTCCTAGCAACAGGTAAGACCAGGCAAAAGTTCCTTTCACTGTTACTCTCTTCAATCTTTCTTCTCTCACCCTATTCTATTGTCCCTAGTTCAGACCTCTCCTTACCCCGTTACCCTACTCATGCCCTATTGGGAGGGGTTGTCATTGTGCCCATTATGCAGCTATTATGTCGACCCCCAGCGGGCTTGACTGATAGAATTAGCTTGCCCTTCGACCCACCGATATGCCGCTAAAGATACTATCTTTTAATGTTAAAGGACTTAATGCTCCAAGTAAAAGACGCCTTATGTTTAGGGAACTCAAGCGCCTTAATCCAGACGTAGCATTCCTGCAGGAGACGCATATACCAAAGGCCGCGAAGTTTGCTCTGAAGGACCACACATTTAGAACGGTGCACGAGGCAAGGGCTTTAAACAAAAGAAATGGCGTAGCGGTACTTGTACACCATAGGTGCCCCTTCCGGATAGGGAATGTGATAGCGGATCCTGCGGGACGCTTCTTAGTGATTTCGGGGAGTTTGTACTCCCATACGATCCACCTCCCTAACATTTATGCCCCCAATGACCCCTCTGCTGAATTTTGGGACACTATGGCCCAAACTGTTAATGATCTACCGCATGGCATGATTGTTGTGGGGGGGGATTTTAATGCCCCCCCATGTCCAGCTGTAGACCGGAGCCAGGGGGGCGGGTTGCCGAGATCGCACAGGAGGGGGGGACAGGATAAATTGCTTCGCTCGTTCATCCAACGCACTGGCCTCTTGGACATCTGGAGAGCTCACCATCCTGATGATCGCGATTATACTTTTTACTCTGCTCCTCACGGTACGTATTCTAGGATTGACTTATTCCTGGTAAACTCACATTTGGCGCCAAAAATTTCGGACTCCACGATCGGATCTATCACGTGGTCGGACCATGCTGAGGTCACGTTGTCAGTAGATAACTTGTGCACAGCATCTCCGTGGTCCTGGAAATTAAATACTTCTCTGCTACAGGATCCGGTCGTGGTGGAGACGATCCGTACGGAATTGTCCAATTATTTCGATAGGAATGCGGCCCCTGACCTCCGCCCGGCTATAGTGTGGGCCGCTCATAAAGCGGTTATACGGGGCATATTTATACGCGAAGCCACCTTAAGGAAGAAGCGCAAAATGCAGTTACTGTCGTCTCTCTTGGAGGCTTTGGGCAACACTGAGGAGAGACATAAAACTGCCCCATCCGCCGACACATTGGCGGACGTACAGAAGCTGCGTACCTCAGTGCGCGAGACACTTATCGACGATACGGCCAGAGCAATGGTTTGGTCTAGGAGGATGTACTACGAAAAGTCCAATAAAATGGACACGCTGCTGGCCCGATCAATCCGCCCGAGACAGGGTCATTCCCACATCACTAGAATCAAAGACACCGCCGGTGTACCGGCGTACCGCACTGATCCCACTGATATCGCAAAAGTTTTCTCGGATTACTATGCAGCACTATACAATCACTCCGGGAAGGGCGGCAGTGACCAGCAACGTCGTGAGACTGATGAAACTAGAATATTCTTGGAACACCTGGCACTGCCAAAGTTGGGTTCCGGAGACGCCGCCATTCTGGGAGCGCGAATTACAGCTGATGAAATAGATGCGGCAATCTCAACCTTGAAAGGTAATAGAGCCCCCGGACTGGATGGATTCGAGGGTGGTTATTACAAAATCTTTCGGGAAACGCTAACGCCTCATCTGGAGACGTTGTTTAACGATCTCATGGAGGGGGGGATGCCGGACAAGGACATGTCGCTGGTCCTGCTACCGAAACCAGGCAGAGACGACTCGATTCCCGATATCTTCCGCCCGATCTCACTGATAAATCACGATTCCAAAATATTAGCTAAGATCTTAGCGACCCGCCTAAACCCCTACCTAAAGCACTTAATCCATCCGGACCAAGTAGGTTTTATACCAGGCAGGGCCGGATTAAGAGCACACTGGGCCTGGTGCTGACAATTATGATGGGCCTTGTGACGAAACCAATCTCGCCACATTGTATTGGAGGAGCCTGGTTGCCCGCCTGCTGCCTTTGGATTATGGACCGGCAGCTAAAGGGTTAATTTTACTGTGCAGAAGGATTTATTTCTCCCTTTCTGCACAGCAGTTCGGTAGATGTCACCTACCGAACAAACAGCCGTTCACCAACCTCCCCAGAGCCGTGGGAAGCCGGCCGGCGTTGTTAATTGGCCACCCAGAAGCTGGAGTGTGCTGCCAATTTACCTCCCTGAAGCTGCGGTTAATTGCCTGTTAACTGTGTGGCCGCTGTTACACTTAGCGCTGTTCTGGAGCTCCCCGGGCAGCCAGCACTTTTCTGCCCGGCTTTCATGCACCAAAATCGGACACTTTTCCGTGCAGGCACCGCTGAACCTCCAGCCCCTGGTTCTCATTCGTATGAATTTGGTGAATGCAGGGAAATTCGGTAGTTTATGTTTTATGTGAACTGTAGTAACCCAGATAGCCTGCCATGGAGCCTGTTCGTATAATTAAAGACTTTAGCTCCATGGCAATTAAAATGTATTTGTGTGATCTGGGTGCCATTCACCTAATAATGTGCACCCAGACCTGAGCTATCTGGGGATATGTTACATGTCTGTGTTTTATGTATAAAATGTGTCTGTATGTATTTTAAAGTGATAGTCTGTTTCTGTGTCACCATGTGTATAATGGAGTCTGGCCTTTGTTTTAGGAGATAATTTAATTACTTCATTAATTATCTCCAGGGCAGGGAGGAGGAAACCAAGATGCATGGTGGGAAAGTATTGTGGCTGTGTGTACGAAAATGATACATGTCTGTCTGCTGTTTCAGTCTTCCATCTGGTCCCCTAGGGGAGTGTCCACCAGGTGGGAGACCTGCATAAATACAGGGGCAGGTAGCCCTGAATAAACAGACCACTGCTTGACCCTCAACACGGAGCCTTGTCTCGTTCTTGGGGGGATTCACTGTATGCTGTTGGAGATTGATTGCTAAGGAGTGTAAGCTGATGTCTGCTTTTCCTATTCATCTGCTAGCAGCTATTCGTGAGGTTCCAGCTGGAGTGCTACCTTATTCATCTATATCCAGTTCGTGAGTTTTGATGTTCTGCAGTAGCTGTGCCTGTTTGGAAAAGGGGGTTATCGCCTAAACGGATTTTTCCCCTTTTATGCTGAAACGGTCCGTAACAATTGGTGGCAAGCGGCGGGATCGTTCCTACAGCCAGAAGGACAGCTACAGAACACCATTGCTTTGGATTTTTACAATTTGAGGGCAACGCATGTCCCAGTACAGCGACCCTAAAAGCAACAGCATGGAACCAGCAGTGGAGTACGATGAGGGTGACATGGATGACCGGGAGGCATTAAGGAAAGGCATCTGGTACCAGGCACTGGACATTGTGGAATACCAACGAGGTGAGAGACTTCCCAAGGAAGATCAGCGTTTGCAGGAGCGACTAGCCCTGCGGATGCCCTTCCTGGGAGAGCAGCCCAGGGAGGAATGGGTAAAAGAATTGGAGCTCCGGGTATGGCAGGAGATGTGGCTGGAGGATGCCTACCAGGCGCTTTGGTGGTATGTTGCACAGCACCTGCCCTGGACAGCCGAGCATGACAAGCCAGAGGGAGAGGAGTTTGATGGTCCTGGCTTGTTATGGGAGTCTTTCTCAGAGCCTGAATTTGGGAGCCCCACACAAGCCCGGTTCAGTGATCTCTTTGAGTGGAGGGAGAGCAGGTATGACTGGGACGACACTCATGAAATTGAGCAAGACCTGGTCCACCTAGTAACCCGAGAGATGGAGCTGGAACAGGACTACCAAAATCTGTTCCACTCCAGTGAGAAGGCTCAACAGGGAAGCGCAGACCCAGATCCAGACCCCTTCAGCTGGGAAGATATTGTACAATTTTACTGGGAAGAACCCCAGGTGGCCAGTGGAGATGGGACCGAGGTCTCTCCACCGAGCCTGCAGGGAATTGGGAGCCCAGTCTCCATTCCCCAGCGGCAGTGTAAAGTGCAGGGAGAGGAGAGCAGTATCCTCCTTCCCCAGCGGCAGGCTGAGTTACAGGGGGCAGAGGTAGTTGTTCCTGCCCCCCAGCAGCAGAGTGATATGCCAGGAGGGCAATGTGAAGTGCAGGGAGAGGAGAGCAGTGGCCTCCCTCCCCAGCGGCAGGCTGAGTTACAGGGGGCAGAGGTTGTTGTTCCTGCCCCCCAGCAGCAGAGTGATATGCCAGGAGGGCAATGTGAAGTGCAGGGAGAGGAGAGCAGCGTCCTCCCTCCCCAGCGGCAGGCTGAGTTACAGGGGGCAGAGGTAGTTGTTCCTGCCCCCCAGCAGCAGAGTGATATGCCAGGAGGGCAATGTGAAGTGCAGGGAGAGGAGAGCAGTGGCCTCCCTCCCCAGCGGCAGGCTGAGTTACAGGGGGCAGAGGTAGTTGTTCCTGCCCCCCAGCAGCAGAGTGATATGCCAGGAGGGCAATGTGGAATACAGGGAGAGGAGAGCAGCGTCCTCCCTCCCCAGCGGCAGCGTGAGTTTTCGGGAATTGGGAGCCCAGTCTCCATTCTCCAGCGGCAGAGTATCCAGCAGGGAATAGAGAGCCCTGTCTCCTTTCCCCAGCGGCAGGACTCTGTATTGGGAGGAGAGACAGTCGGTCTCCCTCCGCAAAGACTAGGAATATGTATGGGAGAGGAGCTTGTTACCACCTCTCCCATTAATGGGCAGAGTGTTCTATCGGGAGAGGAGCTTGTTACCCCCTCTCCCCAGCGGCAGCTTAATGTACCAGGGGGAGACTGTAAACCCCCCACCAGTGCAGATGGGACCGTGGTCTCTGCACTTACCACACAGGGGGTAGGGATGGTCGGTCCTACCCCCCCACGACAGAGCTATGCAACTAAGGGGGAGACAGCCCGTCTCCAGCAACCAGGCTCCAACCAGACTACTCCGGGGGTAGTGCTGGCACCAGGACAGAGTACCGCTGGTCCCTGCCCACTCAGCAACCCACCAAGGCAGCTTACCGGTCCCCCACACAGCCGTGGTGAGGCACCTGGACATGGACAAGATTCTCCCTTACCCAGGTGTAGTAACCATTTATTGTGGGTGGGCTGTACTGTTTTTTCTGCTTTGTGGGTGGGTTGCTGGACTAACAAGGGCACTGACCGGCAGGAGGTCAGGTACCCTGTTAGTCTTTTTGGAAAGGGGGAGAGATGTGACGAAACCAATCTCGCCACATTGTATTGGAGGAGCCTGGTTGCCCGCCTGCTGCCTTTGGATTATGGACCGGCAGCTAAAGGGTTAATTTTACTGTGCAGAAGGATTTATTTCTCCCTTTCTGCACAGCAGTTCGGTAGATGTCACCTACCGAACAAACAGCCGTTCACCAACCTCCCCAGAGCCGTGGGAAGCCGGCCGGCGTTGTTAATTGGCCACCCAGAAGCTGGAGTGTGCTGCCAATTTACCTCCCTGAAGCTGCGGTTAATTGCCTGTTAACTGTGTGGCCGCTGTTACACTTAGCGCTGTTCTGGAGCTCCCCGGGCAGCCAGCACTTTTCTGCCCGGCTTTCATGCACCAAAATCGGACACTTTTCCGTGCAGGCACCGCTGAACCTCCAGCCCCTGGTTCTCATTCGTATGAATTTGGTGAATGCAGGGAAATTCGGTAGTTTATGTTTTATGTGAACTGTAGTAACCCAGATAGCCTGCCATGGAGCCTGTTCGTATAATTAAAGACTTTAGCTCCATGGCAATTAAAATGTATTTGTGTGATCTGGGTGCCATTCACCTAATAATGTGCACCCAGACCTGAGCTATCTGGGGATATGTTACATGTCTGTGTTTTATGTATAAAATGTGTCTGTATGTATTTTAAAGTGATAGTCTGTTTCTGTGTCACCATGTGCATAATGGAGTCTGGCCTTTGTTTTAGGAGATAATTTAATTACTTCATTAATTATCTCCAGGGCAGGGAGGAAGAAACCAAGATGCATGGTGGGAAAGTATTGTGGCTGTGTGTACGAAAATGATACATGTCTGTCTGCTGTTTCAGTCTTCCATCTGGTCCCCTAGGGGAGTGTCCACCAGGTGGGAGACCTGCATAAATACAGGGGCAGGTAGCCCTGAATAAACAGACCACTGCTTGACCCTCAACACGGAGCCTTGTCTCGTTCTTGGGGGGATTCACTGT
This sequence comes from Pelobates fuscus, assembly GCF_036172605.1. NCBI lineage: Eukaryota > Metazoa > Chordata > Amphibia > Anura > Pelobatidae > Pelobates > Pelobates fuscus. Next base: position 61,624,658 of record NC_086318.1, read on the forward strand.
ATGCTGTTGGAGATTGATTGCTAAGGAGTGTAAGCTGATGTCTGCTTTTCCTATTCATCTGCTAGCAGCTATTCGTGAGGTTCCAGCTGGAGTGCTACCTTATTCATCTATATCCAGTTCGTGAGTTTTGATGTTCTGCAGTAGCTGTGCCTGTTTGGAAAAGGGGGTTATCGCCTAAACGGATTTTTCCCCTTTTATGCTGAAACGGTCCGTAACAGGCCTAATTACGGAATCTTATCGACCAAAAACACTAAAACAGTCATACCTCCCAAGCGTCGTGTATCTGATGGAGATGGTGCTGGAGGGAAACTCATAGGATGCAGCTCTGAGAAAACACATACTCTATGCTAATCTCTCTCTAATTTATGCTTTCCTCTTTCAAGTAAATCCATACCCCCTAACAGCCGTGTCCAGTGAAGCAGGAAGTCAATGGGCGGGGTAAAAGGGTAGGCCACTGGTGCGACCAGACCTGCCAAAAGGGGAGAACATGACCAGGCCTGCCAAAAGGGGAGAACATGCCCAAAAAGGGGGCACGTCTGTCCAAAGAATTTGAAGGACAGCCTGGCATGAATGCATGTCAGGCTGCCCGCCAATCCTGTAGGCTGTCCAACTAAGGGCATACTATGCAGGCAGCACCCTGAGCTTGACATAAATGCGTCTAATGATGCGCTCACTCCATGCTTTCTAAGGACTGTCCCCTAGCATTCGCTCGTCCACTTGTCTCCTTACCTTCTTACTAGCAGGCAGAAGTTCCTGGTATATAGTCTGAGAAAGAGAAAAGGTGTATGTAGTAAGTGTAAAAGAAAGGGGACATGCCACAGTGTTAGAGAGACCAACGTCTGCATTAACTAAACTAATTTTATTGTCAGCCAGTCCACACAAGTTTTGTTCCCATACATCCCGCTTAAGCTTCTATACTTAAAGGGACACTATAGTCACCAGAACAACTACAGCTTATTGTATTTGTTCTGGTAAGTAGAATCATTCCATTCAGGCCTTTTGCAGTAAACACTGTCTTTTCAGAGAAAATAACTCCACTGGCCACTCCTTAGATGGCTGCTAGAGGTGCTTCCTGGGGCAGTACTGCCTAGTGTGCAGCACTGCCATTCAGTGTCTCCACCCTCTGCAAGCAGACACTGAACTTTCCTCATAGATATGCATTGATTCAATGTATCTTTATGTGGAGATGCTGATTGGCCAGGGCTATGTTGGACTTGTGCTGGCTCTGCCTCTGATCTGCCTAGTTGACAGTCTCAGCCAATCCTATGGCGAAGTATTGTAATTTGCTCAGACCACCACTTCTGATGATGTCAGCAGACAGTCAGTTCAGAGGCAGAGCCAGCAGCTGCAGACTTGAATACAAGTTATATTTACTATACTTAGGAAGGCAAGAAGGGGCCAGGGTGGTGGTTTTAACATAATAGGGTCAGAAATACATGATAGTGTTCCTGACCCTATAGTGCTCCTTTAAGCAAGAGTATGTGAAGAGTAGTTAGGGTTGCCACCTTTCTTGGAAAAAATACCAGCCTTAATCATTTGTATAATCACAAGGAGTGACATCAGAGAAAATTCTGTAAAATCACCAACAAACTACTCACAGTTTGATTCTGCTGTATAGATGGATTGCTCCCAGTGTCTCAGTCTCGCAAGTCACACAGTGTCTCAGTGTCCCTATATATCACAGTGTCCCCATGTCGCCCAGTCCCCTAGTCTCCCAGTGTCTCGGTGTCCCCATTTCTCCCAGTGTCCCAATGTCTGTGTGTCCCCATGTCACTAGGATACTGGGGACACAGTGAGACATGGGGACACTGAGAGACCCGGTGACACTGAGAGACCCGGGGACACTGAGACATGGGGACACTGGGAGACATGGGGATACTGAGACACTAGGGACACTGAGACACTAGGGACACTGAGACACTAGGGACACAGACACTGGGAGACATGGGGCCAATGAAACATTTGGGGACACTAAGACACTAGGGACACAGAGACCTGGGAACACAGACACTGGGAGACTAGGGGACACTGGCTGGGAGACAGACACTTGGGGACACTGGGAGACATGGGGACAGTTGTGGACATAGACATGGGGACACTGGGACATATAGGGACACATGGGGACACTAGGCACACTGAGAGACATCGTTACAGACACTGGGAGACTTGGGGACACTGAGACACTAGCGACACTGGATGGGGGACATGGGGATACTGGGAGAAATGGGGACATAGTGTCTCCGTGTCCCAATGTCTCCCAATGTCCCTATGTTTTACAGCGTCGCCATGTGTCTCAGCATCCCCATGTGTCCCAGTGTCCCCATGTTTTCCAGTGTCCCCAAGTGTCTCAGTGTTTCCAGGTCTCCCAGTGTCGCAGTGTCCCCATGTGTCCCTTAGTGTCTCAGTGTCCCCTAGTGTCTCAGTGTCCCCATGTGTCCCTGCTGCCTTTCCCCCATCCCTCACTTACCTGAGCTGTAGTCTGTCTCTGCAGGCTGGGAGCTGCTGTCTGGACTCTGTGCTGTGTACCTGCTCCCCCACTGATCAGTGAGTAGTAGAGAGAGGCAGGGAGGGATATGCTGTAACTTCCTATCCCTGCCTCTCTCCACACACAGTGACCCCTACTGGCCGGTGCTGGTATTGCAGAGTAATCTCATTTATTCATTTATTCTGAGAAAAATACCTGAATTTTTATTGCCGGTATTACTGCAATACCGGCACGGCCAGGCAGCCTCAAACACTGGCTGTGTCAGTAAAATACCAGTCAGGTGGCAAACCTAAGAGTAGTGTGTAAAAAAAAAAATATATATATATATATATATATATTTTTTTTTTTTCATGGGCCTATTCCATGGGCCTGGGCCTGGAGCTGCAGCTCCATCAGCCCCTATGTTAATCCGGCCCTGATACCAGGCAGTCAACTGTATTAAAATACTCGGCGCAATATTGATCTTATATGGAGGCAGGCGACTAAAGGGATCCCTACCTTGATCCTATCGCTCGACGCGGAAAAGGCCTTCGATAGAGTTAAATGGCCCAATCTATTTGAGGTCCTTCGGCACTTTGGCCTACCGGAATCCTATGTCACTGCAATTAGGGCTATGTATACGGATGTTCAAGCACGGGTTCGGATAGCGGGAGCGAAAGCACTACCATTCGCTTTGGGCAATGGAACCAGACAGGGCTGTCCTCTGTCACCACTGCTCTTCGCCCTATCGCTAGAACCCCTGTTACAGAAAGTACGTATCACCCCCGGAATTCGGGGAATATCAATAGGGGAAAAGCGATACGTGGTTTCTGCTTTTGCAGATGACATTCTGTTGACCCTGACACATCCGTCGGAGTCAATGGACGCGCTAGCGGCGGTGCTGGATTCCTATGGTAGCTTAGCAGGCTATAAGGTGAACCTGCCTAAATCGAGCGCGCTCCCTATCTGCATGTGCAACTCTGACGTTGCCTACCTAGGGAATGTACATGATATTCGAATTGAAAAACACCATATTAAATACCTGGGTATTCACTTGACAGCGGATCCTACCCAGCTTTTCAGACAAAATTACGTATCGTTGATCCGCACTCTGATTTTGGACATGGAACACTGGCAGGATAAACCAATTTCATGGATCGGTAGGATCCACGCAGTTAAAATGAATGTGCTCCCCAGGATCTTATTTTTATTTCAAGCCCTTCCGGTTAAGCTGACTAAGTCTGACCTGGGTGCACTTCAACAGGCGGTGGGGAGGTTTATCTGGCAGAACAGGAAACACCGAGTATCCCGCAACATCTTGTACAGAGCGCGGTCGAGGGGGGGCCTGGGATTGCCAAATTTTTATTTCTATTATCTAGCGGCCCAACTCACACAAGTAGCATATTGGCACTCTCCCCCGGATGAGAGAAGGTGGGTGGATTTAGAATCAGCTCTCATGGGACCCGACCTCCCTCAGTTCTATATATGGGTCCCTCGGGACCATAGACCGATTGTCAGGGTACCTGAAGTCTCTACCTCCGAGAGAGGTAGAGACTTAGACGCTCATCCGTCCGGACGCCATGTTTCCTCTGTTCCTCGCGGTCGACCCGGTCACACAAACGCCGGCCGCGAGGGAGTCTCTTCCTTTTGTAGCATGGTGCCCGGAGGCCGACGTCATCACGCCAATCCGGAACGACCTGTCACTCAGTCCGAGACAGACTAATCAGGTTTCGTCGGAGGCGTGTCTATCCTCTCTAGCCAGGGTATTTAAACATACTTCGCCCTGTTGCTCATTGCCCTGTCGTGGTTCTAGCCTGTCTAGTCACACAGTGCTCTGGTGTTTCTCAGTTATCCTTTTGGTTTCGACCCGGCTTGTTTCCTTACTCTGTTTACCTCCGTTATCCTTGACCCGGCTTGTTCCTCGCTTACCTGTCTTCTCGTTCCCTCGACCTCGGCTTGTCTCTGACCATTCTCTATACTCTCTGTACGTTAGCCCGGCCATTCTAAGGACCGGTATACGTACCCTGTACCTGTTTGTACTTTGCGTGTTGGATCCCTGTCCCGATCCTGACATTACGACAGGGCCAATGGATCCTGCAGGTACAAACAGTCAGGTTGGTTCCTCTGATTCCAGGTTTGACGCCATGGAACACAGAATGGACCAAATGGCCTTAGCACTACAGGCATTGTTGTCTCGTGCTAATAATCCTCCAGAGGAGACGCGTCCTACTCCTATTTCCTCTGTAGGTTCAGGCCTAGAGGTAGCTACTGTAGGTGCCTCTTCCCGTGTTACTCCACCTGTACGTTATGGTGGGTCACCTGAGAAGTGTCGTGGTTTTTTAAACCAGATCAGCATTCACTTTGAATTGCAACCTCGCTCCTATCCTACCGATAGGGCAAAGGTTGGGTTTATTATCACCTTACTCATTGAGAAAGCTCTGAGAAGGGCTAACCCATTATGGGAGAACGATAACCCGTTGGTATACAATTATGCTGCCTTTGTAGCTGCTTTTAGAAGAACTTTTGACCCCCCTGGTAGAAAGGTCAATGCAGCCAGATTACTGTTGCGCCTGAGACAGGAGAACCGAACATTAGTGGATTATGCACTAGAGTTCAGGTCTCTGGCGTCAGAAGTTAAGTGGAATGAACAGGCTTATATGGATGTATTCTTGAACGGGTTATCAGATGTTATCCTTGACGAAATTGCTACTAGGGAGCTACCAGAGAATTTAGAGGACTTAATTTCGTTCATTTCTCGTATTGATGAACGTATAAGAGAAAGACAGAACACTCGAGAGAGGAACCTAAGACCTGCCTTTAAATTAGCACCCGCATTTCTAAGTTCTGAGTCCAATACCTCACTGATTCCTGAACCTATGCAGATAGGCAATACTCATCTCTCAGAAGAGGAGAGACTGTACAGGAGAAGGGAGGGATTGTGTATGTATTGTGGAGTCAGAGGTCATTTACGCCTGAATTGTCCTGTTCGCTCGGGAAACGCCCGCACCTAAGTTTCTCTAGAGGACAGGCCTTGGGTGTTTCTATTTTGTCCTCTACGCATAATTACAAAAATCACAGGCTTTTACTACCAGTTTCTTTAACATGGAAGAAGGAAGTACTTAAGACCGTGGCATTGATAGATTCCGGCGCTGCTGAGAATTTTATCGATCAAGCCTTTGCCACTAAGCACACTATTCCTTCCCAGTTAAGAGAGACCCCCTTGGCCGTTGAGGCCATTGATGGTAGACCACTACTCGAGCCTGTTATTACTCGTGAGACTATATCCATGAGCCTGTCTGTTGGTATCTTACACGAGGAGAGTATATCTCTTATGCTTATTTCGTCCCCTTCCGTTCCCATAGTCCTGGGGTATCCATGGTTAAAGAGACATAACCCTACTATCGATTGGGAGTTAGGGGAGATACTCTCGTGGGGTCAGGGTTGTCAGGAGAGGTGTTTACAGAAGGTATCCCCTTTGGCTGTAATTTACACACCTGACACTACTACCCAGCCTAAAGAGAGACAGATACCTCCTTTGTACATGGACTTAAAGGCAGTATTCGATAAAAAGAACGCTGATACTCTACCTCCACACAGGTCCTTTGATTGTAAAATTAACCTATTACCTGGTACCATGCCTCCTAGGGGCAATGTATACCCTCTATCCACTAAAGAGAATGCTGTTTTAGAGGAGTATATTCAGGAGAATTTAGACAAGGGATTTATCAGGAGATCCTCATCTCCTGCCGGGGCTGGGTTCTTTTTTGTTAAGAAGAGGGATGGGTCACTCAGACCTTGTATCGATTATCGAGGGTTGAATAAAATAACCATCAGGAATGCCTATCCTATCCCCTTGATTACAGAACTCTTTGATCGGTTAAAGGGCTCTAAGATTTTCACCAAGTTGGACCTCAGAGGGGCGTACAACTTGGTGAGAATTCAGCAAGGCCATGAGTGGAAGACAGCGTTTAATACCCGCTATGGTCATTATGAGTATACGGTCATGCCTTTTGGTCTCTGTAACGCACCTGCAGTTTTCCAAGATTTGATTAACGAAGTTCTTAGGGAATTTCAACATGATTGTGTTATTGTCTACCTGGATGACATACTCATACACTCTAAAGAGATTGAGACCCACCATCGACAAGTCAGACAGGTATTACACAAACTTTTACAACATGGTTTGTACTGTAAACTTGAGAAATGCAGTTTTGACCAGACCCAGATAGACTTTCTTGGATACGTGATTTCTGGGGAGGGCTTTAAGATGGATCCTGACAAACTCCAGTCTATTTTAGATTGGCCATTGCCTCAGGGACTCAAAGCTATCCAGAGATTTATTGGCTTCTCTAATTATTATAGACGCTTCATTAAGGGCTACTCGTCTATTATTGCGCCCATCACCAATATGACCAAACAAGGGGCGGATACTAAGACATGGTCTACTGATGCTCTAGCTGCTTTCAAGAGTCTCAAAGAACTTTTTGCTTCTGCTCCAATACTAGTCCATCCGGATACGACCTTACCGTTCCTGCTCGAGGTCGATGCCTCTGAGACAGGAGTTGGGGCGGTTCTGTCACAAAGATTGGGGGTAGATAAACCATTGCACCCATGTGGTTTTTTTTCTAGGAAACTTTCGGGCCCTGAGAGCAGATATGACATCGGCGACAGAGAACTCTTAGCAGTCATTAAAGCCTTAAAGGAATGGAGACATTTATTAGAGGGAACCTTACACCCTATTACTATCCTGACGGACCACAAGAACTTGTCCTACATTGGCGAGGCTAAGCGCCTGTCCTCTAGGCAGGCTCGTTGGTCCTTATTCCTGACTCACTTCAACTATGTGCTGACTTATAGACCTGGTTCAAAAAATTCTAAAGCCGATGCCTTATCTCGCCAGTATGAACCTTCTACTGTACCTGAGCCGGTTCTTTCCTCTATAGTTCCGAAATGCAATATTGTTGCTAATACGAATCTCAGGATTCATTCTCCGTTACTGGCCGAGATCGTTAAGCTACAACATTTAGCACCTAGACAGACTCCTGTGGGTCGACATTTCGTTCCTCCTGCTCTTCAACTGGAACTGTTGCAGTGTTTCCATAACAGCAAGATGGCAGGACATCCTGGTATTCGCAAGACTTTTGCGTTGATCTCTAAGGATTTCTGGTGGCCTGCTTTACGTAGGGATACTAAAGATTTCATCGCTGCATGTGAGGTTTGTACTAAGACCAAACAACCTCATACGCTTCCTTGTGGATTCCTGCACCCCTTAGAAGTTCCAGAGAAGCCGTGGTCCTGCTTGGCCATGGACTTTATTGTCGATCTACCTATCTCTAAAAAACAGACTGTTATCCTCACCGTGGTTGACAGATTCACTAAGATGGCACACTTCATTCCTCTGCCTAAACTTCCATCTTCTCCCGAATTGGCCGAGATATTCGCTAGGGAGATTTTTCGCCTACATGGGATACCCTCTCAAATTGTGTCTGACAGAGGTTCCCAATTTATTTCCCGTTTTTGGAGGTCCTTCTGTTCGCAACTTGGTATCAAATTGAACTTTTCTTCTGCCTATCACCCTCAGTCTAATGGAGCTGCTGAGCGTACCAACCAGAAAATTGAACAATATTTGCGATGTTTTGTTTCCGAACACCAGGATGATTGGGTCGGTTTGATTCCTTGGGCAGAGTTTGCGCACAACAATCTCGTTTGCGATTCTACTCATTCAAGCCCCTTCTTCATGAATTATGGCTTTCACCCGTCTATTCTTCCTTCGGCTTCTCCTTCCCAGGGGGTGCCGTCGGTTGATGTTCATGTTGCTAATCTGAGGAAGTTGTGGGATCAAACTCGGCAAATCCTTACGCACAATTCTATGCTGGTTAAGAAACATGCTGATAAACGTAGAAGGGCGGCTCCGCTCTTTGTTCCGGGTGATAGGGTATGGTTGAGCACGAGGAACATCCGTTTAAAGGTGCCCTCCATGAAGTTCGCTCCCCGTTATATTGGACCTTACAGGGTGTTGTCTCGTATCAATCCAGTTGCGTATCGTCTAGCTCTTCCTGATACCTTACGCATCCCTAACTCGTTTCATGTGTCGTTGCTGAAACCTCTTATTTGTAACAGGTTCTCCTCCACAACAGCCCCTCCTTGCCCTGTTCAGGTGGAGGGTCAGGAGGAGTATGAGGTTAACTCTATTATTGATTCTCGTATCTCCCGGGGGAAAGTACAATATCTGGTCGATTGGAAGGGATACGGTCCTGAGGAGAGGAGTTGGGTACCTCAGGAGGATGTTCATGCTCCTCGTCTCCGCAGGGCGTATCACTCTCGCTTTCCATCTCGTCCCGGTTCTTTCCGCCCGGTGGGCGTATCTGAGGGGGGGGGTACTGTCAGGGTACCTGAAGTCTCTACCTCCGAGAGAGGTAGAGACTTAGACGCTCATCCGTCCGGACGCCATGTTTCCTCTGTTCCTCGCGGTCGACCCGGTCACACAAACGCCGGCCGCGAGGGAGTCTCTTCCTTTTGTAGCATGGTGCCCGGAGGCCGACGTCATCACGCCAATCCGGAACGACCTGTCACTCAGTCCGAGACAGACTAATCAGGTTTCGTCGGAGGCGTGTCTATCCTCTCTAGCCAGGGTATTTAAACATACTTCGCCCTGTTGCTCATTGCCCTGTCGTGGTTCTAGCCTGTCTAGTCACACAGTGCTCTGGTGTTTCTCAGTTATCCTTTTGGTTTCGACCCGGCTTGTTTCCTTACTCTGTTTACCTCCGTTATCCTTGACCCGGCTTGTTCCTCGCTTACCTGTCTTCTCGTTCCCTCGACCTCGGCTTGTCTCTGACCATTCTCTATACTCTCTGTACGTTAGCCCGGCCATTCTAAGGACCGGTATACGTACCCTGTACCTGTTTGTACTTTGCGTGTTGGATCCCTGTCCCGATCCTGACACCGATAACGCAGATTGCTTGTCCAGCCATAGCGAATTCAGTGAAAATATGGGACGCTACGTCGGTTAAATACGAGCTATCCTCCCAGGAGTCCCCGCTGACCCCCTATCTGAGAAATACGGCCTTCACCCCAGGAGTGGAAGCTAGGGAATTTAAAGGGATAGAGGGTACGGTCATTCAGCGCTTATGTCAACTTTACGAGGGAGGTACACTTCTTCGGTTTGAAGACTTACAAACTAGGGCTGCTTTGCGCCCGTCGGATTTCTTTAGGTATATTCAACTTAGAGACTATGCACAGGCTCCGGCGAATAAACTATGTGCGCTTAAACCGCTTACTTTCTTTGAAACCCTGTGCCTTGAGGAAAGGTTCCCAAGAGGCCTTATCACAAACTTATATGCGCACTTGAGTACATCCACTTCAGAGTGGGGAGAGCTTACTTATATAGCCCAATGGGAAGCTGATCTCGGCGAAGAACTGGAAGGGGTGGAATGGCAGGAGATTTGGGAGACAGCGGCGACTTCCTCCATATGTGTAACCATGCAGGAACAAGCTTATAAAACTATGTTTAGGTGGTATACCACTCCGGTGAAGCTTTGCAGAATGCATAGGTTATCTTCAGACGTATGCTGGAGAGGCTGTGGACAAAAAGGAACCTATTTGCACATGTGGTGGGAATGTCCGGTGGCCCAAACTTTGTCGAGGCAAGTGGCGGGGTTATTAAAGGATATCTTTAGCAGGGAGATGAAGCTAGATCCGTGGGTGTTCCTCTTGGCCAGGCTGCTTGAGGACTGGACCAGAACTGAACAGAAGCTGGTCCATAAGGTGAATCTAGCGGCAAGGAGGGCCCTTGCACAAGTTTGGCTTCAAGCCTCAGCTCCCTCGCTTCAGGTTTTACTGCAAAAGATTAAAGATAACTTCCTCATGGATAAACTTACTGCGAGGGTCAGGGGCACGAATGCGAAATTTGATAAAATTTGGACACCTTGGATATATAGTGGCATGGGCGATTAGGAGCCGCGGGAAATGGGCTGGAGTACATGCGCCACTCCCTTTATGCAATTCCCAGGTTCCGAATATTCTCCGAATATTCGCCGGGTTCACTCCCCTTCCAACGGGATCTGGGGGCCTCCACTAGGAAGCCTCTAGGATGTGGAAATCTACTTGGGAGTTGTCTTGCTCCGGGTTAGGATCACAGTTGAAAAAATAGGACTAAAGATATGACTTCATACTCTGGAGTCAGGGGTAATGTGACTGTACCATCCCCTCCCATATACACCCTCCTTTTCTTTCCCTCCCCCCTCCTTCTCCCCATACGACCCCTATCCCTGTTCTATTTTCTACCCCCACTTTCACATATCTTTCTTATTTTCCCCTCTTTTTCTTCTTCTCTGTTTTATTTCTTATTTATCTGAATGGCTTCATATTATACTCCATCATCTCCTGAACCCCGACTCTGTTATGCTAGGTACGGGGCACTAAGGCATGGAATGTTTATAGCTGCATGCAATTATACAGCTGGGTGCCCCTGATACCGGGGTTGGAGGGGGATCTTAGATAGCATGAAGGCTCTGCCACCATGTATGTGTACTCCTTGACACTTGATCCTCAATTTCATGCACTATAGCCATTTTAGATTTGTTTGGATTTTATATATATTAAAAATTGGAAGGACACCATCTACATATCTGGACACTTCAGAGACGACTTACCAACTATACCATCGATACAGCCACATTTGCGGGTCTTACCCTGCATGATGTAACTTTTACGTATCTAAGCTTGTAAATTTGTCCGGTATGTGTTGACTGTATTGAATTTGTTTGTATTGATGGTGTTCAATCTTATTATAAATAAAGAATTACAAAAAAAAAAGTTTCATTTTCAGACATATTTTTTCTTTTATTAACCCTTTAACGACACAACTTCTGGAATAAAAGGGAATCATGATGGAATATTTCCGTCATGTGTCCTTAAGGGATTAAAGAACTATGAAGTTATATTTCTGCCTTTACAGCTTTTAAAAAAGCCCAAACTTCATTGAAGAAAGTTTTCTCTAAAAGGGATTTTGGTAGCCCTGGCAGAAGAAGTGGCTATCTTTCCAGCTTAGCATATCCAAATATGTCTGTGATAACTAGACTCCTTCTTATGAGGGCAATTTTTTTTATTTTTATGATTAAATTTCAGACTTGCACCTGTCCTTCATACGTTATATATAGATTGTCCAATCCATGGGTATTGGTGCACTGTCATCATCAAATTATTACAACTTATTTTTCGCCTTTTTTTCCTATTTAATCTTTTTTTTTTTTAAACAAGCACAAATACAAATCAGGGCACAGTGTATAATAGTTATCTCTGTTTACATCCTTATTCCAATAGTCTAATTCGAGACCTAACCAGCGATGTATCTGAAAGTGCCCTGTGCACATCGTTTAACAAAACAATATCTGCAAACTTATGGAAACCTAGCTTGTATGTACCTAAACACAAAAAAACAATAACATACAACATAATTACAACACAGACGTGGCCATGTAAATTACTAACAGAAAGGAGTTCCAATAAACCACGTTTTCCCCATTTCCATTCCCTCCTTTCTTCAGCTTCATTCTAAGGGAGGTGACCCGAGAGAGAGAGACAGCCAGAATAAGACCCCACCAGTTTCCCCTAAAGGGTTGCCCCAGGTCTAAGATGGAAGCGGCACTGTAGGCTCTCATGATCCTATAAAGTTCCCATCCTGAATAACCAGCTGTTCCATTTCTCATAGGATAATCTTGATATCCCTCTTTCCATTTTTAGTTGAAATTTAAGCTGCTCTTTCACCAAAGACCAGGTTGGGGTGTCAGGCTCTTTCCGATTCCTGGATATAGAGATTTTTTTTTTTTTTTTTTTTTAAATTCTTTATTTTTCAGTGCCATAGTATTAGTACAGACATTTCTTTACTTGCCACAACAGCAATGAGCGAACTTGGATGTTAAACATGTCAATACAGTGGATTGGTTAAAACATAATATGCACATTTTTAGTATAATGGACTGATAGGTTATAACGATTGACCTACTTTGGTACAGGTGTGAGCTAGGCTGTAAGTTACGCTAGGGCGGCTCAACCACTGTGTGTTGTCTACTTAGGGTTAGGTGTTTGTGAGGTATCAGTCTCGTACCCTGGTGTTGGTGATCTTGTGGACCTGAGACCTTGTGCCCCCTGCCTGCCCTCCCCGTGTGGTAGAGGGTGTGTAGTTTTCCCATTAGTGTCGGGTGCTCCTAGTCATATGGCTGTTGGGTTGCGGATGAGGGTTCAGGTGCGTGGGAGCGTGGTGGTCGTGGCTAGTGGTGTCCTAGTACAATTGTCTAGCAGGCCCGCGTCACTATGTGGCGCTAGGGTCTGGCTGGTTCCTGCATGTGTTGAGCCAGTGTAGGGTGGCCTGTGGCCTAGCTGGTAGGGTGTCGTCTATATGGGGGACGAGTTGTAGCTCGAAGCGTGGCTCTCTATGTAGTATGTTTATAGGGGTACGCCTATTGGGTCTGTGCGCTATCGTCCTGTGTTCCCTATATGGTGAAGTCTAGGTGTGGAGTGTGGCGCTCCGTGTTTGACTGTGTCCCTTGACCCCAGGGCATTGGGGGGGGGGGGGGAGTGCTGGAGTCGGTGTGCAGGGCTGTCGCCATGTTGTTTGGGACTATGGAGGAGAGTGTGTGTGGCATCTCCGAGCGGAGATTTTGCGAGATGATAAACACGGTAACAGTGTGTGCATTGAGAGGAGAGATCACATCATAAAAAAAAACAACAAAAATACAAAACTGTGTGTCATTTCCTTTGGGCGAGTTCAGGTTTCCGGGTCTCGTCCTCCTCTATGCGTGAGAGAGGGGGAGTCCTCAGAGTCTCTCTGCTGGGTATTAGGTGAGCCTGGAATGGGCAACCCTTGTGGAGTGAGGCCCAGTGCTGTCATGAAGGTAGGGCCGTTCGCCGGGTCAGTTGCCTTATAAGTTTTCCCCTCCTTCGTGACCAGCAGCGATCTGGGGGTTGACCACCGGTACGGTATTCCTGCTTTTTGGAGAAGTTTAGTAATGGGCTGCATTTCCTTGCGCCATATTAGAGTAGATCTGCTCAAGTCCTGAAAAAAGGAGATGTTGCTACTTTCGAACTTGTATGGTGTCTTCCCCTTAAGGGCGGCTATTAGGCCCATTTTGTCCGTCAGTGAATGGCACCGCAGGATGACGTCACGTGGTGCTGCGTTGGGGGCTTGCGGGGATTTGGTAATCCTGTAGACCCCGTCGAAGGAAAATTGTTTTACTTGTCGTGCTGGGAGCAGGGATGACGCCAGTCTTCTGATATAGTGTGGTAATTCCTCCAAAGGTACTGCCTCTGAGATTCCTCTGAGTTTAATGTTTTTTCTTCTGCCCCTATCATCTAGTATGCCGACTTGGGTTAGTATGTTGGTCTGATTAGCTTGCATCTGTTGTACCTGATCACGTAATGTGCTCATATCTTGTTTCAGGGCTAGGACGTCTGTCTCAGTCGTTTGGGTGCGGGCTGTCAGCGTTTGTACCTCAGTTTTGAGTGCTGCCAGGTCAGCTTCCCACATGTGACGGAGGTTTTGTTGGAGGGTAGTTAACATGTCCTGGATGTCCCCCTTTGTTGCAGGCGTCCCCTCTTCCACCCGGTATGGGGTAGAGGTCCCAGTTTCTGCCGGGGCTTGTTGGTGGTGGGAGTCTATTTCCTCCGCCGGGTGAGTCTGGGCTGGGGCCGGCATTGGTGTTCTCAGTAACTGTCCAATGTCCCGGTGAGCCTGTGGAGTGGATGGCGGTTGTTTCTGCAGCTTCCTCCCCATTTCCACTGCAGAGGGTGCCTTCTGGGTCGGATCAAATGCGCAGAGACTGCCCCACACCTCCGGGGTCCAATCCAGCTCGAGTGCGCTGCTTCCCGCGTGGTAGGCCTTAGGGCCGCGGCTGCGGGTTTTTCGTGTTGCGGTATGAAAGAACGGCATCGGCGGGTTCCGTACGGTGCCCTCCGTTGTTATCCAATATTTTCGCAGTTGGTTGGGGTGCGATGTGCGCGATATTCGTGGGATTCAAGGCTATTTTCCGGGAGCTAGGGAATATGGCGACTGCTCCCTTGTGTAGTCAGGCTCCGCCCCCCGATATAGAGATTTTTGTGGCTAACAGTATGTGTATCACCAAAGAAGAGTCCACACCAAGCATCTGTTTTATATTGATATGTAGTAGAAGAAGGGCTGGAGTAAAAATACCCGACTTATTCGTCAGTATTAGCAGCTTGTTTTTTTATCATGTTCCAGAAATAAAAAATCGGTGGGCAGTCCCACCACATATGTAAATAATCCCCTCTCTGGTCCCCACACCTCCAACACGTGAAGGTACTATCTGGAAAAAAAATTGACAATCTAGCTGGAACTAAATACCAACAGTTTGAAAGCTTATATTGACATTCCGTCAAGTTAAGACAGTGGGTATTTCTATGGGTTTCATTCCAAGATTTCCTCCACTCCTCCCCACTGATTGTAATGCTTCATTTTAGAGACTATTTATCAAAAATAGGTTTAATGAATAATTCCAGGTCTCTAATTCCCAGCTCCATACAACCAGCCAACAACCTCTTTTAAGAAGGTATTTCCATTAATTTACCCAGAGTCTTCAGTCTATCTGTATTTGGGGCTAAATGTTTACTCAGAAATCCTTTTATTCCTAAGTAATTAAAAACCTTGTTATAACCTAGGCTGTAATCATTATTTAGTATATAAAAAGCTATAAATGTATTTTCTCTCATCAAGTTTCCTATTTTAGAGATACCCTTCTCTGTCCATTTCTTTAAATCTAGATCCTCTATATTCGCTGTAATATACTTTAAGGGAAGACTTGGAGTCAACTTATTCTGAATTTTTAAATTTATCTTAAATTTTTCCATTGCTTAAGTATATCTTGCAAGATTTTACTTTCCATTTGCACTCCGGGGGGGACCTCTGCTTATTTCTAACATGCCAAAATAGTATACCCAACTCATTATCACCCATCGGAGCTTGACTCATGGAGAGTTCCATTATATACCAGGCTTGCTGTTTAACATTTTCTGATTGCATAATGAGGGTATGTGACCAGGGACGGACTGACAGTGGTCAGGGCCCCTGGGCAAAATTAGGACCTGGGCCCCCTGTAGACCAATATAAATGTTGGTGTAGATGTACCGTGTATTTGATTGAATGTGCATGTAAAGTGAATGAATGTTTCTGTGTGCATATTCATTGTGAGCTCTGGTGTAAGTCTTCAGAGTATAGTTAAATACATGTTGTTTTTTTTTTTTGTTTTTTTTTTTAAATAGGGTAGTAATTTTTATGTGTTTACGTAGCAAGGGGGTATAGGGGATCAAGAGGGTGCGTAGGTGGGAGGGTCTGTAAAGGGTGCACTGGGGTAGGGGCTGTAGTGGGTGCAGAGCGGTAGGTGCTGTAGTGGATGTTAGGGAGGGGCTGTAGAGGGGGCAAGGGTTTAATAATGACTTTAAGGGGTAAGGGGGTATGGGCTGCAGAGGGTAGTGGCTGTAGTGGGTGCTGAGGGTATAGGGGAATGTAGTATAGGAATGGGGAAAATAGGGGCTTTACAGGGAGCAAGGAGGTATTGGCTGTAATATGTGCAGGTTGGTAGGGGCTGTAGTGGGTGCAAGGGGTATAGGGATTAAGAGGGTGCCTGGAGTTAGGGGCAGTAGTGGGTATAGGGGTCTGTAGTGGGAGCATGTGATAATAGGGGCTGTAGAGGAGGAAAGGGGGGTATTGGTTGTAGTATGTGCAGGGTGGTAGGGGTAACAGGTACAGGGGGTATAGGGATCTAGATGGTGCTTGGGGGTAGAGACTGTAGTGGGGTAAGGGCTGTAATGGATGAATGGGATGTAATAAGTACAGGGGCTGTAGTGGGTGCAGCGGGTATAAAGCATCTATAGGGTGTCTGAGGGTAGGAGTTGTAGTGGGTGCAGGGGGCTGTAGTGGGGGTATGGAATAATAGGGGCTGTAGAAGAGGCAAGTGGGGTAATGGCTGTAGTGGGTGCAAGGGGTATGGGGACCTAGAGGGTGCCTAGGAGTAGGGACTGTAATGGGGTAAAAGGTGCTTAGTGGGGGCATGGGATATTAGGGGCTGTAGAGGGGGCAAGGAGGGTATTGGCTGTTGTATGTGCAGGGTGGAAGGGGCTGTATTGGGTACAGGGGGTATGGGGATCTAGAGGGTGTCTGGGGGTATGGGATGTAGTGGGTGCAGGGGTTGTGGTGGGTACAAGGGGTAGGGGCTGTGGTGGATGCAGGGTGTAGGTGTTGTAGTGGGGGCAAGGGGGTATAGGGGGCTGCAGTGGGTGATAAGCAGTAGTTGTGGGTGCCTTGGGGTAATAGGAGTTGTAGTGGTTACCTGGGGGTAATAGGAGTTGTAGTGGGGCTGTAGTGGTTACCTGGGGGTAATAGGAGTTGTAGATGGATCAGGGGTATATGGGGTGTAGAGGGGTAGTGAGGCTGTGGTTGATGAGTGGGAGAAGTATAGGAGCTGTTAAGGGGCAGTAGTGGGGGGATAAATGCTAAAAACATTATTAATTAAGAAAAAAAAAAACAGATTTAAAAAGGATATATATATTCCCCCCCTCCCTGAGTCTTACCTTTGGCCAGGGAGGGAGGAATCTTTATCCTGGGTGGGGGGGATGCTTCATGTGCCTCATGCTGCCTGTAACACTGATCAGGGCAGCTCCGCATGGCATGATCTAACTTCCTGCAGAACCAGCCACTCGGAGCTGCCCTGAGCAGTGTTACTGACAGCCTACAAGCTCAGTGTGGCTGTGCTCCTCTTCTGGCAGAGGCTCTGCTCCTGGAGCCTCTGCCGAATTCACACTGAGACAGGCACACTGAGGGGCAGCCTAGTGGGGTCTTTGGAAGGCCCCTTAGCTGTCTCTCAGTGTGCTCTGCACGGGAAGATTATATTTTTAGCAGCAGGGGCCCGCGGAAGGCTGTGCGGGCCCCTTGCTGAGTGCAGGCTGGCTGGGGAGATTGTTTAACTCCCCAGCTCAGCCATTACTGCACTGCACCGGGCGGGCCCCCCAGAGCCTGGGGCCCTCGGTCCATGACCGATTTGCCCGAGTGCTCAGTCCGCCCCTGTATGTGACAAACTAGCGGCCTGAGATACTCTTTTAGGAGAGCTAATCCCAATCCTCCCGATTTAACTCTAAGAGCCAATCTTTTCTGATTAATTTGTGGGCGTTTGCCCTGCCATATAAACGTATTAATAAGTATCTGTGCAATTTGAAGCCAGCTATCTGGGCATGCTATAGGCACCATGCGGAATAAATATATTCATTTGGGGAGGATATAAGATTTCACTGTGTTGATCCTTCCCCACCATGAAATCTCTAGGTTTTTCCATTTGCTTAGATTTTTCCCCGTCTCCTTGTCTAGTGACAAAAAAATTAAGTTTTAGAGTTTTATTGGGGTCTCGTGCTATCTCAATACCCAGGCAATTAAAAGATTTACAGATAACAAAACCAAAATCCTTTTTTAACCCCTCCACTACCTGCCTAGGTAAATTAAGTGGTAGCGCAACCGTTTTTTCCATGTTCAATTTATTACCTAAGCATTCTGAAAATGCCAACATAATGGGGATAAGATGTCTCAGCGAGTTATCTGGGTCGCTAAGAGTAAGGACTATATCGTCCGCATACATTGTTAACTTAACGCTCCCTTCCGGAATACACAGGCCCTTCATCTGTTCAGTAGCCCTTATCGCTATGGCAAGTGGTTCTATAGCAATCAGATACAGAAAAGGAGATAGCGGACTGGTGCCATTTTTTTAGTTGGAACCACCTACTACCTTTGCGGTCGGCCAAATGACAGTAGTGCTACGTCCAGAAAGTCCCACCTGACTCTGTTGAAAGCTTTCTCGGCATCTAGAGACAGAGTCAGGAGGGAGAGCCCGTCCCTAGAAGCTAGATCCATAACATCCAACAATCTTCTAATATTACGGCCTGAAGATGTAGTTGCCACAAACCCTACCTGGTCGCAATGTATAATTTTGGGAATTATGTTACTCAACCTTGAATATAATTTTATATCTGTATTCGGAAAGGAAATGGGTCTATAGTTTTGTATTATCTCTGGGTTTTTGTTATGTTTAGGGATAGGCACAATATAAGCTTTTAGAAGTTCTTGAGGGATATTCCTCGGCCCCCTAAAGTAATTAAACATATTAGTAAGAATTCTCACTAGATTGTCACTCATAACTTTGTAAAAGTGATTACTAAAGCCATCAGGACCAGGAGATTTGGCGGATTTAAGATTTTATATTGCTCTAAGCACCTCATCTGGTGTAAACGGTTTATTTAGCTGGTTTAATTGATCCTGAGACACTTTAGGTATCTGATATCTATTTAAGAATTCCTCGCTATTTGTCGGGGCATGTTTTCTGGCAGAATATATAGTAATTTAGAATAAAATTCTTGGAATACCTGACCTATCTTGGATGGAGCTAAAATGGAATCATTGCCCTGTAGAATCTTAGAAACTGTCTTCTTCGCTTTTTCATTTTTAAGTCTACTGGTCAAAAGTTGGTCCGCCTTGTTTCCCTTGTAGTACCAAGTTCTTTTTAGTTTCTCCAAGGAGAAGTTTGCCCATTGGATCAAAGCGTTATTTATTTCCTCTTTAACCTTTTTCAGTTTTTGGCCCGTTTCAATAGAAAGGGTTAATTTTATTTAACTTCTCCAATTTGTCCAGCTCTACATACAGTTCTGCCAGGTTCCTAGAAGTTTTTATTTTTTTTTCTTGATAGTCTAGTTTAATTAAATGGCCTCTTATCGTGCATTTATAAGCACACCAGATTGTGTCAATGGAGATTTCATTACTCAAGTTCTCCTAAAAAAAATACTCTGTTAACTCTTTAATTATAAGTAAGTTTTGTTCCTTAGAGAGAAGTCTATCGCTAAGTCTCCAACTTGTTCTATCTCTATTATAATCTTCCTTAATTATCATTATCAGAGCATTATGATCAGACCAAGGTATATTAATGATAAAAATATTTTTTATTATTTTTGTTGTATCTGTGGCGGAACCAGCCCCGCCATTTGTGCCTGAAGAGGACTGCTTGTCAGCCTCTTGCCATGCGATTATGGTCCCTGGGAGGTTTGGCCCTTGAAATAACAGATTTGGGCATAATGGATTTGTGTTGTGCTGCTGGCCCTTTAACTCCCAGAGAAAGGATTTGTACTTTTAAATTGGCCCTTCGGATGCAGTCGAAGTGCCGAAGTAGTCGAAGTGGCTGCCATTCGAAAACCGAACACGTGGCAGCGGCCATTTTAATTTAGTTGAACGCGGTCAGCGGTGTGTGCCACTGAATCTATGGAACTAAAATCGGCTACACATTTGCACGAACACCGCTGACCGTTACCTTAGACTGGGCTATTTACACGACCAGCAAATTAAACGTGCTCATTTTACGCAAAATGATATCAAAGCATTGTAAATGCTCAACGCTGACATACCAAAAGTTTTTGGATAGGCCAACTCACTTTATTATGTATTGTTGCCACCCTCTTTTGGCCTGCCTATTTGTCCATACTAGATCCATCGTTCTCATTTTTTGGAGGTATGAATAGATTCTTACACCATGGCTGCCATACTTGCTAGAACAACCCCTGCCCACAAAGCAAAATATAGCTATTAGAAATTAATGACAAACATGGCATCCCACAATGCTTGCCAATGCTCACCTCAATTTCTGTCAGCCCTATCTGTAAATTTTCTTGGGCCAAGGATTTGGCCACTTAGAATTGACTGGGGAAAAATTCAAAGGCAGCACAATGAGAATCGTTAATGTTTAAGTTCTCCTGTAGGAACCTGTAGAAAAATAGTCACATACTTTAGATGTGTTTAAATAAACTAAGAGAAGAGGTAAAAGGAAAAAAAAAGTAGTTGAATTTCAGATTTGTATTTCTTTTTTTTTCTGTTTTTTTTTTTTTTTTTTCAGTAAAGCACACAAGTCGTAATATTCCCTTTACATTATTATGTAAATAACCCCATCTAAGCTGAAACTGGAGCACAAGATTATTCATATTTAGTTAATGGGCACTCACGCTGCCCATTGTTATTTATCCAGGAATATATTTATTGTACGCTCAGCCAATAAATGTCCGCCAGGCATTTCTTTTTTTTTTAGACAATCTTTATTTTTTCAAATAGTTTTTTACACATATGGTAAGTAGCAAGGTACAGAACAGTGAAGTCAGTAAACATATGTACAATTGTACTTCTCAACTCACAATCAATAAACGGTTACATACTAAATGCTCGTCAGTTCAGCTGGCAAAATAAACATAGTAATTCAAACGGTTTCAACCATTCGTATAGACTGAGAGGTGTGTAGTGCAGCGGTGGTAATGGTCTGAGTGAATCTCTTCACCTGAGTGGTATCACCAGGTCTCAATCCGTGACTTCTACCATTTGTTTTCTACATTAAGACGGCTCTGAGTCACCTTAGTGTGGGTTTATACTGCTATGAGTGATCTTAGTTTGTCGTGCTTTATCTCCCCATTTACCTCTGATGCCAGCTAGTTTTTCTACATCATCAGTGTGCCCTTGGAACAGAATATTACCGGGCTCATCGCTGAGCCGCCCTATCCGGGAACACTTCTGGGGTAAGAGCTACTCATGTTTGCCCAAATTTCCGCCCCATGTTAACCTCAAGGTTGTGTAGGCGAGGGCCCGGTAAGCTAACGTTTTTACGTTCAATTTTTGACGTGAGTGAGGATTAGGCTGGGGGTATGTTTGCCTTTCGTACCCTAGTGTCAGCATGAGACTCAAGCCCGTCTGGAGTCTGGCTTGGTAGTCAGGAGATTTGCGTTGTACAGGAGACCTCAGGTCTTACGTCTACCGTGCCCTACATGGCCCCTCAAGTCCAACGTCTCGTGTTTACTTGTCAGTGAGTCCCTCTCAAGGGTCTGTCCGAGTCAGTCGTTGGGGATATGTCTGTCGTCCAGTCCGGGAAAGGGGTGAGGGATGGGGGGGGGGGTGGAGGGGAGGGTGTCTGTCAAGGTTAGCTTTGCGCTTGGTTGGTCCCTATGGCCCTCTGGGATATTCCTCGGGAATTGGTGGTTCCATTGGCCAGATACACCTCCCAGGGATACCAGGTCAATGCACACTGCTCCTGTCTGCCATAAAGGTCCGCCGTTAGGGACTCCATCGCGTGGATTTCCTCCACCTTTGTTATCCATTGCTGGAGGGTTGGCGCCCCCCTCTGCTTCCACATTGCGGGGAGAAGGGCCTTAGCCGCATTAAGCAGTGGTAAAGTTAAGGACTTCTTATAGGTCTTGATGGGAATGGGGGTGTGGTGTAACAGCATCGTTAGGGGGTCTAAGCGCATCCCTGTCCCTGTAATTTTGTTTATCTCTACCCTGATTCTCTCCCAGTAAGTGTTGATGTCGGGACATTCCCACCATATGTGGATGAATGTGCCTCTGTGTGTGCCGCATCTCCAACATGTGTCCGGTGTGTTGTTGTTCATGCAGTGTAGTATGTCTGGGGTTCTATACCAACGGGTCAGGATTTTGTAATTTAGCTCTTGATACTTCGAGCTGATGGAGCATTTATGGGTGAGAGTGTATATCTTGTCCCAGTCCTGTGGGGTGAGTGTTTCCCCTGAATCTGTCTCCCAGTGCCTCCTGAACTTGAGTTCCACATCCCCATTGGCCTGGGCCATGAGCCAGGCATATATGGTAGAGATACCTCTGTGTACCTGTAGTCTATGTGCGCATAAGAGTTCAAAGTTGGTGAGGGGTCTGAGTAGGTGCTGAGTAGAGAGTGATAGTATGTGTTTATTTGGTGGTATCTGAACCGTTCAAGTAACGTTGGAGGTCTGTCTGGGCATATCTCCGTGAGCGGTTTAAGTCCCCTCGTGCTACTCCATTGGTGCAGGTACATCCAGTCAGCCTGCTGGAGACCAGCTAAATCTCGTTGGGTCAGTGCGTCTGCCAAGTCTGGGTTATGGGTGATGGGGGTTAAAGCGCCAGGCATTTCTAATCCAGCTTTGATCACGGTGTCTGTGTAATTTCTCTGGCAAGGTGTTACATTTGGTCTTATACTGAGCTAGTTTAATAAATCTCTTTGCCCCCCTGATGTGATCAAACATCAGTCAAGCCATTCGATTGTTAAAATCCTTTTGGACGTGTGTAACATATACATTATATAACATTCCTCAACAGCATGAACTGAATTTCTAGCAACAAATGAATTGTAACTCTATGAGTTTTTTCATTAAACAGTGACATGTCTCTAAACTTGTGAGTTATGGATGGAGAACAAGAGGATGGGTCAGTCAAAGTGTGCCTTTGACATGGCAGGGGGACACGTCCCTAAAAGTAGCTATTTATCCCGGTGTGCAGGTGTCCTTCAGGGCTGCCCATTCACTGAGATTTTCTGCTTTTCACTTTCACGTGTGCAGGTTGCTCTGAGTTCATGTGTGTCTGATAATGCTCTCCTGCTGCGCTTACTGAGAACTTTACTCTGGAGTACCCATAAGTCTGATGTTGGGGCAAGTCCTGAAAATTTACTGCCAAATCTGGAAGTGTTGGCAGTAATGCGGTCAGTTCTTGAACATGAATTGCTGTACCCGGGCAGATGTGGTTGAGATGGTATGAGTAGTGCAGTATGCAGGGGACATGCTCAGAAATGCATGGTGCAGGAAAACCACCCTTAACCTCAAGTTGAACTGTTGGCATAACAATTG
The DNA here is from genome assembly GCF_036172605.1 of Pelobates fuscus. NCBI lineage: Eukaryota > Metazoa > Chordata > Amphibia > Anura > Pelobatidae > Pelobates > Pelobates fuscus. Next base: position 61,647,806 of record NC_086318.1, read on the forward strand.
CTGCAGTCAGGTCTGCTGATGGAATAGGTGCTAGGAGAATAATAGTCTATAGTCCAATTTTTAGTCAACAGCAAGACAGTCAGTCATTATATAAACAGGGCACTTAAAGACTAGACAGAGGTTGAAACAAGCAGCACTACACTGGGCCAGATTAAGAGCCCATTGGGCCTAGTGCTGACAATTATGATGGGCCTAATTACTGAATCTTATCGGCAAAAAAACACTTAAACATTCATACCTCCCATATGTCATGAATGTGGTAGAGGTGGTGCTGGAGGAAAACTCACAAGATGCAGATGTAAGAAAACACATACCCTATGCTAATCTCTTGCTCTCATCTTTCAAGTAAATCCATAACCCCTAGCAACAGGTCTGGTGAAGCAGGGTGTCGGTGGGGGGCGTAAAAGTGAGCCAATGATGCGAATCACGTAACTAGAACCGCCCACAAGGGTGAGCATGCCCAAAAAGAGGATGTGTATGTCCAAAGAATTGGAAGGCCAGCCTGGCGTGAATGCATGTATGTTGGTGGCATTCTTTATGTGCAGCATTTCAGCCTGCAAGTAAACGCCCAACCTTCTTCCCTCCTACCAGCCATCCCATTGTCCACCTAACACCACCCTCTGTACAGCCCTCCCTCCCTCTACTCCTCAGCTATCGGAAGGAGGGCAGGCCTTAGCGGTGAGAGGAGCAGTGCTCAGCTCATGTTGCCGTTTGTGAACGTGAACACCAGGCGCATGTGCGGTGTAGCATTCAGTGGTCTAACAATGCCTTTATGAGGCATTTAATTGGACTACGACGTGAAGAGGACGACACTGTGTGACATCAGAAAAGGCTGGGACACAATTGTGGAGGAGATGGCCCAGTGCTGGATTCCAGGTAAGTTTTTTTATTTTTATTGCAGGGGTTTTAATTTAAAAAAATTAAAAACATGACACCCATATTTAATTAAATATAAAAAAATATGCTTGGAGTAACCCTTTAGGGCCAAAATAGTCTAACTGAAAACAACATTACTAGGAGAATTTTTGGAATTCGACTATTTTGGTTTACAATTTAAAAGTCACTATGAATTCTCCCTTTAGTTAATAACACTGTAAAGTACATTTTCAGGAATTTGTGATGAATTCAAAGAGAATTTCAAATTTTAGGTTAAAACACTAGGTAAAGTCACACTTTAGTAATTAAAGGGAAACTCCAGTGCCAGAAAAACGATCCGTTTTTCTGGCACTGGAGGGTCCCTCTCCCTCCCACCCACCAATCCCCGGTTACTGAAGGGGTGAAAACCCCTTCAGTCACTTACCAGGGGCAGCGACAGGTCCCACGTCGCTGCTTCCTCCTCCCCCGCCGCTCCTCCTTCTGGTTACGTCGGCCGGTGGGCGAGACTGATCTCGCCCGCCGGCCGAGGAGACCTAATGCGCATGCGCGGCAATGCCGCGCATGCGCATTAGCGCACCCCATAGGAAAGCATTGAAAATGAATTTCAATGCTTCCCTATGGGGAATAGAGCGACGCTGGAGGTCCTCACACAGCGTGAGGACGTCCAGCGACGCTCTAGCACAGAAAACCTGTGCTATGAAGCAGGAAGTGTCCTCTAGTGGCTGTCTAATAGACAGCCACTAGGGGAGGACTTAACCCTGCAAGGTAAATATTGCAGTTTTAAAAAAACTGCAATAATTACACTTGCAGGGTTAAGGGTAGTGGGAGTTGGCACCCAGACCACTCCAATGAGCTGAAGTGGTCTGGGTGCCTGGAGTGTCCCTTTAATCTTATAAGCAGAAACTAGGCAGGGTATCATGTATCTAGTAAAGGTGGTCCTGGAGGAAACTCACAGGATACATTTAAAGGGACACTCCAGGCACCCAGGCACTTCTGCTCATTGGAGTGGTCTGGGTGCCAACTCCCATCACCCTTAACCCTGCAAGTGTAATTATTGCAGTTTTTATAAACCTGGGCACACCCTAAACCCCGCGGCCCGTGCTATGTGTCTCCATGGGCCGGTGAGGGAGATCAAAGATCTTCCTCACCAGCCCACAAGCAGGGAGGGAGGCAGGAGAGGACCCGGGGAGCTCTAGCCAGCAGCTCCGCCGGGTTCCTCTTGCGAGGTAGGAGAGTTGCCGCGGCAACGCTCAGATCTCACGAGAGTGAACTCTAGCCCCGCAGGCTAGAGTTCACTCACCACTGGACCACAAGGGATGGCAGCAGCACGGTCCCCCTTCCCTACAAAAGGTAAGAAGGGAGGGGTCTATTTCCTAAACTGTCCCCCCACCCCCACAGTCCCTCCAAACAAATACACACAAACCTCACCCTCACACAATCATACAGCACCCTCACACACACAGCACCCTTACACACACACTAACAGCACCACCCTCACACATACAGCACCCATACACATACATCACCCTTACACACACAGCACCCTTACAAATACACACACAGCACACACACACACACACACACAATAACAGCACCCTCACACTAAAAGCACCCTCACACATACAGCACTCTTACACACACCGCACCCTTGCAGGTACACACACACACTAACTAACAGCACCCTCACACACACACAGCACCCTTACACATACACACACAGCACCCTTACACATACACACACAGCACACACACACACTAGCAGCATCCTCACAAACACACACAGTGCCCTCACACACACACACACACAGCTCCCACACACACATACAGCACCCTCACACACACACACAGCAGTGTATGTGTGTGTGTGTATATATATATATATATACATACGCGGCGTGTGTTTGTGCTTTAGGGTGCTCACCCTTTTGCAATAGGCTGCGCACGCCTATGCCTATGCTAATCTCTCAGTTTCATCTCTCAACTAAACCCATATCCCTCAACACTAGCATCATGCGAAGCAGGGCGTTGGTCGCGGGGTAAGAGGACGAGGGCCAGTGACATGAATCATGTCACAAGCACCTACCAAAGGGGTATTTAAAAAAGAAAGATAGAAAATATTATATAAATTTTAACCTCTTGTATGTGACCCGGTGCGTTTTCAAGAAAAAAGTCCTTTTTATATTTGGTAAACTTATTGAAACAAATGAATTCATCTAGACTGCCACATCACTTATAATCCTTTCTCCAATAAATACACAGTTCTTTTGGTAGAAGCTTTTGACTTCACAGATTAAGAACTATTATCAGCGATTGCCAGTATTGACAGAAATGTCTACCACAACCTACATTATGTTTAATTTACAAATCTGCTAATATCGACTGGGAGTCAATATGAGCTGAGGCAAAAGTGAAAATCGTTTAGTCGTTAAAAAAATAATCCGACCCCTAAAGCACTTTAGCTTGCAGCTTGCTGTAATGCTTTATGTGTGAAGAGTGTGTCCTCTTTTTTTCAGTTTATAAAAAGATTTTAACAGAACTTGGCACTTTTATTAATTAACACCCTCCTTCCTGGCTGTCACTTGGACAATTGGTCCTGTTACTTCCTGACTTGTTTAGATCAGTGGAGCTAAACTCAAGAGGCAGCAAAAGACTTAACTGTATTGGGAAGTCTGTGATTGCACAGCTACTGAAAGTCTGGGCAAGGTTGAGCAAGGGGAGGACTTGCAAAGGATACCTACAAGAGGTCTGCAGGTTGTGCAAGCTGTTTTTATATATATCCTCAATGCAAAAATGCATACATGTTTTAATATTGGGGTATATTTACTAAACAGTAATTTATTTAGTTATCGTTTGTGTGTATTTGGGCAGTGGAGTGTCCATTTAAACTCAGGGATTGAGTAAGGGAATCTGTCATATTTTCTAGCTGCAATGACCTGCTAGCAGGCTTTAGGGGTCATGATGGTTTGGGTAAGTTTTTAATTTAATTACCATTAAGTGGTTTTTGGTGCTAAGATTTTTTTAAGTAATTACTTGATTACCAATATGCAGCCAGCACTTTTCATGTATATCTCTCGGAAAACACAGTGGATCTGGAAACACACATCCATTCAAAATATAAAACATATAGGCATCCAGGATTAAATATTAGGGATGGCAGCTTTTAATTCCCTTTTTTCTTATTTTCCGTCATTATAGCCGGATCCGTGCAACCACATCCAGTGAACTCAGCCTGTCCACAGTCAGACGGAATTTAAAATTAGAAAAAAACTGTGCAATTGGATGACTCCAAAGGAAACAAAATAAAAAAGGCTCTAAAAATGTATTCAAAATAAAGTGCATGCAAAAAAAAAACAGAAAACAAAAAATCAAACACCTTACAGAATCTAGCCACAGCACAATCCCTTATATTCTTATTACAATGTAAAATGTAAAAGTTATTTGCCTTGACTTTTGCCACCCATAGGCTGCCATACAGTACTGAATTGTCCTTTTTAGCTGTCTAAAACACCATAAAAAATTACTATTATTATTAAATTATTATTTTAGTTATTATTTATAGGTGTTTCATGCACAGTGCTTTAATATTCACTTATAAAATATTATTGTATCATTTATTATTACAGCACTAGATTTAACCATATCCTGTCATTAACCTGTTATACACAGAACAGGCCTATCAGCATAACGCGTTGGTTAAACTAACACAAAGCTGCAAGTAGTTTGACTCTCTGTCCCACCCGTAGACAGTGGTTACTATGAGTGACTGGTCAGACGGCCAATAAGAGATTTCTTTTGAAAGTCAACCGCCAATAGAAAGGTAGAGGGGCGTAGCCCAGGAAGTACTCATCACGTTGCTCGTTAGCTCGGTGTGTAGCATTTACTTTCTCCTTGGGGTGTGTGTTTTTGCAGATTTTGAACTTTGGCTCCTCAGTCTTTATGGTTTGCAAAACCTGTGCTCCAGGCAGCTGAGCATCTTGGGAAAGGTAGTCCACAGCAGCTTGGGCTACCAAATGCTTGAGATAAGAGAAAAAAAAGGGTAGATCCCAGATGTAGAACTACAACTCCCATGATGCTCCGCTTATGTTTAGAATGGCAAAGCATTATGGAAGTTGTAGTTTTAAAACCTCTGGAAAGTCTACCTTTCTGTGTACCCCTGCTGTAAATGTGTTTATATTGCCGTTTATACTCTCCAGCCTTCCCAGGGTGTGTGCCAGAGGCAGGAGAGTCTCCCCATGTAGTTTGATTACTGCTATGCTTACAAGTAAGGGCTCACTTAAAGGACCACTATAGGCACCCAGACCACTTCAGCTCAATGAAGTGGTCTGGGTGCCAGGTCCATCTAGGATTAACCCCGCCTGCTGTAAACAAAGCAGTTTCAGAGAAACTGCTATATTTACCTATGGGTTAATCCACCCTCTAGTGTCTCATTGACAGCCGCAAGAGGGGCTTCCGCGTTTCTCACTGATTTTCACAGTGAGAAGGTGCCAGCGTCCATAGGAAAGCATTGAGAATGCTATGGACTGGCTCTTGCCGTGCATGCGCATTCAGCCGATGACCTCAGAAGAGGGAGGAGGGAGCCCGGTGCTGGAAAAGGTGAGTTTTTAACCCCTTCCTCCCCCTTCAGCCCGGTGGGAGTGGGACCCTGAGGGCACTATAGTGCCAGGAAAACGAGTTATAGTGGTCCTTTAATCCTGTACACTTAAAGGACCACTCTAGGCACCCAGACCACTTCAGCTTAATGAAGTGGTCTGGGTGCTAGGTCCAGCTAGCTTTTACCCTCTTTTTTATAAACATAGCAGTTTCAGAGAAACTGCTATGTTTATACTGAGGGTTAAGCCAGACTCCAGAGCCTCTAGTGGCTGTCTCATTGACAGCCGCTAGAGGCGCTTGCGTGCTTCTCACTGTGAAAATCACAGTGAGAGCACGCAAGCGTCCATAGGAAAGCATTATGAATGCTTTCCTATGCGACCGGCTGAATGCGAGCGCGGCTCCTGCCGCGCATGCGCATTCAGCCGATGACGTCGCGAGGAAGAAGAGGAGGAAAGCTCCCCGCCCGGCGCTGGAGAAAGAGGTAAGTTTAACCCCTTCCTCCCCCCAGAGCTCGGCGGGAGTGGGTCCCTGAGGGTGGGGGCACCCTCAGGGCACTCTAGTGCCAGGAAAACAAGTGTTTTCCTGGCACTAGAGTGGTCCTTTAATAATGCATGCAGGAGGGCTGTAATCGGTAATCTATTTTCAATGCATTGCTAAAATGTGCAGGTTTTTTTATGTCCCTGGTTGAGTTGACAAATAAAACCGCTTATTTACTGAAAACAGTGTATTTGTAACTTTTGCAAACTTTTGTATTTTAATGGTTTGGAAAATACTCTGTTGCACCAGTTTTGTAGACAAGGCTACTCAGATTTGCTAAACCTAATGGCAAAAAAAGTAGATTGGGGGGGAGGGGGGGGAAATCTCATCTTTAGTATTTAAATTCGCTCCATTTTAGATTAGAGTCACTATAATCTAAACTGTAGCGAATTTAAATACTAAAGTGGAGATTTACATTTTTTTTCCCCTTTAGTCTACTTTTTTTTTTTTTTTTTTGCTGTTAGGTTTGCAAATCTAAATTTGGTCCATGACCCTGAAATTGTGATAAGACCTAATGTGTAGTAACATTTAATTACATTCATACAGCAGTTAATGTCATCCTTGATTATGTGAGACACTCCCACTATAATTCCACAATCCTTATGTATAAGCAGCATCTGCTTGGACCAGAGATCAACAATACAGGTGGTCTCACGCTAGGTGGATCAGGCTGCTGTGAGAAGTCTGCCTAGGTGCTAAAATAAAGGTGTGTTTGTTGTCTTGGTGGGTGTGGTCCTTTAAAAGGCACCAAAACCACATGTCAACTAAGTGTTTAGGGTGCCCAGAGTCCACCACTACAAAGAGTTTAACACTCAAGTAGACTGCCTCCGGTGCTGGTTTGCCTTCTTTCCTCTGGCTGTTTGCAAATGTAGTGCGGCAAAACTAACCTCGCCACTGGGTTATGGAGAAGCCTGATTGCTAGCCTCATGGACCCTCTCATCAGCCCATGCTAGACCCCATGGCGATGTCTGTGTTTGTGGGATCAGAGCGCTGTTTGGATATATTGAGCGCTCAGATCCAAGCCATCTGGGGATAGGTGGGGGTTCTGTTCAGTATGATGGGAATTATGTATTTTTGCTGTTTTGAGTAGACATTTGCTGTACCTGGAGATATTTGGCTTACCACACCCAGTTAAGCCAATTATCTCCAGGATAGAGGACTCTGTGGAACTGGTTTTGGATGGAAAGCCATGCTTCAGTGGTCACAAAGGACTTCGACCTAACTTTTAAACCAATGGAAGGAATTGTATGATTTTTGAGTGTTTGTATTTGGAGTATGCCCATTCTGAAAGTTTATGTGAATGTGATGTATACTTTTTAAGTTATGAATATTGTGTAAAACTGTATTTTCCTGCCTGTGATAATTAAGTTGGCCCATTGTGTTCAGTAATTGTATCACAGGCAGAGGGGAGGATTTCTGCTGGTATAAATGGGAGTGTTTAGCTGTGTTGTAATGTATTGATTGATTTATTCTTCAAAACCCTGTGGGCGCTACTATGTTTGTAAAATGGGCATAAAAGCAGAGTGTTTGAGGGTGAAGTAGAACTGAAGCTTTTAATCAATGTGGAGTCCTGCCTCTTATTGGGGGAATCTGCTACAAGGGATTGCTATGCTCTGCATATTCTCTTGCTGTAATCACTCCTAAGCTCTTTTAAGAGCTTGTGCTTGTCGTGCTCTCTGAAGGAGTCTACGGTGGTTATGGTGTCGGCTGGAGTGCTTGGAGACCTCAGGAAGCGCTAGGAGCATCCTTCAACGGAGGTACCCAGTCAGGGTGCCAGGTGATCCATTACATGTAGCAAGTGATGTCATCAACCTATCACTGCCCGCTGATATTGAGTAATGCCTCCGCAATGTATGTATTTATTTAAAGCCCTACTCGCTATAGGCAGTAAGTGGAAGGCAGAGTGCATCAGCTATTGCTCTCAGCCAACCATGTCTGCCTTGGTGAATACATTTAGGTGTTTCAATATATTGACATACACTTGTATGCTGTTTACATGCATATTATCACCGCTTTAACCTGTCCCATACTAGGTTTGGGGTTTTTGTTTTGTGATCAGTGTTCTTACATCTTTTATACTTTGCAGAATGTGCCATTTCCAGCGCCTACTGTTGACTGTCCTGTAATTCCTGGCTTGGCTTATGGGATATGTTCAGGATTCCAGTGGTTGCTTTTTCGTTGACTCGTTATCTGTGCACAGCAGGTGGTAATACAAGTAGTGCTTTATCAAAAATGTTTTATGCTGTCAAAAGAGGGCGCACTCCTGGAGTCTATAACACTTGGTAAGAACGGCAGTGAATTAATTTGGAGGTTTGTACCTGGTAACCTGCTAGAACTGAAAGAATAATAAAAATTAAATCTCACACCTGTGTATTTTTCAGTTATCCTTACTCACAGTAAACTGGCAGACATGTGATAATATTAAAAGAACACTTTAGGCATCAAAACAACTTTAGCTTAAGGAAGCAATTTTAGTGTATAGATCAGAGATAGGCAGCCTTCGGCACTCCAGATGTTGTGGACTACATCCCCCATCATATGCCTTGTTACAATGCAGCCGCCCATCCCATGTGTTCCCTATTAAGGGTTAATAATGCATAGGGGTGTATATAAAAAATACCCCTTTCTGTCTCATTTGAGATCTTTGCCAGAAGCTCAAGGAAGCAAGGTGAATGGTTAGTTAGGACCCACCTGGGGAGGGTCTGCCTTGACGTTGGCAGGTGGGCTTATCCTCTCATGGCCATTGGAGGTAACTAAAAAAAAAAACTCCATTTGTTTAAAAATACATAGGGATAAGGAGAGAGCGCAGGTAACATGTTTTTCTTTGGTTTTTACTATATATTGGGGCTGATGTGTACTGTAGTCATTGCTGCTGCCCAGTGATGGGAGTGAGTGCAGGACTTTTCTTTCTGCATTTACATCCCTCTTAATGTTGGCAAAGCATCATGGGAGGTGTAGTCCAATACATCTGCAGTGCCAAAGGTTGCCTGTGCCTGGTATAGATCATGGATAGGCAACCTCTGGTACCCCAGATGTTGTGGACTACATCTCCCTTGATGCTTTGCCAGCATTGTGGCTGTAAGGGCATTATGGGAGATGCAGTCCAAAACATCTAGAGTGATGAAGGTTGCCTGCATGGGTCTGTCTGTGTGTGTCTCTATGGGTCAGTGTAGGTAAGCCTGCATGAGTAGGTGGAATGAATGGGGCGGCAAAATCCTTGTGCTGGCCCTGAGTCTGTACATTAGATGACTCTTGGCAGGATGTGTTTTAGGAAGGCTGTGCAAGTCACATGTAGGGAGGTGAGGATTGCATAGACAAAGTGATTTAACTTCTAAATGGCAGAAAGCATTGAGCAATGAGACTGCTGGAGTATAATCTATACACAAAAACAATTTTGTAAAGCTAAAATTGTTTTGTTGACTAAAGTGTCCGTTTAATAAAGTGATTTTATTGTATACATCATGCCCTGGCAGTCTCCCAGCTCAAACTTTCTGCCATTTAGGAGTCGGTTGCTTTTTATTTCTGTCTTTGCAGCCCTCCCCTAACTGTGATTCACACAACATGCATGGAGAAAAAAAAAGGTTTAATTTTCAATCAGATGTTAAAGGGACACTCATGTCACCATAACCACTTTTTCTAAATGTGTGCTGGAGATGCAACTGGGTCCTGGCTAAAAACTCATTAATTTATTCATTCACTCATGCTGCATTGATGCGTTTATATATTTCAGTTATTTGTTTGAGTGGTCATTTTAAATAGATTTTGTTAGTACTTGTATATAGTGGTATATTCTGCATTGTCTTTAAATGCTTAATATTCATAACAGAAATCCAACATTTTTGGAAAAGTAATTTGTCTTCTTTTTTTTTTTTTTTTTTTGGTTTTGCCCTAGATGATTTATCCACTACAATAAATCCATGATTGTATTTAATAGTCAATAGTTCTGACAGTTGTATAACTTGAGTTTTGTCTATTCCAGGGACGAATGTAAAGCTCAAGTTGACCGCTTCCCGTCGGCTAGGTACAAGAAATTTGCTGCAGAGAATGAAGCCTGGGAGTTTGTTAGAAATACAGAGGAAGCTCAGACACTGAACACAGACGGTAAATAGTCACTATGTTTTCTAAACCAATAATATACTGAAGACATTTCCCATAGTTTATATTATCATGGCACTAACATCATGATGTTCCGTTGATGGTTTTCCTCAGTGATACAGGATTTGTGACCATTTGTACACATGCCTTCTAACTTGTCAAAGTCCTAATCCAATACAACTGGGTGGGGCAGGAATATTGTTGCTTCTGAATGTGGACTGTGAATAGATCAATGTGACTTTGTCAGCATTCTTTTAGCCTTAGCCACTCAGTCAACCTACATGTGTTGTGCATTGGAAAATTGCTTGCATGCACCGAAGTCTGTATGAGTTGTTTGTTTTTTAAGCTTTATGCTACTTTGCATTTGAAGTCTACTATGGTCACCTGAACAACTACAGCTTAATGTAATTGTTCTAGTGAGTATAATCATTGTCTTCTGGCATTTTCATGCAAACTGTTTACATTACCCCCTAGGGACTCCTCCAAGTGCCCACTCCTCAGATGGCCACTTCCTGGGGCAGTGCTGCACAGTGTCTCCACGCTCTGCATGGGGATGCTGAATTTTCCTCATAGAGATAAATCTATATGAGGAGGTGCTGATTGGCCAAAACAGTGTTTGGCCACGCCTCCTTGTTTTTTTTGGGGGGGGTTTTTTTTGCCAGTCCAATGCTCTCCCTATGGGCAATTCTGATGTCACAAAGGAGGCGGATCAGGGGCAAAGCCAGCGCCGGCGAACTGTGCAGTGCAAGAAATAAGATGTTTTAATTCCTTTTAAGGAGGGGTGATAAGCCACCTAAATGGTGGGTTTACTACTATAGGGTCAGGAATACATGTTTGTGTTCCTGACCCTATAGTGTTCCTTTAAATTATATTTTGAGAATTTGGTTTAGAAGCAAGACACAGGAAATTGGCTCTGGCAGTTCTCATGCGTACAGCTGGCTACTACATATTTATAATTTAGTCACAAAATTTCAAATTAGATTTTTTTTTTTTATCCTAATTATAATTTAGTTTTCAAATTGTGACTAGATGAGCTGTAGGATACTTTTTTCCCTCTTCATTACAATTCTGTGCTTACTGTATAAACCTATGTGTGAATTAATAAAGCAGAAAGAGATGGCTATTAAAGGGACACTCTAAGGACTATGACCATGTCTCCTTTCTAGTGGTTATGGTATTAGCAGCCTATGGGAACTGTACCCTCTCCCCCCCCCCCCCCCCCCCCGTTCTGCATTTAACATTTTCCTAGCAGTTTACCACACCCAGGAATCTCTTGTCTGGTCCAATTGCTTGCTGCATTAATTTAAAATGTACACTTCTACATTCGTAACATCTATTTTGTTCAGATTTGGTTGGTATTGATTGGCTAGTCTGAACCATCCAATTTTGGCCAGTACTCACCGTCCTGGTCTGTAGTGTAACTTACATTTTATCAATAGGGTTGTAAGGGATGGGCCAGGCTGTGAGTGCCCAAAAAGCTTTTCTTTGTGTAATACTTTTTGAAAATTATTTGACACGGTATAAGGGGCCATACTGTTTTTTTTTTTGTTTTTTTTTAAACCCCTCTCTTCATCAAACTACTCGAACAAGATTGTTTTCCTGGCACAATATCTTCAATCCCCTACCCTGGACTTACCTCGGTCAAGGGATAATGTCTTTCGGTGCTGGCTTGGGTCAGCCGGCGGGGGAGACTTAAAAGGCATGTGCGGCAATGGTCGTGCTCACATTAGGATTTCCTCATAGGAAAGCTTTAAACAATTCTTTCCTATTGGGTTTGGGTGATGCTGGACATCCTCATTCATAGCGTAAATACGTCCAGCGTCAGGCGACCAATAGTCTCCTAACGGCCCAAAGTCTGGTAGACAGCCACTAGAAGTGGAGCTAACCCTGAAAGGTAATTATTGCTGTTTATTTAAAAGCAGGATTCTTTTTTTTTAACAAATTTTTTGTTTGTTTTTGTTCTCGTGTTCACTTTTACATGTTATTAAAAACCACAAACAGAATCTGGATACGGCTGTATGATCTATGGAGAAAACATACAAAAACAAAAATAGTGTGATACAGTACATACAATAAATCTTGCGCTGTTAATAAATGCACCCACAAGATGGTGAAGAAAAAAGCGCTCATAAGGTGCCTCCCACACCATCAGGGGAGGCACCTTATGAGCGCTTTTTTCTTCACCATCTTGTGAGTGCATTTATTAACAGCGCAAGATTTATTGTATATACTGTATCACACTATTTTTGTTTTTGTATGTTTTCTCCATAGATCATACAGCCGTATCCCGATTCTGTTTGTGGTTTTTTTGTACTTTGTAAAGGTCGTTTGTTGTGGAGAACGATCTCGGGAGGTTGTATATTAATTGAAGTTATGTAATTTACACTACGTTTCACGTATTTTGTGGTGTTTATATTTGTTTTTTTTTTCTTTACATGTTACTAGTCTTATATATTTAACATTTTTATTTATATATAAAAATTGTAGAATCTGAATTTTTTTTTTTTTTTATATTGATGGTTTTGTTGTTGCCAAAGGGGAATATATTACATTTATTTTGTAGATGGTTGTGGAAAGCCGACCTCCTCACCAGCAAAGTCATCAGAATCTCATTCAAAACGACCATATAAGAGACCACTTAACCCACCTCTGAGCTCTTCTGAGACAGGACAACCTGCCAAACGCACCAAGCTCATTGATATCAGTTCCTTGCCATCTTTAAATAATGGAACATTTAACTACATGGGTAAGACTGTGTCATTTTAGACTTGCCTTTCATTTGGTTGCATGTATATGATTTTGTATACGTTGTGCATAACTGTATTGTAAATCATGGGTATCCAACAGCTATTGTAGAGCAGCTTCACACGATTGATGCTCAAAGCCTTCTCATAAATTGCATAACATAGGCTCTTGCCTTCAGCTTTAAACTTGCCATGAACTGTTAACAATGTAATAATGTCATCTGTTCACTGTTTTACACAAATTGCTGGCAAACTTTTATTTTTAAAATATTAAAATTCCTGGCTACCATCTCTATGCCAGTGCCACTACAGTCTACTATGACTAATGTTCAGCTGTACACTAGGCATTGTGATATTTTAATCTATACATGTGACTGTCAATTTCTCACTAGTACAATGTATAGATCATGTTTGCACCACTAATCTAGAGCTAAATCTGTCTTATGCTCTTTAATTGGATATTAGACAGATTTTGGAAGTTTTTTTTTTATTAACCCACTGCAGTTTTCGAATGGAATGTTTAGTGATGACAGATTGAACATAACCCACTCAATGAATCAATTAAGCAAGCAAGTAAAAGTGCTGTGTTTTTGATTAGTTTTTTTCCTAAACTAAAACTGCTTCATTAAACTAAAGTTGTTTTGGTGATTTAGCGTGTTCCTTTTCAAGTTCTGTTTTAGAAGTGTCTTTATTTCTTATGCTGCAGTAGGCAACCCTGATGCTTGATTGATTGAAACATGCTGGGTATTCTGTTGTTCACAATAAGGGCAATAAAATAATCCCCCTCCCCCACCCCCTCGCAAAAAATCCTAATGAAAACACTTTGGGTTTAATAAATCTAGAATTGTGGAAAACGTATAAGTAAATTGCATGTTTTAGATTAAATAACTGAGATAAATTGGCTATTTGACCTTACATTTTTAATTCCCTTGTGTATTATCTACAATCACTGGTTATGTGAGTGAAGCCCTTTGACTTTTCTTTCCTCCTCTAGTTACATTCTTAAGTTTTACCTCTCACCACTCTTTTCCTCTGCAGGTGATTTTACTGTGGTATACACAGATGGCTGCTGTTCTCGCAATGGTCGATTAAAAGCCCGAGCTGGGATTGGTGTTTACTGGGGTCCAAACCACCCGTTGTAAGTGATACTAATTTGTTTCTGTGAGTGTGGCAAGCCGTGTGAGGGTATAAATATATATATATATATATATATATATATATATATATATATATATATATATATATATATCTTGTGAAGCATGGTACTTAGGAAAGACTTAATAATTATATAGCATTGGAGTGCAAGCTTTTAATTCTTGGGTTCCTTATACATGTTTAATTTGAAAGGCAACATATGCTAGGTTTAGTGAAGATACAGGCCATTTGCTCATTCTGTATGGTCAGTGGGATGTGCAATACATTTAGATGGCTCTGAAGGTGTCAATGTACCTCACACTTCAACAGCCTTAAGTACTGACACTGAATGAGAGAAGATTGTGTACAGAATACAAATTTAAAGTTTGTTTTATAATTACATTGTTGGTGTATTCGACGCGCCCCCACCCCCCTCTAATTTTTTAAATGTTCGTTGCTATTGATTCTCATAAACGGGTAAAAGCAAAGCTAGTATCCTTATGTGAATATTTTAATTCAGATTTCAGATTTATGCACTATGCGGCAATGGAACTATATACACAAAGTTTTTATTCCATCTGCAGCACTTTCTATTTACATTAATAGTACTCGTGTATTACAATAGTACTCATGTATTTACAGTAATAGTACTCATGCAGTCGCATTTAGATGCAGCAGGAATTTTTTTTTATTCTCTTTTTATTTGTGAGGCATAAGAGTTAACAAAATTATATAAATACGCATGGTACATGAGACATTTGCAGTTGTAACAACTTGATATCGGACATGTTTTCATACATATGCGGTCTAGCCGCTTTTTATGGGAGTAAGCTACAAGTTTGACATGCCATATGCGGTGAGGTGATTTATACATATAGGTCAGCAGTCGTGAAGTACATTCCACGTTACGTCATTGAAAGTTAAACAATAAGTGAACAAGTTAAACTATCTACATAAGTAGAGACACATTTTGGTAGGAGGGACCCATCCGATATATGTAGGGAAAGCATTTTTTTTTTTTTGTATCTTTAAAGGGATACTTTATAAGTGCCAGGAATACAAAGCTGTATTCCTGGCACTTTAGCTTCCCCACTGATGTGAATAAAGGTTTAAATTAATTTGCACTAGGCCTCCCTATAGGAAAGCATTGAGTCAATCAATCCTTTCCTATGGGGAAATAGCTGACCCATGAGGACGTCAGCAGTCCAAAAGTCTGTTAGCAGCCAGCGAGCGCCTCCAGTGGCTATCTGGTAGAGAGCCACTGGAGGCAGACTTAATGCTGCAATGTAAACATTTCAGTTTCTCTGAAACTGCAATGAGGACACTGTACCCAGACCACTTCAATGAGCTAAAGTGATCTGGGTGCCTATAGTGTTCATTTAAGCATCTTTCAATTGTATCACAATTTTCAAATCCACAGTTACTTAAATTAACTTAAAGAGCATGTGATTGCAGCGGTCAGGCACAAATCCTCCTTAAAAGTGATTTTTTTGAAATATTGTGAAAGTTTCAGCTTTTCTTTTCCTTTTTTGAGTTCTAATATGGCTCTTCCCTAAAGTTTTTAGATTTTAGCTACTAATTTATTAGGGGTTTTTGTTTTTGTTTTTTTATTTGTATTGGCTGGGCTTGTGAACTAATTCATCTTAATTAAGAAGGTAGATACTCCCAACCTTTTTAATATGATGTTGATCTCATTGCCAACTGTGCTGGCTGTCACTCTCCTGTGAATTCTCTGGGGTTCTAGATATTGAGGAAGCTTTATTTTTTTGAATACGAAAAGTGAAGCTTGTTAGCTGTAGTTTGTCCACTAAACTTGACACTCTCTAAATCAAACAAGGTCACCCAAGAGCTGCATGGGTGTACTCTTGGGAAATCAGTACTGGATAACAACAGGGAAATCTCTACATGCGCGTGTTGCCAAAACATCAATATCATTCTTATCCATCTTAATCTTATTAAGCTTGAAGATATTGCTTGCTTTCAGATATTTTGTTCTTTTTGAGTTCCTAAGTTCACATTTTGCGTATATAGAGTTCCCTGGTAATTCTCCTTTTTTTTTTTTTTTTTTCCCCAAGTGATGTCTGTAGATTATTTATTACACACCAGAGTCTGTGCTCACGCCAACATCTCTACGTTGCGCAAAAAATAATGGGATTTGAAGTTGAACAACCTCTAACACATAATTTTAGAGTCCCTGAAACTTCAGTGTATGAATATCTGTTTATTGAGAATAAAGTTAGATCACCGTGAGAATTAAAAATCAGACTTTTAAACTATGCAGAAATAAATTTCCATAAGCCCCTCTCACCTTCATACTGCTATTCAAACTATTTGTTAGATTTAATCCTTTATGGTGTTTCTCTATTCTGACTTGTCTTTCCATGGGATTGATAATTCTGTGCATTTTTATGGTTTACAGGAATGTTGCAGAAAGACTTGATGGAAGACAGACGAACCAGAGGGCTGAAATACTGGTAAAGCCAGCTTGTACTACAATGTCCTCTTTGTATTATTTATCTGTTTTGGATTTTGAAGTTAGAAATATTTTCCTAAACTTTAGGAGCCAGTACTAAGTTTAGTAGGCTTTTGCAACAGTTTATGGCATTTAAAAGGGGTTTTATTTGTGGGTGGTTGTTTTTTTTTTGTTTTCAACATTTAGCCCAGAACAAAATAAACAAATATTTAAAATTGGAATACTAGAAGTGTTCCCCCTGAATGGCAGGGAAATTAAAGTTAAGAAAGAGCATTAATGTTTGAATTTAGCCATGTGTTATAAATAAACACTACGAGGGAAAACAAGTTGCACTTAACAGATGGAAGCTCTATTAACTGTGAGTGACCACTCTACTTTTTCATCATATTTTGGTTCATAGTGACATACTACAACATTGCTTTTCTGTCTTCTTTTTTTTTCATTCCACGATACATCTGAGGAATATTTGGCAACTACAGGAAGTGTTTAGGAAGGCTGTGCAGGATGCAGGCAGGGAGGTGTGACTAGGGCTGCATTAACAAAAATGATTTAACTCCTAAATGACAGGGAATTGTGCAGTGATACTGCAGAGGCATGAGCTATACACCAAAACTGCTTCATTAAGCTAAAGGTTTTTTTTTTTTTTTTTATTTGATGACTAAAGTGTATGTTTAAGTATAATTTCACTGCTAAGAGGTAATTTGTTTATTTAGGGTTTTTTTTGTTTGTTTTTTTTGGGCGGTGGTGGTTGTAACTAAAGGAGGATTTATGCCTGACCGCCGCAATGATATGCTGTTTACATTGCTTTAAGTCCTTGAAGAAAATGATGAAACATTTGAAAGCTGCTTAACCCCTTAAGGACCAAACTTCTGGAATAAAAGGGAATCCTGACATGTCACACGTCATGTGTCCTTAAGGGGTTAAAGCCTTTCCTGCTGCATGTAGATTTTTTTTTTTCCTGAAAGTTAATGTGTATGTGCGCATATATGTACATGTGTTATTTGAAGATGAAAGTTTTTTTTTTTTTTTCAGGCAGCATGCAAAGCAATAGAGGTGGCAAAATCCCAAAATATTACAAAACTGGTTCTTTACACAGACAGCATGTTTACAATAAACGGTAAGCAGCAAGCTATGGAATTCCTTTTTTTAAATTTCATTGTGGAGTTTTTTTTTTTTGTTTTTCACTTTTTACTTTTTCTTTTAGGTATCACTAAATGGATCAATTCTTGGAAGAGCAAAAACTGGAAGCTTAGCACAGGGCAAAATGTTATTAACAGAGAAGACTTTGAAAAGCTTGATAAACTTATTGAGGGTATAGATATTAAATGGGTAAGAGCATGATCAGTTAATTTATTGTAATTACATTTAAACAAGAATATTACTACTATAGTTACTGAATGTGTGTGTGTGTAGACCTAATTTAATGAATTACCAAATATCTGGTTGCCGTAAAATGTCAGTGATATCATGTTATTTATATAGCACCATCAAATTCCGCAGCGCTTTACAATGGGTGGACGAACAGACATGTAGTTGTAACCAGACAAGTTGGACACACAGGAACAGAGGGGTTGAGGGACCTACTCAATGAGCTTACATGCTAGAGGGAGTGGGGTCATGTGACACAAAAGGTAAAGATAGTATTAGACTAATGACACTTGCAAGAGAGGAATCAGTCGGGAGCTATTAATAGTTTAATTGATGCGCTTTTATGAAGAAGTGGGGGTTTTTAACGATTTTTTTTGAAGGAGTGGAGACTGGGTGAGCATCTAACGGAGGAGGGAAGTGAGTTCCACAGGAACAGTGCAGCCCTCAAGAAGTCTTGAAGGCGAGCATCAGAGGTGGGAGTATGGACAGAAGATTGATGTAAGTCTTCAGCAGAGAGTAAGGGCCTAGACGGGACATATTTGTGTATTATGGAGGATAGATAGGTGGGAGCAGATATACTCAAATCCATGAGTATCAATAAGTCACAAATATACATTTTATGGTGACCTCAACTGTCCCAGTGCTGCTCTTACAGTAAAGTCCTCTGTGAAAATTTGTAGGAGTTGGATCTGGACCGTATTGGGCATTGTAACAGAATATTTATTGGCTTATATATTTTCTCTGTGTCTCTGTTTTAGATGCACATACCAGGCCACGCTGGATTTAGTGGAAATGAAGCAGCTGATAGACTCGCTCGTGAAGGCGCTAAGAAGTCACTTGAAATAGAATAGGTCTTCGAACTCCTGTTTGGGCATAAACTCAAACTTGCATTGAGTTCTTTTGAATATTTTAAGACTAAAGAAGACCTCTGGTTTATCTGTATAATCATTTTTGTGAAAGAGAAGATCAACACCAATAGGATATCTGCAACCCATACAGCAACAATATATCTATATAAATGCATGACTGTTTTACAATTTAGCAAAATATCAACATTTTTCAGTTTGTCACTCGAATAAGCAAAACCCGTGCAAATGCATTGGCAAATTTGGTTTTAATATGGTCAAAAAGTAAATAGTTTTGTCTGCTAACACAGTTTAGCTTATGAATGTGCTGGGCAAATAATTTTGTGCACATCTCCCACTCTGCCATAATTTCCCCTCCCCCGTTGAAAATTTAGAATAGAAAATAACTGCTATAGACCCTCCAGGCTTGTAACTATTAGGCCTGGCTGGTAGCGTAGGGCATGACATTTTGTGTGAGAGAGGTAAGTGTGTGTCCATATTAGCAAGGCTTTACTGACTGATGTATAAGACATTACCGATTTAATGGAATCCATATATGTATGTTTTGCTCAATTTGTACCTTGAAATTTGGAGTTTCATTTTGTACTTTTCCTTGAATTGTTTTCTGGTAGCTTTAATGAGGGTATTGTATAGTGGATGCTTTAAAGCAAATTATATTTTTATAAAATTCTATAAATATTCATTGTGTAAATTTATTGGTTTCATGTCTGTAGTTTGCCTGTAAAGCAATTTGCCAACACACTAGATGTCAAAATAACTTTATTTTATACTTTTTTTTTTTTTCTGTAATTCTTGATGTTTTCTATGAACGGGTACCAATTATGCAAGAAACAGGACAAATACAAAAAAAATGGTATATAATTAGTCCTGCTCAGTTTTAAAGAGCACCTGTGATGCAATAGGTCAGGGGTTCCCAAGAGGTAGATCCCCAGATGTTCTAAAACTACAATTTCCATGATGCTTTGTAAATCTAAGGCCAGGCAAAAAGTATCGTAGTTGTAGTAATACAACAACTGGTAACTTTTGGGCACCTCTGCAATAGGTGATTCAATGATAGCAGTTGTCAAGTAAAATGTATAGATTATCAAATTACTAGTAAATGATTGATGAAACCTTTAATATTCGCACTTGTATCCCTGTGACATGCAGATTTGATTTTTTTTTTTTTTTTTTTTTTTTTATGGTTAAATCGTAGAATGCTGTATGCGCAGCTGTGAAGTGGTGGTAGATCGGCAGTATACTAGTGTGCTTTTTATTTTTAAATCCGGTAGCTGATTCTCAAAGCATCCCAGGGAGAAGGATATAGAACCTCTGAGAATACAGCAGTAAGAAGCATACAAATATTTTGGCTGAATATTGAGTGAAATATTCTCTTCCCATCTCGAGTAAGCAGAGGGGTGGGCTTTAGGTACGCAGGAGATTCCTGAGTGAAAACTTTAGCAGCCAACAGGTTACCACGGGGAGCATTAAGTATCAAACCTGCTGATATCTTCATTGACCTGAGCTTTTTACAGCACTGTATCTGACTAGTAATGATTACTGCTAAAGTATTAGCCAAGTGAAGTTTGTCAAAACTATTGAAAGTGTTGGAAAATTATTTTGGAAGAAATTCCATTTAAAGATACAAAGCAGAAACTGTTCATGTAAGGATTTTCATTGTTACCGAACTTGCTAACTTCTGCAAGGCAGTTAACTGCAGGTAAATTAAAATTAATCAGTCAGAAATGCAGGCACATAAAGAATGTCATTTCTAATGGTCTCAATGGCAAACCAATTAAACACAGATTAAAACAAATAAAATGCATTCCTTAATTTGCAGAATAAGCTATATTGACCATGTTTCACGGAGGTAATATCACCAGCCTGGGTTAAAGATTTGCTCTTTGTCCATGGGGACTACTGGCAGTGCAAGTGTGGTATGCTCATTTAAGGCTGGCGCTCGTACTAAGTATCAAGCAAAGTGACTAATGATGTGATGAGCGCTTCAAATTGCACATGCGCAATGCACTTTTCAGGCATTCCTAGGGATAGGACACTGGTTAGATCAGTGTTCCCCCTAGGAGGGTGAGTGGAAAACACCAGGCTGAAGAAGCTTGTATAAATATTTAAAAATCTTATGTAGCTGCTTATTTACCTGGCAGAATGAGGCAATGTTCGATTTCAAAGCTAAAACTTTTGAGTGAGACAGCGGTCTCAAACTGATGGATGTCACTTTAATAAATTATATATTGCTTATATATAATTGTGCATTGCATCAGAGCGGAGGGGAAAACTTTCAAAAGCTTGTCTTTTGTATTTGTTTACTAAAAAAGGTATCAATGCACACAAAAAAAAGAAAAACAAAACACACAAACGGTCAGCGCTAAATAACCAAACCGTGGTAAGGAGGCAACAACCCTAAAAGGTGATTCCTCTCAACCCTATAAAAGAATGTCACAAACAAAAAAATGAGAGAAGGACTGTGCCACAGGAAATCACACGAACTAGAGACAATTGGAAAAAAGTATAAAACAAGATATAAAAGTTCTCGCATAAAAAGATGCCTCTAACTTGGAGGTAAGTGCAGCTGTGGGTGTTTGATAAAGCGTAAGTTCTTTGGACTTGGGGGGGGTCTATAGTTGTTAAAGTTGCTTGTGTATCCGTATATAAAAGGAGATAAAAAGCAGGGGAAATATGTGCAATATGTCAAAACCCAATAATTGGATATAATCAGAGTAGCGCTATCACACTCACATGTAAAAGAGCTCTAGCGTATGTTGCGTACAGTGTTACAATCCCCACTTATCGCATATGATGAGAAACGTCCACAGCAGTAGAAGTTCCTGGAACTCAGGAGAAAGTAAAAAAGGCAACAAATATTGCTCTCCATAAGATAATTGAATCTGTATAAAATAGATCAAATATTATACTATACAGGTTTTTTTTTTTTTTTTACTTCCGAGTTCCGAACACTTCTACCGCTGTGGACATTTCTCATCATATACTATAAGTGGGGATTGTATCACTGTACGCAACATACGCTAGAGCTCTTTTACATGTGCGTGTGATAGCGCTAGTCTGAATATATATGTATATTGATCTTATTGGTTGTAAAGGTAATAAGCTCTCCTCATAGGTCTTCATGGTTTATTCCTTCAGTTGGTTTCGATCGTCTCCTAATTTTACCGCATTTTCGCCAAGTTTGCTCAGCTTGCATTCCACGCAGTGTTTACGGTTCCGGTCAGAAGTCCTGAACATCGTGTGCGTTCTATCACTATGGTAATGTGCGTTCCAAATCCACTTTGGATATAGAAAATAGTAACAGATATGTATTAAGTAGTCAAACAGAAATTTTAATTTTAAGAGGGAAATCAATCTCATTATAAAATGCCCACAATAGATGTAAATAATAATGTAAGGTGAAATAATAATACACTGGAAAAATTATATATTTAAGAAAAAAGTAATAAGAGGTTGTTCACCATATCCATGGTATATTAGATGAAGATTATAATACCAAAGGAATATGATATACATGTAAAAATGGTCATAAAATAAGAAGACACTTGTTCAATACCCATGCCATGGAAATCCCTCCAATTGAACATAGGACAGGTGTTGCAGTGGACTGGGACACAGTGGGTAGTAATACCCTTTTTGATATTAATATGTTATTATTTATATAGCCCCATCAAATTTGGCAGTGCTTTACAATGGGTGGACGAATAGACATGTAGTTGTTACCACAGGAACAGAGGGGTTGAGGGCCCTGCTCGATGAGCTTACATGCTAGAGGGAGTGGGGTAAAGTTACACATAAGGTAAGGATAGTATTAGACTAACAGTTGCAAGAGAGGATTTGACACAATCCTTGAATTTTGAAAGTCCCATTAGCTATGAAGGTTTCCCAATTAAACCAAGACTAGGTTCCTACACGGACTTTGTTACCTATCTGTTACAATGTCTGTGGGGCAAACAATACATGGGGAAAACCAAAAGGCAGCTAAAAATACGCTTGATTGAACAGTGAGAGTGTGTGACTGCCAGTGAGTGTCTAGATGGAGCGGTAGAGTTGTTGCAAAGGGGAGGAGTGGGTAAGATGACCACGGACACCTCGGGGCGCCAAAACAAGTCTGCACCCTAGGATCGGCCCTGTTCAAAGGGATCATAACTTTTATTTACATATTATTACAACATATGTCAATGTTTCAGCTCAACACCAGGAGCTTTCATCAGGACTGTAATGCTCTGCATGTAGACTTTGAACATTCCTCATAGAGATGCATTGATCTATTGCATTGCCATGAGGAGATGCAGATTGACCAGAGTGGTGTTCTTGACTCTATAGTGTTTCTTTAAAGGGATACTGCAGTGCCAGAAATACAAGGCTCTATTCCTGGCACTACCAATCCCTCTGTCACCCCCCTTCCGAGCGCCTCCCACCCAGTAAATAAAGGGTTAGAAACCCTTTATTTACTTACCTTATCCCAGTGTGGATGTCCCTCGGCGCTGGGTCACAGCTCCTCACTCTTCTCCGTCTTGAGACGAGCGGAGTCATATTTAAATTTAACCGCCCCTTCCGTCCAAGGCCACACCTCTTCCTGTTAACTAACACATTTTGACACACACTCACGGACCAGCACACACTCTTAGAAACACTGACATACACACACACTCACTGATTTAACACAATCTGGCAGACACATACAATCATTCAGACACATACTTACAGACACACACACACACTCACATTCACTGACACACACATTTTCTCCACTCACAACTATTATTATTTTTTTAAATATAAATCCATCCAGCCACCCTACTTTTGTGAGAGCTGGGTGGATTTTTCACCTGGTTTCCAGTGGGGCTGCTTGGCAGGGAGGTGGGCGGACATGCAGGCATGCAGGCGGGCGGCTGCACTTAGCTGACAGCGAGGGAGCTGTGATCTCCTTGCTCAGCTCCCTCACGTGCTGCATAGTGATGCCAGGAGCCGGAGTGACGTTATATATTCTGGCTCCTGGCATCACTGCGGGTAGCACATGGGAGCTGAGCAGGGAGAGCTCAGGGGAAAGTGCTCCCTCGCCACCCGGGAAACAAATGGCTGCCATGATGCCTTCCCTGGTGGGGCCCAAAGGTGGCCAGCTGGCCAGTTCTTCGGCCCCCCATCAAACGAGGCAAACAAGGCATTAGCCTGGGCACTTGGGGGCAGCGTTTTTTGCCGCCCTCTGGAAAGTGCCGCCCAAGGCAAATGCCTTGTTTGCCTCGCGGTAGATACAGCCCTGGTCGTACAACCTCCATAGATATTGACGTTGAGCGAGAGAATGTGTTAGACCCACAGCCGTCGCTAGTGATTTTTGTTAAGTTAGTCATATACCATACGAAAAAGTAGTCCTTTCTTTGTCTCATATCTTTTGACTGCATTGGAATTTCAATGAAATTGTAACACAGTCCTTATGAACATTTCATAAACATTCTTTACAAAATGCTAATTTTTTTGAGGGAGCGGTGGAAGTGGGGAGTTATAGGGTCGCTTTAATGCAGTGTTGTCAGTTTCAGGGAGTTTTGCATATTTTGTAAAGACACCTAAAGAAGATGGCATCCCAGCCTTGTGTGTGTGTGTGTAAAGGAGGGGTAAAGATTAACCCTTAAGCTGAGATGCTGTAGTGGTTAAACAGTGTCTCCCCTCTTCCTCACTTTATAAAAATGCATATTTCAAGAGAATTCAGCAGTTTTACAAAAATTGATTATTCACTAAAGTGTAAACTGTTGGAAATGTAAAATGAATTTTAAAATCTAGGTCAAAATAGCTGACTTCTAAACTTAGCTCAGTTTGATATTGATATTATTAAGATTTGAAATTCACACATTAGCTAATAACTAAGCCTTATTTACAGAGATAAACATAGACAGTAGCTTTATTATTATTATTATTAAATAAACTTTATAAAACTCTGCTCAGAGTATATCAACCAGAGACATATGGGGACAGAGCTGGGCCATGATACTGCCCTCATTTTGACCCTGACATACTCTATACTCTCACCATGAGGGGGGGGGGGGAGGGGGGAGTTCTATCTGGTCTGATCCTGTGATCCCAGCACGTGCCGGGGAGAGCCCACCCTTATAAAGGGTCTGGTTAGCCCCTCCCCACCATTCCCCGCGGGCATTATTCTCAGAGTCCCGAGAGAGGAGCCAGCCAGCGGAGCCGTCATGCCGTATGCAGTGCGCAGGGGCCGTCAGAGCGGGGTGTATGACTCCTGGTGAGAATGGGAAGCACCGGTCTGAGCTCTGATTAATGGCGCCACCATCTCAGCTAGCCTGCAGCAGTAATATCGCCATTTTGGGGGTAGTTAGGAGCAGTAATATCGCCATTTTGGGGTAGTTAGGAGCAGTAAGATCGCCATTTTGGGGGTAGTTGGGAGCAGTAAGATCACCATTTTGGGGTAGTTGGGAGCAGTAAGATCGCCATTTTGGGGTAGTTGGGAGCAGTAAGATCGCCATTTTGGGGTAGTTGGGAGCAGTAAGATCGCCATTTTGGGGGTAGTTAGGAGCAGTAAGATCGCCATTTTGGGGGTAGTTAGGAGCAGTAAGATCGCCATTTTGGGGGTAGTTAGGAGCAGTAATATCGCCACTTTGGGGTAGTTGGGAGCAGTAATATCGCCACTTTGGGGTAGTTGGGAGCAGTAAGATCGCCACTTTGGGGTAGTTGGGAGCAGTAAGATCGCCACTTTGGGGTAGTTGGGAGCAGTAAGATCGCCACTTTGGGGTAGTTGGGAGCAGTAAGATCGCCACTTTGGGGTAGTTGGGAGCAGTAAGATCGCCACTTTGGGGTAGTTGGGAGCAGTAAGATCGCCACTTTGGGGTAGTTGGGAGCAGTAAGATCGCCACTTTGGGGTAGTTGGGAGCAGTAAGATCGCCACTTTGGGGTAGTTGGGAGCAGTAAGATCGCCACTTTGGGGTAGTTGGGAGCAGTAAGATCGCCACTTTGGGGTAGTTGGGAGCAGTAAGATCGCCACTTTGGGGTAGTTGGGAGCAGTAAGATCGCCACTTTGGGGTAGTTGGGAGCAGTAAGATCGCCACTTTGGGGTAGTTGGGAGCAGTAAGATCGCCACTTTGGGGTAGTTGGGAGCAGTAAGATCGCCACTTTGGGGTAGTTGGGAGCAGTAAGATCGCCACTTTGGGGTAGTTGGGAGCAGTAAGATCGCCACTTTGGGGTAGTTGGGAGCAGTAAGATCGCCACTTTGGGGTAGTTGGGAGCAGTAAGATCGCCATTTTGGGGTAGTTGGGAGCAGTAAGATCGCCATTTTGGGGTAGTTGGGAGCAGTAAGATCGCCATTTTGGGGTAGTTGGGAGCAGTAAGATCGCCATTTTGGGGTAGTTGGGAGCAGTAAGATCGCCATTTTGGGGTAGTTGGGAGCAGTAAGATCGCCATTTTGGGGTAGTTGGGAGCAGTAAGATCGCCATTTTGGGGTAGTTGGGAGCAGTAAGATCGCCATTTTGGGGTAGTTGGGGGCAGTAAGATCGCCATTTTGGGGTAGTTGGGGGCAGTAAGATCGCCATTTTGGGGTAGTTGGGGGCAGTAAGATCGCCATTTTGGGGTAGTTGGGGGCAGTAAGATCGCCATTTTGGGGTAGTTGGGGGCAGTAAGATCGCCATTTTGGGGTAGTTGGGGGCAGTAAGATCGCCATTTTGGGGTAGTTGGGAGTAGGGATCGACCGATATTGGATTTTTAGAGCCGATACCTATACCGATTAATCTGTTAACTTTCAGGCCGATAGCCGATAACTTGACGATATTCTGTACATTTACCCATTTTGAAAAAATAAACTATTTCTAAAGGTATATGCACAAAATATACAAGCCGGATGCACTGGATGCAGTGTGTTTAGACAGTGGAGCTGTGTATATTTGTGTAGTGTATATATAATGAATGCAGGGTGTGTTTGTGTAGTGTGTATAGTTAATGCAGTGACTGTTTGTGTAGTGTGTGTGTGTGTCTATATAATGAATGCAGAGTGTGTGTTTGTGTAGTGTTTGGTGTGTGCAGGGAATGCAGTGTGTTTGTGGGTAAAGTGAATGCAGTGTGTTTGTGGGTAAAGTGAATGCAGTGTGTTTGTGGGTAAAGTGAATGCAGTGTGTTTGTGGGTAAAGTGAATGCAGTGTGTTTGTGGGTAAAGTGAATGCAGTGTGTTTGTGGGTAAAGTGAATGCAGTGTGTTTGTGGGTAAAGTGAATGCAGTGTGTGTGTGGGTAAAGTGAATGCAGTGTGTGTGTGGGTAAAGTGAATGCAGTGTGTGTGTGGGTAAAGTGAATGCAGTGTGTGTGTGGGTCAAGTGAATGCAGTGTGTGTGTGTGGGTCAAGTGAATGCAGTGTGTGTGTGTGTGGGTCAAGTGAATGCAGTGTGTGTGTGTGGGTCAAGTGAATGCAGTGTGTGTGTGTGGGTCAAGTGAATGCAGTGTGTGTGTGTGGGTCAAGTGAATGCTGTGTGTGTGGGTGCAGTGTGTGTGTGTGTGTGTGGGTCAAGTGAATGCAGTGTGTGTGGGTCAAGTGAATGCAGTGTGTGTGGGTCAAGTGAATGCAGTGTGTGCATTATACACACACACACTACATTATATAGACGCACTACACTATATACACACTCTGCATTATATACAGTGTGTGTGTTTTCCGGAAGGGATGTGATTTGTGTAAAATGGGGGGGGGGGGGAGGAGGAGGCATTTTTTTATTATAATTTTAATGTTTGTTTTATTTTTAATAATTATGTTTATTTTTAATATTTTTTTGTCCCCCCCCCCCCCTCCCTGCTTGTTGCCTGGCCAGGGAGGGGGGTATGACAGTCCCTGGTGGTCCAGTGGCATTGGCTGAGCAGTGAGGGGGCCCGCAGGTAGCGTTTACCTACCTTCCCTGCAGCTCCTCCAGCTCCCCACTGTAAATCTCGCAGTCTGTGTGCAACGCTCTGACAGCCACAGGTCTCACGAGATTTACAGTGGGGAGCTTGAGGAGCTGCAGGGAATGTAGGTAAACGATTGCTGCCCGCTCCCCCAGGACCGCCGGGCTTGTAACAAGCCCAGCGGTCCTAGGAGGTATTATCGGCATCTGAATTGCCCGATACCGATATTGCCGAAAATACAAAATATCGGCCGATTATATCGGTAAAACCGATAATCGGTCGATCCCTAGTTGGGAGCAGTAATATCGCAATTTCCTGTCAGTCTATGTCGAGGAAACTAAAGATCCTCTACGCACAGATCGGCAAATCCCAAGGTCAGCAAGTTGGGGAGGGGTAGACTTTCACACAGGGGAGGGGGCTTTGGAGTAGGAGAGGATAGCCTGCAGCAGTAATTTCACCATTTTGGGGTAGCCTGGAGCAGTAATATCGCCATTTTGGGGTAGCCTGGCGTACTAATATCGCCATTTTGGGGTAGTTGGGGGCAGTAATATCCCCATTTTGGGGTAGTTGGGGGCAGTAATATCGCCATTTGGGGTTAGCTAGGAGCAGTAATATCGCCAGTTTGGGTTAGCTAGGAGCAGTAATATCGCCAGTTTGGGTTAGCTAGGAGCAGTAATATCGCCATTTTGGGGTAGTTAGGGGCAGTAATATCGCCATTTTGGGGTAGCCTGGCGTACTAATATCGCCATTTTGGGGTAGTTGGGGGCAGTAATATCGCCATTTTGGGGTAGTTGGGGGCAGTAATATCGCCATTTTGGGGTAGTTGGGGGCAGTAATATCGCCATTTTGGGTTAGCTAGGAGCAGTAATATCGCCAGTTTGGGTTAGCTAGGAGCAGTAATATCGCCAGTTTGGGTTAGCTAGGAGCAGTAATATCGCCAGTTTGGGTTAGCTAGGAGCAGTAATATCGCCAGTTTGGGTTAGCTAGGAGCAGTAATATCGCCAGTTTGGGTTAGCTAGGAGCAGTAATATCGCCAGTTTGGGGTAGTTAGGAGCAGTAATATCGCCAGTTTGGGGTAGTTAGGAGCAGTAATATCGCCAGTTTGGGGTAGTTAGGAGCAGTAATATCGCCAGTTTGGGGTAGTTGGGAGCAGTAATATCGCAATTTCCTGTCAGTCTGTGTAGAGGAAACTAAAGATCCTCTACCCACAGATGGGCAACTCCAAGGTCAGCAAGCAGGGGAGGGGGTAGACTTTCACACAGGGGAGGGGGTAGACTTTCACACAGGGGAGGGGGCTTTGGAGTAGGAGAGGATAGCCTGCAGCAGTAATTTCACTGTTTTGAGTTAGCCTGGAGCAGTAATATCGCCATTTTGGGGTAGTTAGGGGCAGTAATATCGCCATTTTGGGGTAGTTAGGGGCAGTAATATCGCCATTTTGGGGTAGTTAGGGGCAGTAATATCGCCATTTTGGGGTAGTTAGGGGCAGTAATATCGCCATTTTGGGGTAGTTAGGGGCAGTAATAGTGCCATTTTGGGGTAGTTAGGGGCAGTAATATCGCCATTTTGGGGTAGTCAGGAGCAGTAATATCGCCATTTTGGGGTAGTCAGGAGCAGTAATATCGCCATTTTGGGGTAGTCAGGAGCAGTAATATCGCCATTTTGGGGTAGTCAGGAGCAGTAATATCGCCATTTTGGGGTAGTTAGGGGCAGTAATATCGCCATTTTGGGGTAGTTAGGGGCAGTAATATCGCCATTTTTGGGGTAGTTAGGGGCAGTAATATCGCCATTTTTGGGGTAGTTAGGGGCAGTAATATCGCCATTTTTGGGGTAGTTAGGGGCAGTAATATCGCCATTTTTGGGGTAGTTAGGGGCAGTAAGATCGCCATTTTTGGGGTAGCTAGGGGCAGTAAGATCGCCATTTTGGGGTAGTTAGGGGCAGTAAGATCGCAATTTTTGGGGTAGTTAGGGGCAGTAAGATCGCCATTTTTGGGGTAGTTGGGAGCAGTAAGATCGCCATTTTGGGGGTAGTTGGGAGCAGTAAGATCGCCATTTTGGGGGTAGTTGGGAGTGGTAAGTTCGCCATTTTGGGGGTAGTTGGGAGCAGTAAGATCGCCATTTTGGGGGTAGTTGGGAGCGGTAAGTTCGCCATTTTGGGGGTAGTTGGGAGCGGTAAGTTCGCCATTTTGGGGGTAGTTGGGAGCGGTAAGTTCGCCATTTTGGGGGTAGTTGGGAGCAGTAAGTTCGCCATTTTGGGGGTAGTTGGGAGCAGTAAGTTCGCCATTTTGGGGGTAGTTGGGAGCAGTAAGTTCGCCATTTTGGGGGTAGTTGGGAGCAGTAAGATCGCCATTTTGGGGGTAGTTGGGAGCAGTAAGATCGCCATGTTGGGAGCAGTAAGATCGCCATTTTGGGGGTAGTTGGGAGCAGTAAGATCGCCATTTTGGGGGTAGTTGGGAGCAGTAAGATCGCCATTTTGGGGGGTAGTTGGGAGCAGTAAGATCGCCATTTTGGGGGTAGTTGGGAGCAGTAAGATCGCCATTTTGGGGGTAGTTGGGAGCAGTATTGGTACTATTTTGATGACAGTTTAACTCTGTTTAGTTACTACAGTACTCCCATGTAATGCTTCATACACACTTACTCTGTGTCAAGTATTGTTAGAAATGGGAACATTACTATTTAGTATTCCCACATCTAATAGTAATGGACACCAAGTTGTATACATACAAAAATATAGTGAGCACTCTATAAATTGAAAACCCAATGTGACATGCACTAATAGAAAACTGGGAGGGAAACCTGGTCTCCAGCCTTAGGTCAGTTCATGTGTTTATACCTTTTGCGTAACCTTATTGCACTTTATTAATGTAGGTGTATATACTGGCTTACTTCACACTTTGTCTATGCAAGTTGTATTGTATGCTAACTGCATGGCATAATTTGGTGTGCTGTTGTTACTAATGGACACAAAGTAAGCTTTAAAATGGCACTGTCATGCCGAACTTACCTTACTTTAATCGATTCTTCTTCCCTCCCTCTGTAAGGATCTGTTCTTCATTTCTTTCTAGGGACTACTTTGTCTTATGGAGGAACAAAGTGTGCTTCATTTCCGGTGGTCAGCAATTTCCCCACAATTCTCACCTTTGATCACTTTGACAGAACACCGGTGAAACTGTAGGTTAGGGATCAACCACTATTGTATATGTGTTACTATTGAGTCTGGTTGCTGATAACTGATGCCCATAATCTGTACATTTAAAGTTTGAAATAGAAACTTCTATACAAATGTGGCATTAAATGAACATGCTGACTGCAATCACACTTCTATCACTCAGGAGGTCTTACTTCATATTATGGAGTCAAATATATTTACTTTTTTCACATTAATGGGTAGCACTTACTTGTTGCTTTTGATTTGGTGTCTGCTGATCCTTTTTCAAGAGGTATTTCTTCATTAGGATATGTAGACACACGTTTCCATTACCGTGTGTGGAAGTTTTATGACTGGTATATTTACTATAGTTCTGTTTCAAGTTATTAACTGAAGCTTATTTAAATTTCTATAGGGACCGTGTCTAGGTCCATTTATTTAAATTGCTATAGGGACCGTGTCTAGGTCCATTCTTAGTTTCAGGAACTGTCTCTGAGGAAGTTTTAGCTGGGTTGCTGGTGATTTTTCTGGGTGCCCAGTGATTCGATTCATGCCCATTGCTATGCTGAAGTTGTGAAGCCTAGCACCTCAGTTGTTTTTGCATACTTTGGTTGAGTACTGAATACATTACCTGGCCAGGTGTTTTGGCATACAAAAGGTCACAAGTCCCAGCAATCAAGCTGTAGTTGGAATGCCCGTTCCAAAAACTATCCCAGAATGCTTGTTTATGTTTTTCTTTGCTTCATTCTACTGCAGGGAGGAGTGTCAAGAACAAGTGCACCGCTACCCTAATGCAAAATTCAGGAAATTCACGACCCATGACAACGCGTGGAGTTATGTAGATCGCGATGAGGAAGACTCTTCTTATGCCTCCAATTACTCATCAAATCACAGAAGAAGAGGTTGGCCTAATTACACTTTATTTTTTATGATTTAATCTTCGATTTAAAAAAAAAGGCTATGGTGTCCTAGTTGTTGACTAGTCATGTGGCCTTACTTTCAATTGTTTCTTTACTTTTAGGTTTCTCGATTTTAACTACACTCCATATACTTAAAGTGGCTCTGTCACATCAAGCTTACCTTTCTTCTATTGTTTCCTCTTTCCTTCCTCATTCAGAATCTGTTCTTTGTTTCTAATCTATTTATCTATAAAACCCCAAGACAAATTAGGGACTACTTTGCCGTATGTATTTCAACTACGCTTGACAATTGTGACAAAAGGTAGCTTAAGTCATGCTCCAATATCTTTGTTCCGCTAACAAAGGGTGAAGCTCGCCTTAAAGGGACACTGTAGGCATCCAGACCACTTCAGCTCCTTGAAGTGGTCTGTGTGCTCTCCTCTTATCACTTAGTGCTGCAATGTAAAATATTGCAGTACCAGAGAACTCCTATGTTTACTTTGGAGCACTAAGTGTGCCCTCTGTGGCTGTCTATCAGACAGCCACTGTTGGCGCTTTCGAAATCGTAGCAGACTTTTGGTCCATTGTGACACTGGACGTCCACACGTTCTGCATGAGGACCTCCAGCATCAGATTTTCCCATAGGAAAGCACTGATTCAATACTTTGCTATGGGGAGGTCTAATGCATGCGCGGCATTTGCCGCACGTGCGCATTAGACCCTGCTCGTCGCGGGACGGAGGAGGGGGTAGAGGTTTGACCCATCGCAGAGGGACATTGAAGCTGGGATAAGTTTAAGGGGGAGGGGAGGGGGAGTTTACCCTTTATTTACTGGCGAGGGGGTGAGGCAGAGGGATCGATAGTGCCAGGAATACAGCTTTGTATTCCTGGCACTAAACTACAGTATCCCTTTAAGCTCAACCTATTGTCAAGACTGCTAATTGTGGGGAAAAATACATAGGACAAAGTAGTCCCTACTTTATCTTATGATTTTAAAGATGAACAGCTTCTGAAAGAGGAAACAATGATAAATTCAACTTTGGGGTGAAAGGGCCACTTTGGCCAATTAAAGCTATGCCAAGTAATATTGCAACACACTTGTCAAACTGTGTACAATGAAAGGTTAAAGGATCTTAACATGCATAGCTTCGGGGATATTAAAAAATAATTCTAAATACCTAAAGGGAATCAACAACGTAAAGGAGGAGACTATATTTAAGAGGAAAAACTACCACAAGAGGACATCTTAAATTAGAGGGGCTAATGTTTAAAAATATCAGGAAGGGGGGTGGAGCCAAGCCACTGAACCGAGCGGCCACATGTTACTGAAGCTCCGAGCCGACGAACGCCTTTATAGCTGCAAAATCGGATCTACATCACCACAAGCCCTGACCCACAAGCCATGGGGAAGAAACAAAAATCCGAAAAAAACGCATATGGGCATGAATATCGGCGACCTTTGGCGCCAGGCCCGGAGTGGAGCGGGGCCCAAGATGGCCGACTGCTCAGACATAGAAATATCGGTGGATTACTGCATGGGACTGTCAGAGGGGAATACAGTTTAGCCACAAACCACCATACTCTCCATCTCTCCACCGGACTCTGCCTCGGTAACGACTACTATAATGAGAGGGCTCCCTGCAGAACTCAGGTGGAACCTCCAGGCCGATATGGCCCAAATCCGACAAGAGGTTTGAGGCCTAACGAACCGCATGGAGGTCCTAGAAATCGACGCCCGCAAAAATACCCAACTCCAGAGGGCTGTACTGGACCTGCAGGCACAACAAGACAAAACAGATCATAAGATGGCGGTGGCAGAGGACCAAAGGCGCAGCCTAAACCTCAAGATAAGAGGTATATCGGAGGAGACACCGGAGAGGGAGACACCACACCTGCTACGGCGCCTCCTCGCAGCACTACTGCCACCCAGGCAGGCAAAACAGGTGGGCCTGGAGGGGATGTTCCGCCTGCAAAAATCGACAAAAGCACCGAGCTCAGCACCAAGAGACCTACTGGTGAAATTTCAGAGCAGCAAAGATAGATCAGCGGTTATGGGAGCTGTCTGGAATCACTCAACCTACGCCTTTGAAGGGATGCAGCTCTCGTTCTACACGGACTTATCAGGATACACCATGGCTTGGAGAAGATCGCTAAAGGCCTTCACAACCCTGCTCCGAGCCAAAGGGATCTTGTATCGGTGGAGATTACAACACACTTTAGAGGTCCAACAAGGCACCGCAACACACCCTATCTGGGACTTACAGGAAGCGAGAGACCTGTTGCCAGCCTTGGGACTGTCTAGGGACGCTCTGAAATCAGCTAAACCGCTCACCACGGTCCCGGCAACCCACACATGGAATCCGGACACAGTACTCCCTTTTGTACCCTGGGAGATAAGGCCAGATGTCTATGTGGCGGTAACCACTTGATTGTCCACGGGCACCCGGCAGAGACCAGCTGATACCAACCCACTAGGACTGGTGATCACTCCAACAGCTAACGTTTAAATGCTCTAATTATCCTTTTATGTTACTTTGTTTAACCCCTTAAGGACACAACTTCTGGAATAAAAGGGAATCATGACGGAATATATCCGTCATCTGTCCTTAAGGGGTTAACACTCATTTTTGTTGTTTTTTCTCTATATTCACCTCTCTACTTTATTTTAAATTCTATGCAAGGTCTCACTCATCGGAAAGGCCTAGAAGTAACATTTACGTAGACAGGAAAAAGGAACGAGGGACTAAGACCAATGACCACACCCCTTTTCCCCGTGTACCTACAGGTAGACTCATACCCATACATCGACACTGGATACGCAACTCTGACACAACGCTCTGTTCCAGGTCGGGCCTGGAGGTGCCGCGCTCCCCTCGGGAGCCTGGGGGGCAGAATAGGGATGAGACATCACCCCTTAGAGGCCAACCACACTTTATACTGACAGACACCGTTTAACCCCCATGGCTGCGGGCCCTGACGAGAATCTCTGAAGTAGCCCTTCTTTCATATGCAAAGCACATAATCTTTCCCACAGACTACCTCCATAGACTCACAGCACACGCCCAGTGCCCCAACTAAACATAGACCAAAGAAAGACAACCCCCCACCCACCCAGAGGGGCACTCCACTACACGCACGACGACCGCTAGCCTTTTTAAACCCCCACTGGATGTTAGCCAATTGTGACCCATGAGTGCACCACGATTACTTAAACTGTGCTGTAAAGCTACAGGTCACACTGATTTATCTATACACCCGCAATGAGAGATCTACAAATGACACTGTTTGCCAATGCTTCTTCTCTCCGCACAAAAACAAAGAGTTTATAATACCAGTTAACACCAAGTTGAAGACTAGGTAGAAATGTCAGTCTGACAGATGTTAATATAGCCTTCACTTCTCTGTAAAAAATAAAAACTGTGCAACCCGCTCAATGCCCTATACGATCCACTGATGTTACCTGAATGCGTGCTATTGTGGCACATTGTCTATGCTTGTTATTTTTATGCACAAGTAAAATAAAGAATAAAAAAAATATATAAATGTCTCTGTCTCTCCTTCTATCCTTCTATCCTTGCTATAAGATAAGGCCAGGGACTAATGAAAGTATTGAGAAAATTGGGCAGACTAGATGGGCCAAATGATTCTTATCTGCCGTCACATTCTGTTTTTCTATGTAATCTAGGTGAATAGTACAGGCCAAGTTATTTTGCTCAACCTTTGCTGTATTCTGATATTCACAGCCTTTTCTATATTAATTTGACTTTTGACTAGATGTTGTGTAACTATTTCTTACTGCAGATACTTCATCTGCTGTTGTGTACACAGATGGCTGCTGTACACGAAATGGCCAATATGAAGCACGAGGTGGGATTGGTGTTTACTGGGGTCCCAATGATCCATTGTGAGTACCTAACTTTTCTTTTTCTCTTAATGCAATATAGACTTTTGTGACAGCATTTATTTTCTGCTACAGTAGGCATTACATATTGCATTTTATTCAGTGTTCAGTAGAATATCCCCACTTATGCAATACTCCATTATTATATATTCATAGCAATAGGAGTACAATTCATAAGTCACATTTAAAGTCTGTAATGTGCATTGATGTGGTTATGGTGTATAGTGTCCCGCTTTAACCCCTTGAGGACCGACTACTGTCCTGAACCATCATAACGGTATTGGGGTACTTACCTGATCGCCGTCGTTCCCCCGGTGGTGATCAGCATTTCACCCGGCCGCAATAGGTGCCTGTGTATCTGCCTGTAGGGGGACTGTCTGTGCTGACAGGCAGTCTCGCTGCATCTGTAAAATAAAAAAGAAAGTTTAAAATAAGCAATCGGTGTAAAAAAATAAGTGTGAGTGTGATATAGGTATGTATGTATGTATGTATGTAAATTCTACATGCATATTTATTTAATATTTTTACATAATTAAATAATTTTATTGATTGCAATATGAGGGACATGCCTGACAACCCACCAGGCCGAAAGTTCAGAGAATTTAATTTGCTAGCACTGTTTAACCCTATGACTTTCAAAAACACCATAAAACCTCTACTTGTGGGGTACTGTTATATTAGGGAGACTTCGCTGAACACAAATATCACTTTCATAACAGTGGAACTTATATTTTTTAAATATAAGGCTTGATTTAAAAAAAAAAAAAAAAATATATATATATATATATATATATATATATTCTTTTAAAAAAAAAAATGTTTACATTTGTCAGATTGGTTATGTTGCCTTTGAGAGGGTATGGTAGCCCAGGAATGAGAATTACCCCCATGATGGCATACCGTTTGCAAAAGACAGCGCTGGTCATCATGCACCCGTGTTCTTATTGGGACATTTTTAAAGCCAAGGTCATTTACCCCCATCAAACCATACATTTTTGAAAAGTAGACAACCCAGGGTATTGCAAAGGGGGTATGTTCAGCCTTTAGTAGCCACTTAGTCAAAAGCACTGGCCAAAGTTGGTGTTTTTTTGCATTTTTAGCACAAACAAATATAAATGCTAACTTTGGTCAGTGTTTGTGACTAAGTGGCTACTAAAAAACACTGGACATACCCCATACTGAATACCCTGGGTTGTCTACTTTAAAAAAAAAATATGTACATGTGAGATGTGATTCAGGGATTTATGACAGATAACAGTGTTGCAATGTCACTATTGCATTAAAAATATACGGTATGGGGGCGGTGCTTAACGATTGAAGAGACAGGTTGCATGCTTGCTGAGCTCCAGGCCAAGACACGGGGAAAACCCCACTTTTAACCCCCTTAAACGGGCCAAACCCACCCCAGGGTGACCCCAGCGCACAAGCAAGCCTAATGGGACGAAAAACCAAAAAAATCAAACCTTAAAAGCCCACAAAGAGCATGGATATCGGTGCGCTATGGCGGCAGACTGGCGGCGCCTCAGGCCCCAATATGGCATCTATGCATGGCGGGTGCTACGACTTCTACGAGGAGTCGTCGGATGAAGGTGAGGGGGAATTTACCCCGGGCCGGCCTCAGTAATCACCAGCTCGAACGCAACCCCCGCCATGGCCCCCACGCCTGTGAGCATGGAGGCCATCAGAGAGCTTATGGCGGAACATCATAAAAGGATATCGGCGGATGACGCCTCCATTAGGGATACACTGCAGGGCCTAACTGGTCGACTCGGGGCCGTGGAAAATACCACGAACACCCAAAGCAGCCAAATACATACGCTACTTCAGGAGCTGAAACAGCTAGCTGGGCAGAATGTCCTACGATTTGCCGCGCTTGAAGACAAACGCCGCCTAAAGCACCTTAAGATCAGGGGCATTAGCGACGACGTTCCGGACGATGAACTACCCCATTTTACTAGGCGGCTCCTTACGGCTCTACTGACCCCGAGGGTAGCCAAAGCGGTGACAATAGATGGAATATTTCGAGTTCCAAAGCCAGTCAGGGCCCCAGCCACAGCTACAAGAGATGTTGACCTGCAGTTCCAGACTTACAAAGCTAGAACCGCAGTCCTGACAGCTACCAGAGACCAATCATCTTACCTTTTTTGAGGACATCTCTCACGTTCTACCCTGATCTCTCGGGAGCAACATTGACCTGGAGGAAGTCCCTGCAACAACTGACAACCCTCCTGCGAGCACAACGCATCAGGTACCGCTGGGGCCCAGCTCATACCCTACTGGTCACCAAGGGTGACAACACACAGTGCGTAGCATGCAGGAGGCACCGGCGACACTGGGACAGCTGAACCTCCCATCGGACTCATTGGCCCTACCGACACCAACTGACAAGCAAGCGAACCCACAGAATTGGAGCATGGCCAGTGCTGCGGAATTCATCCCCAGAAGATATACCGGTGCACCTAAAGCTGCAGCAACCACCTCAAAATATCGGGACTATAACTGAACTTGCCGGGACATTACCCTAAGATGCTGAATCCACTTTAGAGCTGCTCTCTGACGAGCTAACACCCTGCTTGGCGGATGGCCGCACTCCTTTACCCTCTGACAAACACATCCCACGTTAGCGCAAGGACCCACTATAGGGAGTCCCATAGGGTAGGTACAGAGTTAACCCCTCGCATTCCTGACACTACATAGGCACTCCAAACTAGCCTACCTGCCCAGTAACCAGGAGCTGACATTTAGCCTTCACCTAACCTCCCTCATGAGAGTGCTGACCTCCATGCACACTACCATGAAGGGCCCTCCGAGGACCTTTCAACCTGACGACAAGCAGGCACCCCCCCCCAGCAATGTAGTCACGCTGCAGACACAGCAAACCACAACCCACAACACACCTGCTCAGAAAAGAACTCTGCCCCACCTGCACTAAAGTAACCTGACCTCCAACAACTCACCATAATTGTACAGCGCATACAACTGCCACCACTTCAGATGTGAGATATATATATATATATATATATATATATATATATATATATATATATATATATATATATATATAAACAAATAAGCATTAACCTTGGCATGCTACGTTATTAAAGGGAAACTCCAGTGCCAGGAAAACGATCCGTTTTCCTGGCACTGGAGGGTCCCTCTCCCACCCCCCAATCCCCAGTTGCTGAAGGGGTGAAAACCCCTTCAGTGACTTACCAGAGGCAGCGACAGGTCCCACGTCGCTGCTTCCTCCTCCCCGCCGCTCCTCCTTCTGCTTACGTCGGCCGGTGGGCGAGACTGATCTCGCCCGCCGGCCAAGGAGACCTAATGCGCATGCGCGGCAATGCCGCGCATGCGCATTAGCGCACCCCGTAGGAAAGCATTGAAAATTAATTTCAATGCTTCCCTATGGGGAATAGAGCGACGCTGGAGGTCCTCACACAGCGTGAGGACGTCCAGCGACGCTCTAGCACAGGAAACCTGTGCTAGGGACCAGGAAGTTCCCTCTAATAGACAGCCACTAGGGGAGGACTTAACCCTGCAAGGTAATTATTGCAGTTTAAAAAAAACTGCAATAATTACACTTTCAGGGTTAAGAGTAGTGGGAGTTGGCACCCAGACCACTCCAATGAGCAGAAGTGGTCTGGGTGCCTGGAGTGTCACTTTAATCTCTGATGTTCAATGTTAATCTACAAAATATAGCCTTGTTAATCTCTTTGCAATCTTAGACATAACTGCATTTTGTTCCAGCATGTAGTTTAACTAACAAACAAAAAATTGTGCACAGTATTTCCTATGCCATGATATCAGATGTTGAAAACCGGTCTCGTACCGCTGTTGTGGTGTCACAGACCTAACTGTCAACCCATGCATGAATAAAATAAAGAATTAAAAAAAATATATACGGTATATTGAAACAGCAATTTTCCTACTTGTACTTATAGCCCTATAACTTGCAAATAAGTATGTAAATACTGGGTGTTTTTAAACTCAGGACAACATTTTGAATCTATTTAGCAGTTTTTTTCATTACCCTTTGTAGATAAGCAAAAGATTTTCAAGTAAAAGTCCAAAAACATGTTTTTTGTTTTTTTGTTAAAGTAAAATATGACATGATACAAATAATGGTATGTAAAGGAAGCCCTTTTTGTCCTGGAAAAAAAATAATATAATTTGTATGGGAACAGTAAATGAGCGAAAAATTACAGCTAAACACAAACACCACAAAAGTGTTAAAACCGCTCTGATCCTTAACGTACAACATGGCCAAAACAGGCCGGTCCTTAAGGGGTCAAAGGTCCTTTGTCATTTCCTGGTTTTAGCTCACATTCTGATCACAAGCAAATGTAAACAAACACTAGAATTTGAGCTATAGGTCTGTTCAACCATAATTTACCTATGTTGGCTTTGACTGCAATAAAACACATATTTGCATTCAAAAATGTCTCAAGTACAACTTCATGTTCAGGTTTTATGGGATTTTTCAGAATAGGGTCAAATATAGGGCTTTCCGCTCTTCAGGTTTTACATATTTGCAGATTGATTGTTTCCTTTTGAGACCATATTGCAGCCCAGGAATGAGAATTACCCCCATTATGGCATACCATTTGTAAAAGTAGACAATCGAGGGTATTCAAAATGGGGTATATCCAGTCTTTTTGTAGTAACCAGTCTCAAATCCTAGCCATTGTTCGCATTCATATTTTGTTTTTTGCATTTTTCACAGAAAAACTGACTTTCACTGATATCAGTGCCATTGTACATTTTACTGCTCTAAAACACATTTGTTTTAAGCAATGTCTTACGAGTATAACTTAAGCAATGTCTTACGAGTATAACTGGGCCTCCCATGTACAGGATTTATGGGGTTTATGGAAGGTTGCAGAATATAGAACTTGCCAATTTCAGTCTTCAAGCCTTGAAATTTGACAATGTCATGGGGATAAATGTGTTGGATGCCCATTCCATGTCACCTCTGAGATAGTAGGGCAGCCTGAGTAATATTTCCACCATTATGGCATACCATTTTCAAAAGTAGACAACACAGGGTTTTCCAAATGGCATAATTTGAGTTTAGTTTAGCCACTCTAAATCACTAAATGTGGCCAGCATTTGTGATTAGTTTTTTCTATTTTAAATTTTTATATATAGAATTCCATCTTCACAAGAAATGTCATAATTTTGATATGAGTTAGTGCAATAAAGCCTCAGTGTTTATTACACACTATCTCACGAATATAACAGGGACAGGCCAAGGTCAGGGGAATCCAGAAGTCAGATTAGTCGGTAAAGAAAATAAGCCAATAATTGAGTACAGGCAGTTGACAGTCTGAAATCCAGAAAAAACAAACTGACCAAGTCCCACACAGTGATTCCATAGTTCAGCTCTGTATGGTAGACTTTGAAACCGCTTTTGTTATGCAGAGGGTGGGTAGAGCACTAATAACTGAAGTCTTTTCAGACTCCTTTCTTGTAACAAACACAGCACTTTCTCTGGGGTGACATTTTGGAGGGTGTAGACATGGGATTTGGGAGGAAAGTTTTTGCCAAAGTGGGAAGATTGGGGGCCTGGGCAAATAAAATATCAGACATTTTCACCATAAAATCTAGGAATGGGTATGGTCAACCTAATACTTTCTTTTTTGTGAAGCACATCAGAGTTAAAAATTGCACTCTGGGTTAGATAGACTGCAGTTTTCTTCTACTAGGTTCTGCTTTTTGGTTCACCAGGTAAGGCTGTATACACTGGTCTGCCAAGTCTACTTCCCTCCTATCATTCCTGCATTCTACAATGCATTTCAGCTTTTCCAACTGCTCAGTTCTATCTCTGACACTGGCACTGTACTTTTGTCGTGCCTTGTAGACTGCATGTATGCATCCTTCCTATCTGTGAACTGAAGGGCAAACAACTCATCCTGGCAGAGAGCTTGTCAGGCTTAAGGGGTAACTGCTGCAATTTGTTTGGTTTTTTCACACTGGGCCACAAGCTAGGTTTTCAAAACAAAATTTAAATGGGGAAGGGGAAAGGTCAGATCCCAGACAATCTTGTCATTTTACCTACAGAATCAAGGCATGCAGGTGGGTCAAAATGGCTATTCTTCCCATGATAAATATGACACACCCATGTATAGCCAGTAGTGGATTCGCATAATTTGTAGCATTTCACACCATATCCTGCCTGCTATGGAATATTTTGCTTAAAAAGCAGTATACCTTTAAATCTCACTAATATAATACACGTTTGTCATGTATTTAGTTGATTCTGATACTCTGCTTTTTGA
The DNA here is from genome assembly GCF_036172605.1 of Pelobates fuscus. Classification (NCBI taxonomy): domain Eukaryota; kingdom Metazoa; phylum Chordata; class Amphibia; order Anura; family Pelobatidae; genus Pelobates; species Pelobates fuscus. The sequence goes on from NC_086318.1 coordinate 61,689,583, forward strand.
CAATAACCATAACTAGGGTTCAAGCCCAAAGTTTGAGCATTTCTGGGACATCCATGGGATGACACATGTTTGCTCTATTGTAATTTGACCCTGGATTGGCAGCGACATACTGGTTCAGGGAAATTTACCCTAACGTAGACATACGCACCAGAGCAGGGAATCACTCTAATTTGTTTGAGGAAAATTCCCCGAACATAGACCAGCTCTCTAACGTGGGCAATCCCTTGAATCCCCACACTAGAGCGCTGGTCGTAAGTGCTAGCCATCATAAAGTGAGGACCACTTGTAATACATTCTCCTTCAGCCCCTGCCAGCCAACCACCCAATCCAGTCTATCTGTAGGTGTGCATGTATGTGTCAGTGTATCGGAGTATGTGTGTATGTGCAATTGTATCCCTACATCCCAGCAATCAAACTCAATACAACATTCAAACACAAACATGACCTACAAAGACACTCTCAAACTGTATACTAACACTCAAGCACACCCTTCACTCAAACGCCAATACTACACGCATGTAAGCATAACATACAAACTCACCCCTGTTTTAAAAAGCTAAAATGATCTACAAACCCCAACTCACAGAAGCACACCTGCTCTCCAAATATATAAAACATTATGCTCTGTTAATTAAAAGGTTTGTGCACGAGCTCCGAACCGGCAGGCAGAATCCGGGGGTTACAACGCAGGCTACCAAGCCCACACTCACCAGAGGGTGCATCACTCACGTCGGGGGTGCCCCGCTGAGCAAATCAACACCACCCTGGTGTCTGCAGACCCCGGGAACGCAGAGATCTCAATGCGGCCTACTGGGGCTGAGGCAGGGGGGAGACGGCCGCTCCCCTCTCGGCCAGAGCCCACAAGCGATCTTACCTCAGAGTACCCCCCCCCCCTCTGGACCGGTGGGGGACATCCCGGTCCCCTCTGGACGCATGGACCAGCATGGAACATGAGCATACCAGCCACGAGAAATGAAGGGGCAACAGACCCACGAGTTGCAGCCAATATGGCCGCCCGACCTAAGAGGAGAAAGCGGAGCACATGCCCAGAGGTGCACACATCCCCAATAGAGATATTTGACAGGACCTGCGCTGGCCTCAGGGCAGCACTGCAAAGTCGAGGGGTGACTCTCCGCCAAGCGGATCTAATGGTGGCCTCCTGGATACGACCAGCAGCGCGACGCAGGTACTACAAGCAGGCACACAGAGCATCCAAGATGGCCGTCAGGAACCATAGACACCGGAGGGCCTCGCGGCAGGACTCGGCACCAGGCCTCTCGGGCTCACGCATCCATCTGCAGACAAGCAATACCAAGACCACAAACCCAGCGACGCACACAAATAAAGCGCCTGACCTTAAGCCCGGCTATCAGTGCAGCACCAGGCGCCTCTTCCCAACAGCGGCCACAACACAAGCGACTGTGAGACAGCACACCAAAAAGAGACGCACTAAAGCGGTCTCCCGAAACGGAGATACAGGGATGGCCTCCAGGTCGGGCATCGGCTGAGGCAATATGGACAGATACGTGGTGAGGCTCACGGCCCAAGACCCTGCACACAATGCAGAGACTCTCTCCTCCCAAAGCTCACCGCATGTCAGACTCATTACACCTGTTTACTTACACTTAGCACTACTCTGCCCCATTTTGATTTTGATTTTCATTTGTTTGTTGTTTATTGCGCAAAATAGGCATGTACCATCAATGCTGGTTTGCATTACATCACATAATGCTGCTTCCTCTAGCTTTTCATAGCACACTAAATGCAAACCGCATATTTATAAACGTAAGCGCAACTAATATAATTATAAGTGACGCTACCCTAGCAGGTTATAACATATAAGCGAATTGTCTAACTTCCACAGGTACATATGTACTAGCTAACGGTTGTCACTGGCGTTGTATTACACTACCTGTACTATCTATGTTGATTCTCACATAATTCACACATGAACCAAGCCTGTTTGTATAATATATTTACATTTCGACTGTTGCTTTAACGTTACATTAATTAAGCATGATAAAACAAAAAAAATTGTGCCAGTTAATCGTATACCCCGCATGTTAAGCGTGGGAAATCCCTGAGGATTGCTTTTGGGGCACCTCAAGCTTACCTGTCTTATTTTCGTGCACTACAAAAATAAAGAATTAAAAAAAAAAAAAAAAAAGGTTTGTGCTACAGCGCAAAATTTTTCGGGGTTCCAAGCTGTTGGTACACTATGTCAAAGGGTTCCACGGGAAAAATTTGTTGGCAACCCCTGCTATAGAGATTCACTGGAGCATGGCCATTGGTGGACAGTCTGGCTTAAAAAAAAGGAAGCCGGGAGATATCACATGCAGTCACATGAGAAAAAATCTGATCAAAGTAAAGCTGAAAACTGGTACTCTTGAAGCTAATTTCCACACTATTTAGGGAAAAAAGGCAATTGGTGACAGTAGGTTTAGTGGGGGGGGGGGAGGAAAGGGGAGTGGAGGATATGCATTTTAACAGTTCTTAAGTTCTCTCACCTCTAAGTCAGGATTAGAGTGGGGGTACAGAGACATTGTCAGACAGTGTTTGAAATCCTTGGTTGACGCACTGTAACCGTGACCAGTGACAGGCTGTGAATAGGATTGCGTGCTGCCGGTTAGCCACAGGGGGACTAGTACAAAGGCAGAAAAGGCTGCGCCAATAAGGTTAGTCTCACTAATGTAACAGGATAACGTCGGGTGCAATCCTCAGGAGTTGGTAGTCCTAAAATAAGTCTCACTGCTAAAACAGGATAAAATTGGGATTTAATCCTCAGGAGTTGATCTGTCGGATGGTTAAAATATCCGTATATGTGGAGGTAAAAAACCAACCAAAAGTGCAATATGCCAATATCCAGGAATAGGCATTATAGCAAAAGCAGGTAGTACTCACATTTAATAGAGCTAAACCAGCTCTGGAGTGGAGGGCGTACAGTGGTATGAAAATGGTGAGAAAACAATAGTGCGCTCAATATGATAAAAATGAGATATAAATAATTAAAATTATATGCACAAGTATAGAGAATTTTATTTTTTTACGACCATCTCCTGAGGATTGCACCCTATTTTATCCTGTTACATTAGTGAGACTTTAACCTTATTGGCGCAGCCTATTCTGCCTTTGTACTATTTCCTGTCTTTTTTGAAGGGTTAGAAGGATTCCCTTCCTTAAGGTTGCTGCCCACCGACCTAGTGTTTATAAATTAGCGCTTACCTTCTGTTGTCTTTTTTGTAGACACAGGGGGACTGCCAGACGTGTCCTCTGAGCATGATCTGAAGCTTGGGATAGAATGCCAGAATGGGTACGGGCTAAACCACTGGGCACCCTAACCGTATTAATGGGTTAAATGTATACTCCAGCAGCATCAATCTTCAATTGACTTTCAGGGAGCGTGGAGTGATACTGGACAGGGGCACAGCTGACACTCTAAGCCACTTAATTGCTCCCCATTCATAAAAAAAGTACCTTGAAGTAGTACATGGAAGTCCGCTTCATATAAAATATTGCTACAAGCTATGGGAAAATAAGTTATTTATCTTTACAGGAATGTTTCAGAAAGGCTTGAAGGGAGACAGACTAATCAAAGAGCTGAACTTGAGGTACACATTTACTTGTATACATTGTTAAATATATAGTTACATTATATTGTCAACTTGTTCTATATGTTAGTGTCTTTTCTAACAATTTTCTAAATATTTTTTCATTTAGGCTGCAAGTAGAGCAGTGGAACAAGCAAGAGCTCAAAATGTACCTAGACTTCAAGTTTGCACAGACAGCAAGTTTACTACCGACGGTAAGTCACAATTGTATGGATTTCTCATGCAGACCACAAACCTCTCCTTCCCTGTAAAATTTAGAGTATTCAGTCTGCCTTTACTATAGTAGAGGCCACAAGTTCCATAAAGTACAAGAATATGCCTTCAATTTTTATACCCCTTAAAGGGGGTAAGGGATGTTGCCTCGTTGCAGGAGTTCAAGTAAAACACTGACATAGGCTCTGCAACTGAAGCCTCGGGAGCTGAAGAGGATAGTCAGGAGGAGCATGGTGGCCACTACGAGGGATAGGTTCTGGGTATTATAGCTCCCCATGGCAACTGGACACCCAGTGGCACTGACAGAGCCACTCAAACCTTAAACTGCTGTTCCTAATCTTATGTGTGCTGTTTATTTAGGCATGAATAAATGGGTGCATTCATGGAAGCAAAATGGATGGAAGACCTACAGTGGTGGAGAAGTGGTCAACAAGGAATCCTTCCAGAAGTTAGACCGGCTGTGTAAGGGCATGGATGTCACTTTCGTGAGTATGAACAATGTGCTGGAATGAGTCACTGTCACAATTTTACTCAAAGTATAAGGACAAATCATGTCTGTCCTGAAGGCTGGCATCTCCTTGTGTGTTGGACTATTACACAATAAGGCAGCTCTGCAGTACTAATTGAGTGATCACCCTTAGAATTTGTACTATTACATTAATGATATGACAACATTTGAGTTGTGCACACGTTTAGACAAGGGTGTTTTCTCACTTGTGTACTCCAGGAATGGAGGGCAAACCCCCAAGGCCACACGGTTACATCAAGAGCCCAGGCAGTTTCCTCAAGGTAGGCAGTCTTTATTTTAGGAACAGTTTACTGCAACATTTTGAACCTCAATTGAGCCTTTGTCAAGCCTGTCTATCTTGAGGAAACAGTTTCTCTGTGTGCCTGAGCTCTGTTAAAGGAACACTATAGGGTCAGGAACACACATGTATTCTTGACCCTATAGTGTTAAAACCACCATTTAGGTGGCTTGCACTCCCTTAACCTCAGAAGGGGTTAAAACTTTTCTTATTTCAGCCCCGATCTGCCTCCTTGGTGACATCAGTTTACAATTTTTAGCCAATCTAGTGCATTAGCGGAAGTCAGCACCTCCTCGTAGAGATGCATTGAATCAATGGAAGTGAAGTTCATTCTGCATGGAGACACTGAACTGCAGTTCATCTGAGTGGCCAGTGGAGTAATCCCTGTAATGCAAACACTGCATTTTCTCTGAAGACCATGTTTACTGCAAAAAGAATGATTATATTCACCAGAACAAATACAATAAGCTGGCATGTCCGCATTTTTTATTATTTTATTTAATCTCCACCTTTAATTCGGTCTTATTTGTTTGCTTATTACCACCAGCTTGCAGCTCCCTCCTTGTAGAAGTAAAAATACATATTAGTATATTGATTATAATCTCCCTCCTGACCCTACTTATTATGCCTTGAGTAGGGGAATGACTACTAAAATGAGAAGCCAGAGACCAATCCAAAAAGGGGGAACCTTACACAGGCAGTCACTTGAGAGGCTGGGGGAGAGACATGTCCATATTCGTGGCATAGAGACGGAAATTCATAGAGACGGAAATACCTAACTTTCGTCCTAAAACGGATGGACACACTTTCGACTTTCTGTTAAGATGAAATTTGGTCCATTCGCCGGTGCCCTAGTCTAAATGACAGGACGTTTGGGAATAGCGAATGAAGCAACGCAAGATCAGAGGAAAGGGAGTATGATGGAAAAAATCTTCTGACACAGGAAATTGAGCTAACAAAGTTTCTCCTGGGTCAGAGAATGTCAGGCATAGGAAAAAGAAAACTAGATCAAAAAGGAAGAAAAGAACAGATTCTATGAGAAGGAGAAAAGGTGACAATAATGCTTTAAGGCAGATCTCTCCAGATAGGGTCAAGGCCATGGTGGTCAGACAGGTTTGTTTGAGGCTGTCACCATCCTATTTCTGGGAACCCTCATAAGCTCAAACCGCTTCAACTGCCAGGAGCTGTTCCAGAACATGAGTTCTGTGGAACTTCTATAGATCACCACTTGTGATCAGCAAGTTAATGCCTGAATCTTACAGCTGTCATTTGTGATGGCTGCTGGGATTGGAAAAAAATATGAATCGCGCAAGACCATAAGACAAAGTAGTCCCTACTTTATTTTATCTTTCTGAAATAGTATTTGTATTTTGTAAAAAAAAATATTATTCATAAAATACTGAGGTGATAGCTGCATATAAAGGGACATTCTAGTTACCACAAAAACTTTAGATAAAAGGGACACTGTAGTCACCAGGACTACAGCTTAATGTAGTTGTTCTGATGAGTATAGTCATTACCTGCAGGCTTTTTGCAGTAAACACCCGCTGCATGTAGACTCTGACCTTTCCTCATAGAGATGGATTCATTCAATGCATCTCTGAGGAGATGCTGATTTACAAGCACAGCTTTTGGTTCCGCACCAGCCCGCCTCCTCCACTGAATTTACAATCTCCACCAATCCAAAGCTTTCCTATGGGAATGCATTGTGATTGGTGGAGATAATCACATATGATGTCAGCCTAGTAGGCAGTTCGGTGGCAGAACCAGAACCAGCAGACTGAAATAAAGATAAGATTTCTACCACATTTGGGGGTGGAGCTAGATAGTGTTTTAACACTAACGTCAGAAATACATGTTTGTGTTTCTGACACTATAGTGTTCCTTTAATGATGCATTTTTCATGTATATATCATGCAATCTCACTGCTCAGTTGTCTGCCATTTAGGAGTTAAATTAACTTTGTTTATGCAGCCCTAGTCTCGCTTCCCTGCATGTGATTTGCACAATCTTCCTATACACTTCCTGTAAAGAGTCATCTAATGTTTACACTTCCTTTTATTGCAAATTCTGTTTACTTTCTTATCTCCTGTTCTGTTAATAGACCCGCAGAAGCCTACTGTATGTAATTAAAGTTAATTTTACAAAGCAGGAGATAAAAGCTTTTTAAAGTAAGTTGCATCTGTTGCATGGTAGGTCCAGTGTGGGATGCTCTAGTCGGAGTGAACTCTGTTCCATATGTGCACTGCCTGTACGGATGTACCTGGGCCGAAATGATGTCCCATTCTGACTTCTGGTACTTCTATATAGTACTCACAAGGGCAGTGTTCATATGCATCAGAGCTGTTTCGCTGCCCTTACCACCCCCTCTGTACTTTGTTCATTTATGGCAGTAAACACCTCATGCCATACCATGGTTTTGTAATATTGATTTTTTTATTTTTTTTTATTAAACAGAAACATGTTCCAGGGCACTCTGGACTTGTTGGAAATGAAATGGCTGATCAACTAGCAAAAAAAGGCTCAAGGAGATGAATAATTAAATTTTGATATCTACTTTACTGGTTTTGGGGCATTCAAGTGTTCACTGAATTGACAATCAGAGGAAGCAGATTTTTAGTTTGGATGTTAACACAACTAGTTAATTTTAAATTAAATCCTTGAATTTCCTCACCACCCATTTACATATCTGTTAACTGTGTGTAAACCACATCTCACTAACTTTTAAACTGCTTCAGAGCGGTCTGTCTGTTATTAAAACTCCATTACTGAATTAAGAAACCACCAACGTTTCAGTCCCCGCTCAGAACTTTCCCCAGGGTCAACAATAAAACCACAATGTACACCTACATATAAGCATAATAAATACATACATGAATAATCATAGAAACTCGCCAAAGGTGTTGTGCACCCACGAGAATGCTCCGCCCCCACCAATCATGTAGGGCGTGAAATCTTAAACGGGGGACACGACCAGATCACCATGGTGATCCCACAAAAACTGTACTCCGTGTCTGAAAGGAACTTCCACCAAAAAGATAGGATAAAGGCTAATTAAAAAATAAACATATCGATTTTTACACATCAGCACTTTTCATGCTATAGCTGTTTCAGTGGCACTTATTTTCACATTCATTTATGGGCCTTATATCACTTTTTGAAGATACAAATTAAATTGTATTTATAGATGTTCCTATATATCCCTTTTGCACTAACAATTGTTCAATTCATTTTTCCTTTTGAGATACATAACACTTTAAAGTATTTAGATTACTGTATACTGTTTAAATGATCTATTTCAGCACTTTACACTAGCATCACTACATGTTTAAACAGCATGTTTTTATTTATTTATAATTTAGCCTTCATATCTTTTTGGTCGAAGTTCTTTCAGCCACTGAGTACAGTTGTTCGGGGATCACCATGGCGATCGGGTCATGTCCCCGGTTCCTAAGATCTCGCGCACTGTGATTGGTGGGGACAAAGCATGCATGAGAGTCCACTCTGAACGCTGGCGGTGGATGCACAACACCTAATCTATCATGTATGTATATATTAAGTGGGGACTGAAACGTTGATTGTTTTTTTAATTGATTAAAGCATTGTAGTTTTAAGGGGGGGAAGGGAGGTGTGTGTGTCAGACCAGGAACCTTGTGTGCACCGCTGGCAATGTGTGAGCTATGCAAGACTCGGATGATGATTCCTGCCACCAGTTACAACCTGGCTATGGTATGGCATGATTCTGCCAACAGGGGATTATGATCATTCTAATAGCCTTCCTCACCTCACTTTGTGAATCCTTGAACTGTCTCACTGTTTTGATTTTTGTCTGTTACATTGTAAGTTTAAACATTTGTATATGAAAGTTTCTGCATTTAAAAAAATAACTTCACCAGATCTGTTACACGGTTCTAACAGTATGTTCTAGTTGCTGACTTCTGTGTTTTTGTATTTCTATATAAAACTATTTGTTAATGTACCCCGTTGTTTTGAGGGTTATTAAAACAAATCTAGCTGCATCTTCTGACTTCATCTCATGTTTTTGAAACTTGGCTTATCCTGGATCATGTGATGGAGAGATGTGTCGTTTAACCTCTGTCAAAAATACTTGTTGAAGACTTGCATACAGGAAGCATCTGCGATTTGATTTTTTTTTTTTTTTTTAATACCTTGAATTTGAAGGTCTTGCTAATTTCTGGTGAAACACAAAAGAGCAAAGAAGAATCAATCAAAATACTGAGTGATTCAGAGACAATGGGAATTGGTGTAATGAAAACAAATTCCTTTATTTTCATTACAATGTATTCACAGTATAGTAATACACTTTAGCAATATGATAAATTGAGTGCACTTTTGTCAGAGTACATGGACATGTTTCAGAATGCGTAGACTTCAGTAACAGATATGAACTTATCATGAGATGTGAAATATACAGCACTTTGTGTATTAAATGAGAACCTCTGAAACACAGTTCCATGGAAATAATGCAGAGACACGTACTAAAGCATAGAATTGTAGATGATTTACAAGGCATATTTACACCACTGGATTAAAATATTAAATTAGAGCAGATACTTAATGAGGGTACAATATCAGCAAAGCACACCAAAAATGCTCAATACAATTGGTGAGTATTACCCACAGCTGCAAATCTGTCAATGCCACACGTTGGCCAGAACGGAGGGCCAATCTCTCAGTCCCAGAGCCGCCTCAGGGATTTGTAGAACTCTCCAGTTATCCTAATGTTGAGAAAGCTTTGGTAATATCTGAGCTGATCAGGTCTCCAGGCACAGACTTGGATGGGAGTCAGTGCCCTGAATCCAGGGACCCTTCTGCTTTTTACGGTGGGATCACAGGTCCCCTTGGGCTCTGAGTTCCAGGTGAGTGAATGGATGTTGGGTTAGAGGCTCCTCTGAATAGGTACCTGGCACAGAGGGACGGGTAGTCACAGCATCAGTGTGGGTCTGCTCTGCCTTAGGAGAGAGATGGGCAGGAGGTCTGTGGTCAACTTGGTTCAAGAAAGCTTGGCAGATCTTGTTAAAGGGACACTATAGTTACCAGAACAACTATAGCTTATTGTATTTGTGCTGGTCAGTAGAATCGTTTGCTTTATGGGATTACATTGGTGTGTCGATTTTTTTTTTTTTTTTCTTTCTAAACACATGTCTAGGGTGATCCCTAAATCCTGGACTGTTAGGTGTGCATTGAGGAGCACTGCACTACTAGTCTACCAAATCAGCAGGATTAGAGTATTCTGTTGTGGAGAAGGCAAAATGTTTGGGGACTGGGATAACCCACACTGCTCAAAAGGGGGGAGGAGGGGTAACTGGGTTGCAAGAAGTGTGCTTCATGATGCGCATCTAAAGCTTGGGAGGTTGGCCACCCCTCCCAAGCACTGGACAACATTCCTGTTGTGTCTTCGTGTTTGACTGGATTGAACCAGGTGTTACCGAAGTGGCAAGTAGCATAGTGGTCTGTGAGCTAAACCAAACTCTAGTTATTTTGCTTAATAATCTCAGGCCAGCTGGAGCTGTTGTAGATTGCGTCCAGCTATCTTGGCACCAAGCCCCGTCCCCCATTATCCACCCTTTTAGGATCCTGCTGTATCTCAAGTGTACTGCCTTTATATGTTGGAAAAACTGAGCTTTTTACTCACTGTAAATTTCTTCGTATTAGTGGCAATACAAAGCTCTCTCCTTATATACCGTAATACATTTGTGATTTTGCATGAGATCTGTGTGGCTTGTTCTTGCTATTAAGAGGGCAGTAAAGGTATTTAAGGGAGGAGACTAATGGTAACTTTTTATTTTTTAACATAAGATGTTATCTGTCCAGCACAAAATAAAATATCCCTAGTCTGCTGCTAATGCTAAGTAAAAATGTTTCCTGTGATTAAAAATTGTCTGCTTTCTATATTGAACAAAAGCTCTTCTTGAGGCTTTTCTCTCTCTTCATTTAGGCAATCCAGCAGTTCAGCCCAATTTTAAGGAATTACCCTCTTCTTTAGTCACACCAATTTAACACAGCAAAGGGTAGCTGTGTTATGCTAAATGGGAGTCTCCATTAATGCTCTGATCAGAGCTGAGCCCTGCTGTGTATGGCTATGGAGCTCATTGGCTTACAGTGTCAATTGGTCAGTCTTGGCTATTGAACTAAGGCCTTCAGTGTAGGACTTAGCTCACACAAAGAGCTTCTGGCTTCCTGTCATGGAGCAATACCCAGAGATGACAAGTCAAACCATTCTAAAACAGTTTGACTTGAGGTGGTTATAATACTTGGTGTGTTTGTTTAATTGAAAATCCTAGACATAGGATGCATTTTAACAATCTGGAGTTATTTGTTTTATTTAGTTCCAATTATAGGCAAAACTGAATTTTCAGTTAAAAACAAATACATTTAAGCTATGGAGGGAGGTGGGAGGAAGAGAAGAGTAATCTGTAGCTGATTAAATATGTTGCCATGCTAATGACAGATGTAGTTTTTGCAGAGATTTGATATTCAGCAGCTGTCCGGGAACAGAATTCAGGGCTGCCTAAGTTATGTGTGCCAGTGGTGTAAATAGCCCCCCAGTACAAAAGTGATTTATATCTCTGGACAGCTTTTTTTAAAGCAGGAATGCTGCATAACCAGACTTCTACCACCATTAAATCCCGGAAGTGGTCATGGTTGTGGGGGGGAGGAATATGTCTTGGTGTACTTCAATAAAATTATTGTGGAGACATTTTTTTGTCACAAGTGGGTTATTATGCCAATTGCCATGCTTTTGTTGTGTGTGTGTGGGATTTTTTTTTGTGTGTATTTAATCGAAAATTGTAGCTCCTTTTTAAGTTTCTGCAAATCCTTTGAAAACCCACATCAGCAAGTATCAACCAAAGTGAACCAGAAGGCCCTCCTGATTATCAACTTGGCTGCCAGTGGTGTGTTCCCTAATTTTTGCAAAAGTTCTGATTTCCCTTGAAACTGACACTGTTGTGACCTGTTAACTCCTAAGTACAAGCTGAAGTGCTTTAGGATTCAGGAGCGTCCCTTTAAGTTTTTGTCTTGTGTCTCACATGCAAGCTCTTACTACTGGTAGCCCAGGGATGACATAGTCGCACACTAAATACATGCCTCATATCCATAACCAAATATCTACGCATAAATACAAATGAAACAAATGCACATTTACTTTGTATCTTGTGAAAGCTACCAATTAATAAGAAGCCGGGCAAAACACTGTCAGATATAGATAACTGAAATTCCTTAACATATTTGTCAGGTTCCAACTGACTTCTGATTCAAGGTTATCTGTCCGCCTACAATTAGTCTTGTAGTAACAAGCAGTTTCTTGTCACAAGGTGGCACTAGTTCAACATGTTTAGTTTCCTGTTCAGTGCACCCTGCAGGTTTATTATCCTGATAAACCCACACAAGATCCAGTGATTCTGTCCTCTGATTTAGAAACAAGGTGTTTTCCAGGCCAGCAGTTGTGTTCTGAGAGAATGCAGACAGGCTCTGCGGCAGCCAAGGTTGTAGCCTGAAAAGACCTAGAAGCAAAATAATGTCATGAAGACAACTGACAAAGACCAGATATGGTGCTTTTCTTTCTGTCACAGCAGCATCTCCATCTGAATTGTCAATACAATAGAAATACTAAAATTAAAGGAACAGTCCATATTGGAATAAACCCACCTTTCACTGCATTAAATCGAAAGGGCACAGAAAATGTAAGAAGAAACAGGTTTCCATATTTTTTTTTTTTTTAGATATTACTGCAAATCCATATTTTTTTCAGCTTCTGCAATGAGCTTGCATCATTGTATTGCGCTTCTAAGGGTTGAAAGGCTGTCAGGCTTTGAGAGGATTTGGGCTAAGAGCGCCGAGCTGACGTCTCAAAATCAGAGACTTCTCAATGAAAGAGAGGGCTTAATAAGGTGCATATATACCCCGAATGAAAAACAATTAGAAATAAATGCATGCATGTTTTATTGGGGGAATATATACTAAATAGAGATTTTTTTTATTTTATATATTTAATTTTGGCAATGGAGTGTTCTTTTAATTGTCAGTTTTCTGCTCTATAAAGCTTACAAGCCCCCGAAACCTAATTCACAATGTCATGTACAGCAGTATTTTTGAAGCAAATGTACATATTTTGTGGGAGAGTGTCCATAATAGAGGATAACTAGTGGGTATATGGATGCAAATAGACATGTCTGTCATATTCTGTCTACATTGAGGGATAAAAGGATGGAGTATGACAAAAATGTCCCTCCTATTATCATTAAATCACCACGTCAGCTATGCTTCCAGTTTGGCTACTTGTAAATCCATTAAAGGATCACTATCGTGTCAGGAAAACAAACTAGTTTTTCCTGATACTTTAACATCCTTAGGACTCCCCCTCCCTTGGCGCTGAAGGGGTTAAAACTCCTTCAGCCACTTACGTTTATCCAGGTTATACAATAAACAAAGTATGGAGAGACTAATTAACAAAAAAGCATAACCATCTGGGTGCTAATCCTCACTGGTATTCCCTCAAATACCAACATAAATAGTAATCTAATAAGATAGAGAATGCACACCAAAAAAAGCCACAATAATAACTTAACCTGGTTTAATAAGCCAATATCAATTAAAGGCAAAAAATAAACAATTACAATCAAAGTGACAAAATAAGTACAAAATATAAAGCAAAAAATCAAGAATAATTACCAAAAGTTCCCACAAGCCTAAAGGGTTAAAACCTGGGGGACCTGGCACCCAGAACACTTCATTGAGCTGAAGTGTCTGGGTGACTATAGTGTGCTTTTAATTCACACATTCCACAGCAGTATATATTTTACACATATAGAGAAGGAGTATAGTTTGTTGTATAAAGGTGTTAAACATACAGATGGGCAAATAACTCCACTCAGATGAATGGATAAAATGCCAAAATTCGGACAAAAGCGAATGCCCAAGTCTACAGTGATTATGCGCAGGAATTTCACAGAGCAAGCTAGTGTGGGCAGATGAAGGCCCTGTGGTACACGTCATCTGGGAACACAAAGATGGCAGCGCGTAGAACATAGGTCCAGACAAAAAAATTAGCAGTAAAATGGGGGACATGTAGAGAAGTTGGGAGAGGGGTTTAAAAATTAGATGTGGCCATGACAGAACCGCTTTAAACATTGGGACCTGCACAGGACCTTATAATGCTAAATTGTCCATTTCAGGAGATATAAATGTCTTACTTAACCCTATTACTCTGTAAATTGGCAGTAAGCTGGGCTATTTACCCGTCCTTGCTGTTTGCCCACATTATACTCCGCATAGGAAGAAATTGGCACCACTGGAGTCTCACTTTGTTAGAGCCCATTGCCCTCTAGCCTCCAGAAACTCTCCTTAAATCCATCTATATTGAAATGTTGTTTTTGTTTGTGTCACTGAGTGTATTTGTGTGTATGTCAGTGTAGCAGTGTGTTTATGTATGTGTTTATATGTATGAGTGTGTCTGGCATGGCACACAGCGGACAGACCCCCTCTCAGACCAATTCTAAGCATCTAAGGGATGGATTCTATTACAATAGATTTACTATTTTGTTACAGTAGTCTAGCCCTTAACTTTTCCTGATCAGTGTTAATCCCGATCAATATTCCTTTATTGCCTGGCAACCAATGTCTGTGTTGCTGTTGTGTGGAATAATAATAGATTTAAAAAAAAAAAAAAGCATGGTGTGAATGTGTGAAATATGTATCCTAATTATCTTGATAAGAATACTTGTCTGTTAGTCTACCTATTGTACAGTGCTGCGTACAGTGCTATGTGTTGGCACTTTATAATTAATGATAATAATAATAATGATTATTACCTGTCAGTCATATGCTATATTTTATACACTACTTACCTTTGTTAGCAGTATTAGAAGGAGCAATAATTAGCTAGAGGAGAGTTCACTGCTATAAAAATGAAAATAACAAATTATAACAAATAATATCCAATAAACATATTTAATTAAATATATTACTGGCCCTTTATTCTTAGCAAAACAAACAACAATGTTTGCATATTATTGCTACTTTCTATCGTTTTTGTTGCATGTTAATTAGTGTAACATGACTTTTCATAGATAACAATGCCCTCTGCACTCAGGATCCGCTGTTCGTTCCGGCCCACAGCCTCAAAGGTGCTCTGCATTAGAGAGACACTGCTAATCCGTCCAAGAATACAGGATTGTAGGAAATACAGGCAACACTCAGGGTACTGAAGGTGCATTTATTGGAGGACACCCCATAAAAGTGCAAAAGTAAGACGTTTCTGCCCTAGATGGCCTTAATTATGAATAAGGGATACACGGACTGATTGTGCATATATAACACATACATAAATTAGTTAATTGTGACAAAACCGAAGGTGGAGGGGGGGCTGGCAGTTCCTGACTTTCTCGTTTATTAATACTCCATCCACCTGCAAAGAGTGCTGGAATGGATTAAGGACTGGGTAACCAAACTGTGGAAGGACATCGAGCAATGGCAAACAGGCGGCTCCTTGCAAGCCCTGGTATGGATGAATCACTGAGAGAGTAGGGTGTTAACGAGTCAACAGCCATGTGTCAAAGCCACTCTTTAAATCTGGCACAGGTTGGCATCCAAATTGAGCCTTTCATCATTCCTGTATCCCCCTCACCAACAACCCTGACTTTCCACCGGGTGTAGGGGGCAGACCCTACGCATGCTTCTTCCAACACGCACAGGTCCAGGTCCGTTACATGACGTAAGGGAAGTGGCTCAAGACCCTAGAGGACTTATTGGGGGACATTGTAGGAACCTTCTTGCATAGGCTCAAATACGAAACAAATAAAAAGATTTCTACTCCGCATTCCTCAACAACCCAACTTATACAGGGCTCTTACCTCATTTGAACGAAATTGTGTAGGTCCTGACTCACAACCTCACGCAGTCTCCTTTTTGTACTCTCAACGGAACCTCCCGGCTCCCAGTTACATGGGGAAATAGGAAGAGGCCCTTGGGAAACCCTCACCGACAACCAATAGGGAAAAATGCGCGATTTGGTACATCACTGCGTGTTAGCTAGCAGAACCCAGGAGGCAGCCTATAAAGTCTTAACACAATGGTACAAAACACCACACCTCCTCCAGACTTAAAACTCTGCCTTAGACGTGACTGTTGGTGTTGTTGGGCTGCATTGGCACGTTCATGCATGTCTGGTGGGACTGTCCTAAAATCCAACCATTCTAGACAGCAATTAGTGCCATCTTATGGAAGTTCTCAGACAATCCACTGCCTCTCAGGCCGGCACTATTCCTCTCACACCACATCACCACTCCGTCACCCAAATACAAGAAATTCATGTCCATACGGATCTTGAACACAGCCAAACAAATTATTCCCCTTTACTGGAAAAAAGGGGGATAACTACTGATGTATGGTAATAATAATATACACTAGATATATGATCTGTTAAATATAAATGTAATATTGGCATTTAGCTCTCTTTCAGTCCTACACATATTAACCCCTTAAGGACCAAACTTCCGGAATAAAAGGGAATCATGACATGTCACACATGTCACGTGTCCTTAAGGGGTTAAAGACATCATAAGGTCATCACAGAGACTTTATCCATAGTAGCATTCTATTGGTGATAAATATAAAAATGTATTGCTCACAAGACTAACAAATAAGAAAAGAGAAAATAGGTAAAATTGTACCCATTTGACATCACCACAATCCAGGAGGGCACAATAGGTTAAGTCTCCTTGACAAATGCACTGAAAGAGAAAAATGAATTACCATACATTAAATGATGAATGGGAACTTAATGCAAATTCTCTATTAAGTCCTTTTGGCCCCAGTGTGTCCAATGGATCCAAAAGGCTTCTCTCTTTTTGAACAGTTTTTACGATCTCCCCCTCTCCTTAGGGGTGGTATGTCTACAACCTGGAAACCTAATTGTGACAAGTTGTGGTTATGGTCATAAAATTAGTCGGTATCGGGAGTTCCAGCTCTTTGGTCCTAATAGTGGAGTTGTGTTTATTGAGTCTTTTTTGAACTTTCATTGTGATCTCTCCAACATAGAGAAGACCACAAGGACACTTAAAGTACATTGTGGCAGGGTCAGAGAGGCTGTCTATGCTGGTAACAGGTTGGAGCGGATTCCCAGCATGATAGGGTTGATTGGTGGAAGTCAGCCCTTTCAGGTGAATGTAATTAACCTGCACTAGTGGTTTAAAAGGTCAGACCCTGAAGGCATCAGAGAGTCTAATAGCTGGGAGAAAGGAGGCCGTTAAGACTGAGACTCTAAAGGAAAAGATACTGTGGAAAAACCTGTGTGATTAAAGTGCTGTGTTCCATCTGTTTAAAACTGGGAACTGGATTAGCTGACCAGTTGGATAGTTAGGAACACTGTTGTTTAGTAAGTCTCCAAGTTGGAGTAGGATTTATTTTCCTTGTGGAAAGTGCAAATAAAACCGCAATACTATTTTATCCGGACGCTTGCATTTCAAGTTTTGTCAAGAGCCTGGCCATCCTTCCACAATATATACAACATAAGGAGACTCACAATTGAAGAAACCTCTGATGTTGTAAGAATGGGCAGTATGTGGAGAAATGTATCTCCCTTAATGATGGAATGACAAGAGCTGCAATTGTGACAAGGAAAAGTTCAAAAATTTGGAGTGGACAAAAAGCGCAGTATTTTAGGTTTAAGTGGACCTATATCTGCACACACTAGGGTATCTCTTATGTTTTGTATGAGAACAAAGGGAGAGACTGCAATTAGGGGATTTCTGAGAAAGATCTTCTCAGAATCCCCCAATGGTGGCGAATGATATGAGCCACCCTTTGGCTCTGAGGGTTAAACTGAGGCACAAACGGTATTCTGGTGAGATACCAGCATACTTTTTTTAGCATAAGGAAAGTGGCTCTAGTGGCTACAAGAAATGAAAATACAATTGAAACAAAATGGAATACTGGACTAAAACTAGAAATAAACATGTCAAGTGTTATAGATGATGTTATAGAAGGTCATATACATGTACATGCCAAAACTGGTTTCCACGTGAATTTCTCATTTATTTATATATATTTTCTCTTCAATACATAATTTTTTATAGTTGCATAGCAGGTTGACACAAAGAATAAATGCACAGTAGGCTACATCAGTGCAACAACAATAAACAAACATACAACAGTGATTGCTAGTATGGATTAGCGTGGAAGCAAATACTCAGTACTCACTGTCTTAATACAGAATGTCCGCTATCAAGTGCAAATTTTAAAATAAGACCTATTGGTCTATTGGTCTTCTGATCTAATTCCAGATGTTTGCTGAAGTATGGGAGGGTGTTAACTCAATGGAGATGTAACAAGAGCTATACATATGTTTCTTTAGTGAATCTGCTTATCGAAATGGGTAGTCTAGTGTGTACAGAGGAACACTTTGGTGTATACTCAAGAAAGTAAAACACAAGCAAATCAAACTAATTTAAACATGGCTAAACATTACAACCGTTAAGTAAAGTAGGAAGGCCTAGACAAGGGACTTCTTTGGTCCTCTACTGATGCTGTACGAGTTTCATGTGTCCCTTAGTGGACCTGCTGTCTAATTTGATCTTGGGTGGAAGTAGACATAGTGGAGCTATCGCCAATATCCCCAGCTGAGGAATGGCCAGAGAGGCAAGAAATTTCTCTATGATGCGTCTGAGATAGAGATTAATTTCCCTTTGTGTAGAATTAGAAGTTTGTGGCCAGGGCCCCAGTGATATGGGATGTCATGTTCTTTTCAAATAATTTTTATTAAAGTTTTACATATTTGTATAACAACAAGAATATAAACATTGTATTGGGGGTAGGAAGGGAAGGGGAACTTGGAAATGGAAGAGAATAACCATCCAGTATTACAATAGGCATAACAGTGTATATGGCAAAAAAATAAATACAAAATAATAATATGTTTTTACATCAATGCACTTTAATAACAAATATGTCAAAGACCATATGCTGTTTTGATTTTTTCTTCCCACTTATCCCAATTATATTTTAATATTGGGAAACCACGCATATGAGCTCTATGGGATAATTTGTGTGCCTTGTTTTCTAGAATCAAATTAAAAACTTCCCTGAGAGATGGCACATCTTGGGACTTCCAATGTCTAGGTAAACAGGATGTAGCAGCGATCAAAATGTGACCTATGATTATTTTGTCTGATCTATTAATGGACTCCGGGAGTTTTTTGAATAAGGCTAGTTCCGAGGTTAAAATGCTAATGGTCCTGTCCACTTTAATAATTAGGTCGTGAATCAATTTCCAATATTTAGTTAATTTAGGACAGAACCACCAAATATGGGCCATATTGCCCACACCCCCACAATCCCTCCAACACCGGTCAGAATACATATTGTTCATGTTGTGCAATCTAGACGGGGCCAGGTACCAACAATATAAAATTTTATAATGATTTTCAAAGTGGTCGGTGCAATGGGATGTCATGTTCTCTCAGCAATTGTGTCACCGGTGGCATTAAATGCCACGGGATACGGTGACTCTGGAAATGTCACTGTAGAAAGACAGCTCAGACCCCTCAAATTTGTGGACAGGTGAGTTGCAGGTGGCTTAAACCAGCTATTTGCACCAGATCGATTGAAAGCAGACCAGTATGAACTCCCATTGGGGATTTAGAAGATTTGAGAATACTGAAGAAGTATTCCATTTATATGGTTTTTGCTTTAGGTGATGAGAGTAAGGAAATCAGTAGACACCTCATATAGTGAGGTATTTCAGTGTATGGCACAGTGTATGGCACTTCCTCGGGACACCTTCTAGTGCCGCAACTTTACTTTCCATATTTGAATAGACTTGTTTAAGCTGAGCCATCTCCTTGCCTCTTGCTTGCCTCTCATGACCTCCCCATCTTCTTCCACAGGTTTCACACAAGCTCCTATTTTTTCTCTGACCTCCTGGATTGTGGTGGTGTCAAATGGGTAGAGTTTGACCTATTTTCTCTTTTCTTATTTTTATTATTCTTGTGCACAATTTTTACATTTATCACCAATAGAATGCTACTATGGACAAAGTCTATGTGATGACGTTACCGTGTCTTTAATATGTGTAGAATTGAAAGAGTGCTAAATGCCAATATTCAATTTATATTTAACAGATCACATATCTAGTGTATATTCTCCTCTTGTACTGCTGTAATTTACATGTTCTTTTATTATTTTGTGAAATCCATACCATAGTTTCTTTCTTTTTGATTGCCTTTTGATCAGATGATCAATTAACTAATTTATGTATGTAAATAGGGTATTGGTCCTGTTAGGAGATTTTTTTTTTTTTAGGAGATTTTGGGTGTCTGCTTTACTTGCAGGTATCTGTTTTAGAGTTTG
Source organism: Pelobates fuscus (assembly GCF_036172605.1). Lineage (NCBI taxonomy): Eukaryota > Metazoa > Chordata > Amphibia > Anura > Pelobatidae > Pelobates > Pelobates fuscus. Next base: position 61,709,579 of record NC_086318.1, read on the forward strand.
AGCAGAGATTATTTCGGCCTGACACCAGGGTGTAAGGGGTCATACTATGCTTCGGTGTACTTTCTTCCACAGTACATTCATAGGCCTCCTGTTCGGGCGCCAACTTGGCAAGCCACGGCCACAGAGTCACATAAAGTACATCTTTAGAAGACGTTGCCATCTTGAGTCAGCGAAGTTTAGTTTTGCGTCGCATGGCATTCATAGGGTCTTGGTGCCAATTTGTCTATTTGCTATCTCGAGCCAAATTATGCTTAATTTCTCAATGTCTGACGGGAGCTGAGGGCAAATGCAACTGCTCAGGTCTGTGGCTAGCGCTGCCCCCCTTTTTATATTTTAATGTAAAAATCAAAACAATATTGTTTTCTGACATATGGTGGCAGTACGTATGGGTTGTGCTTCCTAATTGGGACAAGCATTTGCAAGATAGGAATTAAGAAAAGTCCCTCCCTCTTTACCCTATAAAGGGCTTCCCCCGGCAAACCCACCTCAGTTCTTCCTTGTCCCAGCACGGGACGGATCAGGCATCTGTTGGAGGTGAGGCACATGGGTTGATGCCTGGGGGATGTGGCCTGATAGCTGTCCAGGCAGCAGCCAGGCTTCAGCGGCCAGGCTTCTTCCACGGAGGTACGAAGCCTCAACACCAGGATCATTGTATGCCGAGTAAGTACCGGCATTGGGAAAAAAGCATGGCCCGAGGACGCAGTGAGTTCATGGCAGGCCTTGCGCCTGTGCACAGCGGTGGAATGCACGCCCGGGTGGTGTTGTGTTCCACCGAAGTTCCGGTTGCCCGATTACGCTGAATGCGGATCGCTGTGCAGTTCCCTCTGGCGACAGGACACTTGTCAGAAGGGTTCCCCATTTCACCAGTCCCCCACATGGCTCAGAGGTTTTCAAGGTAAGATTAGCTAATGAAAATCTGTTCTGATTGGAATAGAAGAATTGAAGTTTTGCTTAATTATTATGCATCTTGGAATGCCTCTTCCATAAACATGCTTTTCTTGTGGTATCTGTGCTACTTCCCTTACTGATCGTACTGGGGTATAGAATTGTAACCAAGGTACTGCAATTTCTTTGGTAAAATTTAAGCAAAGACTATGCTATCATTCCTAGCATGCTGTCAATACTATCAAGCCCTGTTTTGGGATTCTTATGTAGAATTAAATAGTTTATTAGCTGTGCCTGAGATGGTCCAAAGAGGCAGGTAGAAGAGAAGGCCTTCGGATACATCTAATGTGGCTTCTGGTGTATGTTTGTCTACCTCTTATTGAGACATATTGTGTGGAATTGGTTCCCACCTGATGTACTGAGAAAATTCATTGGGAATGAATCGATCATGGGGCATTTCTCTTCTCTAATCCCATAGGTGAAATAGCTGCTTTAAATACCCTGTGTTCAAGAAGGTTTGTCCTCTTACAGACGATCTTCCAGGGTGCTGGTTTTCGGTATATGGCTTTGCTGGCCAGTGCAGTGGTGCCCAGAACTTATAACTTTGTCTACTATTGTTAATGGAAGTTATGGAAATCTCCAGATAGCAGCTTTTAACCCCTTAAGGACCAAACTTCTGGAATAAAAGGGAATCATGACATGTCACACACGTCATGTGTCCTTAAGGGGTTAAGTTTGCTGCTGTATTTGTGATTGCCACATACTATTGTGAATGACATGACTAATAAATTTTTAAAATTGAAAGCCAAAATTAGGGGTTGATCTTCTTTTGCCCTTGTGTCCTTGTGGCTTAGACTTGGACTGCGTGCGGATCGGCCTCCCTTTTGGTCCTCTGTTTACTTCCATTAGGAAAATGGGTATCTTATAATATATGTCAAAAACTAGAAAAGCTTTGCCTCAAGACAAGTAGTTTTTACCTGGTGGTAGAACTAGGTCTGACATGGGTAGACGTTTCTGATGCCAAGAAGGTTGGAGGAAGAATCCTGCATCTCTATACTAAGTGTAGATGAGTCAGTGGGCTAATGCTTGGTTCAACCCTTGGGGGTTACAGGTTCAATTCACCAGCAGGGTTGACTTAGCCCTTCATCCCTTTGAGGTACATGAATTGATTACCATTAAATTGAGTCATTTATCATTCCCAGAATGCATTTGGGAACCAGTAAATATCTGAATGTCTCTTTCCTGACTTTTAAGGGGAATCTACTTGCAATCATTGGTTTCTTTATCTAGTACAGAAGGCACCGCTTGCTCTTTACGAGTCTGCCCAATCCATAATTCCTTGTTTCATTTATAATTCTTAAGAACATCTGGTACTCTATTTACAGAAACAGTGTCCCTGTTGGATACAAGGAGATATGGTTCTAGTGAACAACGAAGTTTATTAAATTCCTCAGGAATCTCCCGGATATCAAAGCGGGATCATTCCTTTAGACCTGTTTTGAATTTAAAATTATTCGGTTCATCTCCTGATGTTTAAAATCAAAACGGATTCTTCGGTAACTCTGATTCTGCAGAAAGGAGATATATACCCACACATCCCAATTGCGGTCCCTCAAGAAGTTTTCGGAAGATGCGCCATAAGTGGACTGAAGAGATTTCATTGCAGTTCAAACACTCCCCTTTGGACGGTTTTCTGCCCAGGAATAGTTAATAGGTTCTTGTTCCCATAACACTAATCGGTACGGTTGCCTTTTAAGTATATTCAGATATCTAGCAGAACGCAACAGGATCACGGTTGGATACGGAGACTAATTAGTAATTTAAGAAGTAATTTCTTCTTCCTCCAGGAAACACAGGTTTTCTGGTGATCAGGTTAACCCTAATACGTTATATCTACGTCTGACCGCACTAAAAAGGAAAGGTCCCATTTCTCATAAAGCGAAATTTACTTCAACTGAGCAAAATTTTAAATATGGTCGCTCTGGGTCAAAAGTGTGGAAGTGTTGCATTTGTATCTCCTAGACTCATGGAAGATCGATTTAACTGGTGGACAACTTCAAGTTTTCTTCCAAGAAGTCTGACCTTTCAGCCTATAGAATGGGTAGTTCTCCCTACAAAAGGCATCTATCACAGGCTGGGGCGCTCCTAATGTACCAGCATTTTGTGCCAGCATTAGTCAACTAATTTCAGAGCTCGCAAGGCAGTTCTTCACTCCCCTCGCCGATTCAGATCTTGGTTAATGGAGAGACTTATTAGGATGCAGTCAGACCACAAGGGGAAGTGTAATGATATTGATGTTACAAAGTGTTGGAGTCCAGTAGCCAGATCAGCAATGTTTTCTGCCAGAGGTAGCCACTCGTTACCCAGGTGGTTGAGCCCCTGAGCCTTGAGTGGCCTTCTGGTCTTAAGCAGAGATGGGAGACTGGAACAGAGAGATGATAATCGTAGTGAGGCAAGCCGAGGTCAGTGGGAAGGAGAAGCAGCAAAGTCAAAACGGTCCAAAATCAGCAACAGGTAGGAGAAACAGGAACAAGCTTGATTAGAGAGTACAGGAACCACAATAATCTGGCAAAGGTACAGAGACAGGAAGTGGCTTTTATAGGCCAAGAACCAGACACATGACCAGACACAGCTGAAGAGACTTGTCACTGATACCAATGCTTGTAGACTCAAGGTTACCAAATCTCAGGTACATTTGCAAAAGGCAGGCTGGTGTATTGGTAAGGAAGAGGTTTAGCAGCATGTAAACCAGGGTTCGAAACCCAGCAGAGTCAGTTCCTCACATTACTCCCACCTCTACAGGCGCAGCCTCTGGATGCCCTATTTCCTGGTTTAGCAGGGTACTGTGCATGGAAAGACTGAAGAAGATCAGGAGCATGAATATTGTCCACTGGTTCCCATGATCTATTCTCTTCACCATAGCCTTTCCAAAGAACCAAATATTGAAGCTTGTTGCGGAATATCCTGGAGTCAAGAATTTTTTCCACCTCGTATTCATCTTCACCATCCACGAGGACTGGTGGTGGGGCAGGCAGGGCTCGACCAGGGAACGTATTTTTATGAAAAGGTTTAAGCAGTGCAACGTGAAACACCGGATGTATTTTCATGGAATCTGGAAGTTGCAGACGGAAGGTGACAGCATTGATCTGAGCGATGATCTCAAAAGGTCCCATGAACTTTTGACCCAATTTATGAGAAGGAATCCTAAGCTTAAGATTCTTTGTTGACAGCCAAACCTTGTCACCAACATGATAAACTGGGGCCTCCTTTCTATGCCTATCAGCAGTTCTTTTGTAACATTCCTGAGCCTCCGAAAGAGTCTTCTTCAACAGTTCTTGGGAATCTCGTAAGGCGGTTAGCCGGTCAGTGACTGCAGGAATGGAAGAAGTAATTGGGAGACTCACTAGAAAGGTTGGATGGTAACCATAATTAGCAAAAAATGGGCTCAGAGAAGTGGAGCAGTGTTGGGCATTGTTATAGGCAAATTCCGCCGTGGGTAGAAAATCCAGCCAGTCATCCTGCAGGTAACTAATATAGCACCGCAAATATTGTTCTAACGTCTGGTTGGTTCGCTCAGTCTGTCCATTACTTTGTGGATGAAAAGCTGACGACAGATTTACATTAATACCTAGAATAGAACAAAAATATTTCCAAAAATGAGATGTAAACTGCACTCCCCTGTCAGAAATTACTTCATCAGGCACTCCATGCAAGCGAAATATTTCCCGAATAACTAGGTCAGCAGTCTGTTTAGCTGAAGGGAGACCACGAGCTGGTATGAAATGACTCATCTTAGTTAACCGGTCCACAACAACAAGAATGGTAGTGTGTTCCTTAGAGGGGGGTAGTTCCACAATAAAGTCCATGGATATAGATCCCCAGGGACGATGAGGAATAGGAAGAGGCTGAAGCATGCCAACAGGGGATGAGCGAGGAGTCTTATGTCTGGCACATACATCACAAGAGGACACATACTTCTTAACATCCTCATAATATTTAGGCCACCAAAAGGATCGGGTAAGTAGTTCTTGTGTCTTTCGGATTCCTGGATGACCTGCTGGTTTTGAGTCATGGTAGAGACGTAAAACGTCCAGTCGCACTGATTCTGGAACAAACAGACGTTGTTGAAAAATCCAAAACCCATTAAGCATGGTCATATGAAGATCACGAGGAGGATCACGAAAAACTGGATCATCAGCGTAGCCCTTTTTAATGCGAGACATTAGATCAGAAGGAAAGGTAACTCCTAAAAATCTACTCTCAGGCAAGATGGTGGCTTTGGTTACTGTAGTATGGAGGGGGTCAGCTATCCTAGACAAGGCATCTGCCTTGCCATTTCTGGAACCAGGGCGGTATGAAATCAAAAAATTAAACCTTGAGAAAAATAGGGACCAGCGTGCTTGTCTGGCTGACAGTCTCTTAGCTGATTGAATACATTCCAGATTTTTGTGATCTGTGAGGACAGTAATTGGATGGGTGGCTCCCTCCAAGAGATGTCTCCATTCGGCAAAGGCAGCTTTTATAGCCAAAAGTTCTTTATTCCCTATGTCATAATTTCTTTCTGCTGGTAACATCTGGCGGGAATAGAAGGCACATGGATGTAACAACATCTTAGGTCCAGTCCTTTGAGACAGTATAGCCCCAACAGCTGAATCAGAAGCATCTACCTCTACAGTAAATGGCAATTCTGGCTGAGGATGTACCAGGATAGGGGCAGATGTAAACAGAGTCTTTAATCTGGAAAATGCAGTGTCAGCCTTATTGGACCACTGAAAAGGAGTTCCTTTACGTGTAAGTTCAGTGATCGGTGTAATAACGGCAGAGAAATTCTTAATGAAACGCCTGTAAAAATTGGCAAACCCCACAAATCTCTGAATATCTTTTTCATTCTTGGGGATGGGCCAGTCCAGCACAGCTTTAATTTTACTTGCGTCCATACTTAAACCTTTAGGAGTTATTACATATCCCAGGAATTGAATTTCTGTTTGTTCAAACTCACATTTTTCCAGTTTAATGTATAGGTGGTGGGTACGAAGGCGCTCAAGAACAATGCAGACCTGTTTTCTGTGATTTTCAAGATTATCAGAAAATATCAGGATATCATCCAAATATGCCACAACAAACTGATCCAGGAGATCCTGTAGTACATCATTGATTAGATGCTGAAAAGTTGCAGGGGCATTACAAAGCCCAAATGGCATTACTAGATATTCGTAATGTCCGTACCTGGTTCTGAAAGCTGTTTTCCATTCATCATTTGGTCTTATGCGAACCAGATTATATGCCCCCCGTAGATCAAGCTTCGTAAATATTTTAGCTGAACGAAGTCTCTCCAGAAGTTCAGGAATGAGAGGCAAGGAATAGCGGTTTTTAACAGTGATTTTATTAATGTCCCTGTAATCAACACATGGCCGTAGACTGCCATCTTTCTTTTCTACAAAGAATATAGGAGCTCCTGCTGGAGAAGTAGATGGTCGAATAAAGCCTTTGGCAAGATTTTCTTGTATGTATTCACGAAGTGCTTTCAATTCAGGCTCAGAAAGGGAGTATATACGGCCAAATGGGATAGCAGCTCCAGGTAGCAGCTCTATGGGGCAATCATAAGGCCTGTGAGGTGGAAGCTGATCAGCATTCTTCTTATCACAGACATCTGCAAAATCCCGATATTGTAGAGGAAGCTTAGTTAAGTTTGTATCAACCATTTCATTAATTGTTGTGGCAACAGGTGTTGCCTTAGAGGGTTGACAATTCATTAAGCAGTGTTCTGAAGGAAAGAACAAAGTTCTAGTCTTCCAATCAATCTGTGGGTTATGCAGAGCAAGCCAGGGTATACCCAAAATCACTGGAAACTGTGTTGAGGAAATTAGGTGGAAAGATATAGACTCATGGTGATTCACTTCCAGAATCAATTTTAAGGGCACAGTCTCATGTGTAACCGGGCCTGACGTAAGTGGAGAACCGTCTACTGTTTCCATTAACACAGGTGAAGATTTAGGGATAGACTGAATTTTATTTCCTGCTGCAAATTTAATATCCATAAAGTTTCCGCCTGCTCCAGAATCTATCATAGCTGTAGTTGAAATTTTATTATCACCATATTGCAAAGTGATAGGCACCACCAAATGAGGATGTTGAGTCATCATACCCTCTTCACCCTGAGCCAGAGAAAACAAGGGTTGTGTGACAGAATCCAGTTGGTCTGAAATCTGGGATTGGTGTTGAATCTGTGCACCCTCAGCCGTCATAGCTATTGTTCTTTTAGACTTGCTAGGGCAATTGATGGCATAATGCCCTGCACTACCACAATACAGGCATAAATTGTGAGTGCGTCGCCACTGTTTTTCTTCATTGGATAATGACCCTCTTATTAGATCTACCTGCATAGCCTCAGGTTCAGAGTCCGTAGGTGTTTGTGGGGTCGGAGTAGAAATTCTTGAATAGAAAGTAGGAGTAGCACTTGGTTTAAAAGAGCCCTGTCTTTCCAATCTTCTTTCTGAAAGTCTCCGATCAATACGGATAGCCAACCGCACAAATGCATCAAACTCAACAGGAAGATCAACACGAGTAGCTCATCTTTTATAGCTTCTGAGAGACCCCTTCTGAAGTGGAACCTCTGGGCTGATTGGTTCCAAGTAGTATCAGCAACCCACTGTCTGAATTCAGCAGCATATTCAGCCACAGAGCGCCTCCTTTGATGTAAATGAAGGAGAATGGCTTCTGCTGTAGCACAGCGATTGGGGTCATCAAAAACTAGGCACATGGCCTCAAGAAAGTCTTTTAAATTTCCCAAGACTGGACTGTCCTGTTTCAGAAAAGGGGAGCCCCAAGCCAGGGCTTCATCTTTGAATAGGGAGAAAATAAATCCCACCTTTTCTCTTTCAGATGGAAAACGGTTAGGTAACATCATTAAATGCAAACGGCATTGATTTAGGAAACCCCTAAATTTTTTGCGGTCTCCTCCAAATTTTTCTGGTAGAGGCAAGCGGGCATCTTGTGCAGGTGTAACAGTAGTAGCAGCAGCAGCCGCAACATCATGTGCCCTGTAGCTGGTAAGCTCACTATGCATTGATCGAACTTCATTTTGCAGTTCAGCTACCTGATCTTGCAGCACTTGAATGGTCTGTGCCTGGGTCTGCATAGTTCTTGCATTATAAGCAACCTGCTGGGCCAATGCAGAATCTGATCCGACGGTCTCCATGAATGGGCCAGATTATTCTGTAATGATATTGATGTTACAAAGTGTTGGAGTCCAGTAGCCAGATCAGCAATGTTTTCTGCCAGAGGTAGCCACTCGTTACCCAGGTGGTTGAGCCCCTGAGCCTTGAGTGGCCTTCTGGTCTTAAGCAGAGATGGGAGACTGGAACAGAGAGATGATAATCGTAGTGAGGCAAGCCGAGGTCAGTGGGAAGGAGAAGCAGCAAAGTCAAAACGGTCCAAAATCAGCAACAGGTAGGAGAAACAGGAACAAGCTTGATTAGAGAGTACAGGAACCACAATAATCTGGCAAAGGTACAGAGACAGGAAGTGGCTTTTATAGGCCAAGAACCAGACACATGACCAGACACAGCTGAAGAGACTTGTCACTGATACCAATGCTTATAGAGTCAAGGTTACCAGATCTCAGGTACATTTGCAAAAGGCAGGCTGGTGTAGTGGTAATAACAAACACACGGACACCCGTGGAAAAGTGTAAAAATATGTAAAAACACAGAAAACTTAACTGATAGGTACACGACTTCCCAAGGTTATCTCCCAGCTTATAACCATATAACAAGGTATGTATGATAGATAGGACAACTAGGGGGTTTGGGAGAGGGACGACCACTAAGGGGGGGGGGGGGGAGAGGACCACTAAGGGAGGGAAAGGGGAGACCACTAAGGGGTTGGGGGAGGAGGACCACTAAAGGGGGGGGGAGGAGGACCACTAAAGGGTGGGGAGAGGGAGGACCACTAAAGGGGGGGGGAGAGGGAGGACCACTAAAGGAGGGGGGGAGAGGGAGGGGAGTGAGAGGACCACTAAGGGGAAAGAGGGGGGAGTGAGAGGACCACCAAGGGGGACTTGAGAGGGACAGGGGGCCAAGGGACAGGAGGTGAGAACACTGAGGGACAGGAGCGAAGGGGAGATCACTAATTGACAGGAGGGGAGAGCACTATAAAAAATAAATAAAGAGCTGCTCCTATCTCAGTCCCTATCCTACCCCACAACCCCTCTCTTTTGCACTACACACATACAATGCATACTTACACACAGGGATGTATTTACCACAAGGCAAACAAGACATTTGCCTAGGGCGGCATTTTTTTTTGGGGGGGGGGGGGGGCGCCAAAAAACGCCACCCCAAGCTCCCAGCTGCCTTGTTTTCCTCGTGTTCTGGGGCTGTCCACCTTACTGTGAGTGAGTAAGTGAGTGAGTATAGCTGTCAGTGTGTGTCTTTCAGTGAGAATGGGTGTGCCTGTGAGTGTGTGTACGTAATTGTATGTGTATCTGAGAGTGTGTGCCTGTCAGGAGTGGGTTTGTCAGTGTGTGTTTGTCAGTAAAAGTGTGTGTTGGTTAAACAGTGTGTGCCAATGACCGTATGTGTGTGCCAATGACTGTGTATATGTCAGTGAGTATATATAAGTGCATGTATCAATGAGGGCATGTGTCTGTTAGTCAAAAAAGTGGCCTTGACATGAATTGAGGGGACACATTTTAGATTTTGGGGGTGCCCGAATTTAGTCATGCCTAGGGCAGCACAAATCCAAAATACACCACTGCTTACACATACACAGAAACATACAATGCATCCCTACTCACACACAGACACACCGAAACACACAATGCATCACTTACACGCACAGTGCTTCTCTTACACACATAGAAACAAAATGCATCTCTTACACACACTCAATGCACCCCTTACAGACACACACTGCATTAAATTACACACACAGAAACATACAATGCATTCCTTACACACAAACATACACCGCATCCCCTATACACACACACTACATCCCTTACACAAATTGGTATCCCTATACACTATATTCCATAAGAACACACGCATTACATCCTCTACAATAACACATAACACATCCCCTACACACATACACTCCACTCCCTGTGAGAGAACTCATGGGTGGGCCATATAGGTGGATTTATTAGTGGGTCTTGTAGGCATACTCACGGTGGGGTCCTGGGGGCCCAGACCATGAGCTGTGTAAGGGGCCCCAAAAAATAGAGCTGCTTCCTGTTTGTTAATTGTTGTAAGCACTGTTACAAACAGTCTCCAGAGAGCCTCTTCTACACCAGACCTGTGGAGCCAGACTGCAGCCTGAGCCCATCATCATCCTCTTGTCCTCATCTGGTGGTAAGTAGGCAATCCAATATATTATTAGTGGCACTAATCTCTAATTTACCTCACATTAAATAACCACTATAGTCACCAGAAGCACTACAGTCTATAGGTTTTTTAATGTAAACACACTGCTTTTTCAGATAAAAGACACTTTGTGCAGAACTGGTGTTGGCCCATATGGCAGAGCATATGGGTGGGGCATTGTGATGTCACATGGTGGGCAGGACATATGGGGGGGGGGGCAAATTTTTGTTTGCCTAAGGCGGCAAAAATCCTTGCACTGGCCCTGAAGGAACATCGTCTTCTAGTTAATTTGCCCGTTGGTTCAGAATTACACTTCCTTAATGACATTTCCACAAGTTGGGCATTTCCGCGTTAAGACCAAATTGTATTTCCTAAGTTCTTTCTGGGAAAAGATTGGTCTTTGTACAGGCTAGTTGGAAGTTTCCCCTTGGACTTTGGAGGTGGTTCCTTTTTCAGATTCTAAAGCTGCAACAGCATTCTTAGTGGCCATTACCTCTGCCAAGAGAGTAGGCGAGCCTTGGGCTTTATCTTCTTCAGTAGAATTTAGTATATTCCGTCAGGGTAAAGTAGTGTATCATCATACACATTCAATTCTTCCAGATTTATCCTTTAGAGCCGTTTATCAGCTCATCTGTCTAACATCCTTCTACAACTATGCCACCTCCCTGCTGGAACTAAGATGGAATGTACTAGAGGTTAAAAAAGGGCATTACAGGTCTACCTATCAAGATCAGCCGAATACAGTAAACCAGATCACCCGTTTGTCATCTTCTAAGTAAAGTTTAATGAGAATGAAGCCTCTCGTAATTCTATTTCTGCTTCTTGGTCATCTTTTAGCACCTTTGTCAGGCATTTCAGGCTAGAGGTACTCTCTTCCTCTAAAATTGCGTTAGGACGTACTGTACTACAAGCTGTTGAGACATAAGGCCCACCCGATTGGGGATCTTGCTATATCCCATACGTACTGCCACCATATGTCAGAAAAAAATAAAATTTTTACTCACCGGAAATTATTTTTTTCTCAATATGGTGGCAGTATAAATCTCCCTCGCTCTGAATTACAAATTTTGCTGGCTTGCGGTATAGGGCGTGGGTGTTTATTCTTGCTACAATTGAGGTGGATTTGCCGGAGGAAGCTCTTTATAGGGTAAATGGGGAGGGACTTTTCTTAATTCCTATCTTGCAGATGCTTGTCCCAATTAGAAAGCACAACCCATACGTACTGCCACCATATTAAGAAAAAAAAGTTTTTTTTAATCTTTGTTTTGTTCTTTGTTCTGCAATTTTCACATGATACTTTCAATACAAATTTGACTTAATGAAAAACAAAAAAAAACACATGTTCCCTTGAGAATCGTTAAGTGTAAGTGTGTCACTTTAACAAACCCTGTTTCTTATCTGTCTGAATTTCCACAGAGCAATCAAGGCTGCCCTACAGCTTGTTATCGAGTCTTGCTCAAATCCCGTCAGTGAAAACACAAAGCATCAATGTTGCTGAGCCGGTGAAACAACCTTAACTGTGGATAATGCAATAAATGATGGCTGAGATTATTATTATTTTTTTTTTTTTTTTAGTAAGAAGCAATGATGTATAAATCAATGAAAAACATCACTTTCCTATTAGTCTACAGAATATTGAAAGGTCAAAACCTACCTCCCCACTAGTTTCGCTATAAAGACGTGTAATGTAAGAAATATTCAGATGCCAGTACAATAGAGTAAATGGCATTTAAAACTCAGGAGTCACAATAGAAAATCCTGTTACAGCACAACCTGGATTATAACATTTTGTTATAAAATAAATGCAGATGTTGGTAATGAGAGATCACCTTGTATTAATTGTCTATGCATGGTGCTGATTACTAGGTCCCGATTTGCCGGTAAGCGTGAGCCAATGCAGAATGTTAGTTATGCTGTCTGAAAGAAGTTAGGCAGGAATATGAAACGGCATGTATTGGATCAGAATAAGAAAAATTAACTGTTGTTTAAACGTGTAGACATGCAGAACAAGGCATAAAGTGTATTTAGCCTATAACTATGTACACCTATAGGTGCTCCATCTGTTGTCTGGTATGACAAACACACTCATTATATACGATGAATGATGTTACTCAAACATCTTTCTCACAATTCTCACACATTCTCATTAATACTGATACCGGAGAAACTGACGGAAGCCAAGCACAGAGAGATGGACACAGGTTTCTTCAGGAAGGAAGAGATTCTTTATTGGATCACCGATCGGGACTCAGAGGGACTAGCGTCACCAAAATACAGCAAAGTCTGAGTACTGAATACATAGAGTACATTCCTTATATAGCACTGTAGCTCCTCCCACAATTAACTACACCCACACATACCCTTAACCTATTTAATAAATAGAGTCTAAACTCATCCATCCGGTCTAACCACGTGGCTCATCTGATACAAAGGAGAGGGACGCGTAATTCCAGTTCTTACATTCCTGCACCTGGTCAGTACAGTGATAACAGTATCTTAGCTACGTGTACTACAAACACATATACATACATATGCCTTGTGGCAATCTTAGCCTGCTAAACTTGTATTTTACTGGAATTACATCACATTCCCCCCTTTGATGCCTCTGATATTTCACAATTACTTGAGGCATCACTTAACCTTGGTTTGCATATACCTCAGGTTACCATGAACCAGACCAGACTTATCTTATGATGTGAATCTTTTAACACTCATCTTCCTGCATTGGTTCTCCTTGATCTAGAGCCTTATACTTATATATCGCCATTATCTGTGCAGCAGCCTTCCTCTCTGCTATACTTCCTATCAGGCTTTGCACAGACCTAACTACTAAGGGTATAAGACACGGTAGGAGTAGACACAACAGTAAAATCAGTAGGACTCCACCTACCACTGCCTTAAGCCCTCCAAACCACTCATACCAGCTACCAAACCAACTACTTGGATTGTACCCTTTCCATACCTGAGTAGGCACATGCACTAGTTTAACCATATGGCTAGTAAGCTCAGCTATTGCTTGCCCTTCGTCATCTATTTGAAGACAGCAATTGCTCAGGTTAAACTTCCCACATACACCTCCCTCTACTGCCAAAAGGTAATCCAAGGCTAATCTATTTTGGTACACTGCTGTCCTCATCCTGGTATTATGCTTCGCTAGAAGATTGAGTGCTTGTGAGGTCTCATTAGTAATAATCTCAACCACCGCCTGTAATCTTATAATACGGTTGAGCATATAAATTGGGGTTCTATAACCAAAGGTACCATCTTCTGCCCACGTGGCTGGCCCATAATAATCTATGATACGCTGGGGAGGCCATTCATTATCTTCCCAGGTGCCTATCTCTAAGGGTCCCCTTTTCTTCCTATGATTCACATCATACACTTTAACACCTAAAGTCTCACCTGTTTCAATCGGTAACAAGAAGAAGGATGGTTTGAGCATACCCAACACACATGCCCCTTCCCAGTCCTGTGGCAACTCCGAATAGGCTTTCTTACCACAGATCCAGTACAAATTTGCTGGGGCTCTCCAGGTAGATGTGATGGATAAATCAAACCACACATCCTTTAAACTGGCATATCTAGCAAACGGGTTAGATGGTTCTGAGACATTTGAAGCCGACCACCAAGTTGTATTTTTAGTATCATCATCATAAGCTTTTTGCCCTAGACAAGTTAATTCTCCTACAGAAGTATTATACATTATTCCTTTCCTTGCTATGCAAACATAACCTATGATGGAGGTCTTTAATCTCCACTCAGATTTACCTCTAACACTCAAATGATAATCGGCTTGTGTAGATATTAGTTGGTCAACTGCCTCAGAACCGGACATTACCTCCTTTGCTTCCCAAGGCCATTGGTCTCCCATGTTAGTACCTCCACACACATAGCAGTTGGTAACATTAAGACTACCGGCAATACTTTCAGCTAGGTCAATGAACAGGTTTTTAGCGCTATGGGGGATCTTATTATCTATACTCATCTCTTCATAAAAGGAATGGTATACTTGATGAGTCTGGGAGGATACCGTATCAGTCTCTATTCCTATAAACAATAATGTCCCAGGATCTAAACCCGTCCCGTATATCTGAAACCCAAATAAATTTCCATACTTATCTAGGAACTTGTCGGGGTTATTAATAAGTATATGGACTGGGTTGCATTCCATAGACTTACAATAAGGGCTAGTCGGCAACTTAGTCACTATCATGTCTTTATCTACTGTCTGTCCCCAAGTCGCCCACCCCACACAAGACCAATATGGACAAAAGTTATAGTCTTTATTTGGGCATCTAGGACTCACATATTTATTTTTACTACTGGGACAAATATATTTATCATTAGACCCATACGTCCTCTCCCATCTAAGATCCCCACATACATTCCACGGTTTTCTACCACTTGATATCGCCTTACATGCATCAAATAGCAGAACACCCGAAGAATGTACGGATTCTAACACCGTCTTATTAATTAGGGTCCCCTGAGGATCTCCATTCCTGAGAGTCAACCAAATTGTACGAGGTTGATACTCTGGACTGAAGCACTTAGGTTCTCCTACTCCTAAATGGCACACACTATAGTCTATATTTAGGTATCTACATCTTGATACCTCTCCTTTACATTCGTATTGTGAATGCCAAATTAGGGTTTGGGAAATATGGTTACCTGTTCTCGTAGTCTTAATGCATACCTCACAGCTAGGAGTGTCGGTACCTCTACCTTCCTGAATATAAAAACACATATAAATAAACACAATCAAAAGCACATCTTTCGCCGTCATCCTCAGTCTTCGTCCGTGCGATGGAACCTCAGCTTCCAGGATGTGAGGGCTGCAGGGAATGGAGTTCTGCTCGTCTTCACAGGTGTCCCTTCGAGACTTTCCTGGCTTATACACTATGTGTTGGTAAGCGGACAGGCTTTATTATGGCCTTCTCACTCACACCTGTAACAATAAAATTTGTAATCCACAATAATTCCTCGTTACTCCGACTGAGTAGTGCGTTTCAACCGGATCTTGCAGGGATTCTCTGGATCTGCTGTAATTTGCCAAGAATCGACTGCTGCTGGTTTAACCCTGGAGTGATGTATCCACGGAGTTACTTCGGCTACTTTTATCGCTGTAGGGGTAGACAAAAGAACAACATAAGGACCTCTCCACTTGGGCCCTAACGGTACATTAT
This sequence comes from Pelobates fuscus, assembly GCF_036172605.1. Lineage (NCBI taxonomy): Eukaryota > Metazoa > Chordata > Amphibia > Anura > Pelobatidae > Pelobates > Pelobates fuscus. Next base: position 61,725,015 of record NC_086318.1, read on the forward strand.
TCCACTCTTTAATCCACACTTGGTCTCCTGGATGATAACTATGAACAGGGGGATAAATATTCACAGGTAATCTATCTTGTACCCATTTCTGTACCTCCTCCATAGTCTTACCCAACTCTACAACCTGCTGCCGGGTAATTCCTTCTCCCAACTGACTCAAGTCCCCCCTTAAGTTACCAAGTACGGGAGGTGGTCGCCCATACATGATTTCAAAAGGAGAGAGGCCCATCCTTCTGGTAGGGGTACTGCGGATTCGCAATAAAGCTATGGGTAAGAGAACGTTCCACTTAAGTTGGGTTTCCTGACACATTTTAGCCAACTGGTTCTTTATAGTTCTATTCATTCTCTCTACCTTACCAGAACTCTGGGGTCTATATGCAGTATGAAGCCTCCACTTTATACCAAGCATATGAGTCAGTTGTTGTAGGCACTGATGAACAAAAGCTGGACCATTGTCCGATCCTATAGAACAGGGTAGTCCATATCGGGGTATTATTTCTCGTAGCAGGAATCTTACAACTTCTCCTGCTTTCTCTGTACGAGTAGGACATGCTTCTACCCAGCCTGAATAGGTGCACACAATTACCAACAGGTAACGATGTCCACCCGATTTAGGCATTACTGTAAAGTCTATTTGTAGATCGGACATGGGGAGTCCCCCCATAAACTGGACTCCTGGTGGCTTTACTGGTCCTTGTCTTGCATTATTCTTAGCACACGTTACACATCTGCGTACAATGGCCTGAGTCAAGTTGGACAATCTTGGTATGTAGAAATGTTTCCTGAGAGATTCTTCAGTACTGTCTCTCCCAGAATGTGTCCCGTTGTGATAATTTTGGACAATTTCTACCGCTAGTGATGCTGGTATGACTATTCTTCCATCTTCTAGCTGATACCACTTGTTCTCCAAATACTTTCCCGGTTCAGTCTTTAACCACTCCTCTTCTTGAGCTGTATAAACTGGAGTCCATTGGGACAGTGGAGTTGGTATAAGAGCAGCTATATGCCCCACATACTCCTGTCTTCCTGATTCAGCAGCACGCTTAGCTGCACTATCTGCCATCCGATTTCCCTTGGTTACATCACCATCTCCTCTCAGATGCGCTCGACAATGTATGATACCGACTTCTTTCGGCTCCCACACTGCTTCCAATAGTTGTAGGATTTCAGCTGCGTACTTGATTTCTTTGCCTTCTGAATTCAGTAGTCCTCTTTCTTTATACAAAGCTCCGTGGGCATGAGTGGTTAAAAACGCATACTTAGAGTCCGTATAGATATTTACTCTTAAACCTTCAGCCAATTGTAACGCTCGTGTTAGTGCTATTAATTCTGCCTTTTGTGCTGATGTTCCTTTCGCCAGTGGCCGAGCTTCTATCACCTTGTCTATTGTTGTCACTGCATATCCTGCATAGCGGATCCCTTCTTTCACATAACTACTGCCGTCGGTGTAATATTGAACATCGGGGTTCTGGATGGGAAAATCACGAAGATCTGGTCTACTTGAAAATACTTCATCCATTACTTCCAAACAATCATGTTGACTTTCAGTAGGTTGCGGCAAAAGGGTAGCTGGATTTAAGGTGTTTACAGTCTCTAAATGCACTCTTGGGTTTTCACACAACATTGCTTGATACTTGGTCATACGGCTGTTACTAAACCAATGATTTCCTTTGTAATCCAACAACGTCTGTACTGCATGTGGGACTCGTACATAAAGTTCTTGACCCAGAGTGAGTTTATCGGCTTCAGCTACTAGCAGGGCGGCTGCAGCTACGGCTCTTAGACAAGGTGGAAGTCCGCTGGCCACTGCATCCAGTTGCTTAGACATGTAGGCAACAGGTCTTTGCCATGATCCCAAGTACTGTGTCAATACTCCCACAGCCATTCTTCTTTGCTCGTGTACATATAAGTAGAATGGTCGTGTGTGATCAGGTAGACCTAATGCTGGGGCACTCATCAAAGCCTTCTTCACATCTTCAAATGCCGTTTGCTGTTCTTGGGTCCATAAGAAGGGGTCGTGCTCTGTACCTTTGATGGCTGCGTACAGAGGTTTTGCCAGTATCGCATAGCTGGGAATCCATATCCTACAGAAGCCTGCTGCCCCCAAGAATTCTCGCACTTGTCTTCTATTCTTGGGTATTGGTATTTGGCAGACAGCTTCTTTTCTCTCTGGCCCCATAATCCTTTGACCTTCAGAGATATGGAATCCCAGATACTTGACAGTTGGCAAACACAACTGAGCCTTCTTCCTGGACACCTTGTATCCTGCCTTCCAGAGAATATGTAGTAGATAACAATACACATTCTCCTGGGATAGACTCGAAATCCAGTAGATCTTGACTTAGAGCTGAACCAAAT